>NC_064855.1:106507273-107107273 GCF_024139225.1 Suncus etruscus | reverse complement strand
ACTGTAATTAAACATAAGCTGAGTATGGCAATTTAAATAGTATTACACCAGAAAGGTCAATTTGGGTGGATAATAGGCTCAGATTTATCAACTGTGGAATCAATTATCTGATTTTATTGGTCTTATTCATTAAATCTTGGAAAAATATTTTAAGAACAAAAAGATACAAGTTTCTTTCAAAATCCACTTTTAATAATATAACGCAAACCAATTTGATGGCAATAAGTCTCTTATCAAATCATATACCATTGTTATGTTTCTATTTCTGTTATAGGATATAAATTTTATCAATGTTGTCTAACTTGTAGAATATTTACTCTTGACCAAGAATTTAAGAAAAAATTATAAAGTGGTTTACTTTTGTCCTATGTGAGTCAATGGGGTTAAAAGAATCAAGTTTTGTGTTCAAAATGATCTTTTCTCCTCTTTCAATTGTCTTTCTTCGCTTCATCTAAGATCAGCTTCAAAGGCATAGATGTCTTTTTTATTGTTGTTGTTGTTGTTGGTTTTTGGGTTGTTTTTGGTTTTGGTTTTTGTTTTTGGGCCACACCCGGTGTACTCCTGGCTATGTGCTCCTGGCTTAGGGGACAAAATGGGACCGGTGGAATTGAAATTCCCCAGGAGAATTGAACCGCAGTCCATCCTAGACTAGCGCCAGCAAGGCCGATGCCTTACTGATCCGCACCAACACTCCGGCTCCCAAAGACATAGATTTTTTTTTTTAATGTTTTGAGCTATTATTTTCGTAGAATTGGGGGCCTCCAAAGTAGTGCAGAGACAGCGCTGAGACCATCCTGGTGTTTTACAGTCTATGGCTTTGAGCTCAGAAATTGTTTCTAACAAGATAGGGGACCATATGGAATGCTGGAGATGAAACCCAGAGCAGTCCAGGTTGTCTGCTTGCAAGGCAAACGCCCTATCCATTGTGCTAGCATTCCATTTCTTGAGATTATACATAGTGCCTACAGAGAGAAAACCAGGAGTAAAGGCCACCAAGGAATATACATTAATTTTGTATGAACTTACCTGTCCCTTAACCATTTAATGTTTCTTAACTTTTGGTAAAGAAAATCCATAAAGATATTGGTAAGTCCCCTATATTGCTTCTTGGCAAATAAATAAAATGTAGCCTTCAATTCTATAAAATGGCTGAGTAGTTCCTTTGAACATATCAAAAGTAAGCATACACTGTCATTTCTTTTGGTATTACAGGATTGTTCAAATTAACCTCATATATAAAACCTCATAATATAGTTTCTGTTATGTATTATGTATCATCACCAAGAGGAATCATCTTTTGAACACCTATAAGCACAACAGAATCTCTCTGTACTATTTATGCGTAAGTCCTGGCCTTTCCTTTGCGGCAGAAACCAGTTTTCCAAACATATCCCAGGTGTCCACCACGAACATTGACAAGTCATGTGACTTAGCAGAATTAATGCCTTCATTCAATAGCATCTGTTTCAAAATGCTCACGACTGAGTTTAGCATCTATTTTCTCTACAAAGTATCTAAGTGTTACTTCGATTTCACAAATTTCCTTCAACTCAATAATTAGGGGTGGAGAGAATATGGATGGAAGGTAATTCTTTGTTGTGAGGGTTGTTGTATGCTCTGTTGGATAGCAAGCAAGAACCCTTAAACAATACTCACTGGATGACAACAGAATTCCAAGCCTTCTACAAGTTGTGAGAACAAATACATTTTCTAACTACTGCCAAATACTATCAGAAAGAAAAAAATCATTCTGGTTGGCTTTATCACATTCTTTCAGATTAATAGAAGCATCAACAATTTAGTTTTATAAGAAATTTTGAATGGTATTTTTATTTGTTTTCTGATTGGAGGAGACACCTGGAAGTACTCAGGGCTTATTCCTGTCTTAAGGATCAAGTCTAGTGGGCTCAGAAGACCTTATGGTGAGAGGGATTTAACCCAGGAAAGTTGCACTATCTGCCTGGTTTATAGAAATTTTTTACTCAAATCATGAACTTCATTTAGAAAACTTCTATCTTAAAGCTGATATTCCACCCATGTCCCATACCCAGTACAAGACTTCATTATCTTTAATCTATAATGATAGCCAACTAGCATGTTCTCAAGTATCTATTTCATCATTTGCATCTCCCCTTTTACTCCTGCCAATGTGAATTTTCAAAAATGCAAATCTAATGCTATTGCTAAGCAATAATGTCAGCACTCCTTGTTTAAATTTGTATCACTAGCACTTATCACTAGTCCTAGAATAAATGAATGTGTACTCTATAAATACTTGTCAAATAAATAGTTGATTACTATGGCAGGAAAGTCAAATAATATGTGAATTTTGAGTTTTATCCAAGATGTAGTGCTGGCAAAGAAGAAAGAATCTCCCATTGATTTGGACCAGGCTACCCTGGTGGAAGAACAAGGAACAATTTTACATACCTCAGGTAACATCATAATAGGGAATTTCTTTGTCATGCATTTATTTTGTTGGCATCTATGTTTGCTGAGGCCTCAAATTTATGTCTTTATAATAATGAATTTTCCCTATAAAATGATTTTAAAGAAAATTCCATTCACCCCATTTCATTGTACTACTACAGTACATTTTATGACTGATAAGCTTTGTCTTTATTAAGATTTATTCTACTTTATATATCGATCTTTATATGCAAATATATAACATGGTAATAATTTATTTCCCTCCTATACCTGGGCATAATATTAAGGAGCACTTTTTCTGTCAGTGCTTCATTTAATTACCTATGAGACACAGACATGATGCCAATAATAAAATTACATATACATTTCTCTTTTTTGTTTTGTTTTGGAGGGCGGAGGCACACGTGGCAGCTCTCAGAGGTTACTTCTGGCTCTGTGCTCAAAAATCGCTCCTGACTTAGGGGACCATATGGGATGCCAAGGATTGAACCTGAATCCATCTGGATCAGCAGTGTGAAAGGCAAATGCCTGACTACTGTACTACCACTCCAACCAAAAAAATTATATATACATTTCTAATATTACAGTTAGAAAAATAAAGCATAAAAGGTGCCTGTCAATTAGATGTCCTAATTTTACTATGCTCTATTATTATTATTATTATTTCTTTTTTAAAAAGATATATTGTTAATTCATTTTTATGTTGTTGTTTTGTTTTTGTTTTTGGGTCACACTTGGCTGCGCTCAGGGGTTACTCCTGGCTCTCTACTCAGAAATTGCTTCTGGGAGGCTCAGGGGACCATATGAAATGCCAGGATTCGAACCAGCATCCTTCTGTGTCTAAGGCAAATGCCTTACCGCTATGCTATCTCTCTGGCCCCATATAGTTAATTCTTAAAAAAAAATTTTTTTGATTTAAAAAAAAACATGTAGCTTCTCAAACCACTTAGCAGAAAAATGTGAAGAAATAAATGAAAATGAAGAAGGAAAATAAAGCAGGGTGACCAATGAAAAATGAATTTTCAATCGACAAAAACAATCTCATAGTATTTTCAGTTCACAAATATGGTCTTAGTCATGATTCATATTTATTTGTGTGACTAGGAAAAATGTAGTCATGTTTTTCAGTTAATATAAGTCATAATTTATTTTGTCTAAGAAAATAAAATATTTCTGGAAGTAGACACCAAATAATGTCCTCTCCTGAGAAATTAGAAGGTACCTCAACTAAGTGAGTAAACTTATAATAAAAATATGCATGTATCCTTATCTGGCAGGCATTTAAAATTATTATTTTTTCCAAGTAAAATATGCTGAAATGCTTCATAGTTATTGTTTTAAATGCATTCATTGATATTCTTGTCAATATTTTATATTGTGCTTAATGACAAAGAACAAAACCAATAAGTGTTTGTACTCATGCAAGCTACCTACTGAAAAGTATTTGTTTATATTTTTTAAGTTATTTTACATGCTTTTTGGGATAGAAAACTTTTACAGTATAAGGTAAACATTTCTATATAAAATTGATATGTCAAATTAAAAACTTTTCAGCTATATATGAATGCCATTATACATACATTATACATACAATTCTGACTATTCACATTTTCATACATTTTCAGCTTCTCAAAACTAAGTGATCAGGATTGAGCCACATGTTTTATAATGTGCTTATATGTTTTCCATTAATTGGTTATGAAACACTAGCTCCTGTCTTAAACATCTTGTGTTAAATTCTGACAACCAAGTCAAGTTCTCAGAATCAATTTTAAGATAATTTTTAAAATGAAATTAGAGTGAATGTCACCAATAACATCACAGAAGTTTACATTACCTCTATATAAAATATCACTTTACACTTACCATGGTAGGATACTACAGCCAGATTTCCCACTACTTATCTTTTATATATGATTATTTATAATAAGACTCTAATTAATGACTATTTACATATAAATATTTTAATCACTGCCTGATTTTTTTACAACTTAGAATTTCTGCAACAAAGTGTACAGAGATTTTAAATAATATGAACATATATCATTCATCACAATGTCCTCATCAAATCAGAATGTTTTTAAAATCTTAATAAGCTGAAAAGGTTTCTTAAGTCACAGCAGAGAAAATTAACATATAAAGCAGTTAAATGGCTATCTGAAAATAGGGGGTGAGGATCCATGGGAGGGAGAGATTACAAAGGGCAACAAAATAAGTTAGGGTTTGAATATGTTTTGCACAGCAAATTTGCTATCTTGTTATTGGTTTGGCCTATAATGCCTATATCAAAATACATTAAATATATAATATGTATATTTATATATAAATACATATCTATAAATTTATATTTAACATATATTTATATATCATTATATGTGTATACTTATATAAATATATAATATTTAAATATATTTTATAATATGTTATATAAAATATATAAATATATTAAATATAAAATTATATTAAATTATATGCACTTTTTATCTAATATTTTATTTATTTAACATTTTATTTAACATTATTAAAATTGGGGCCAGAGAGACAGCACAGCAACAGGACATTTGCCTTGCATGCAGCCAACCCAGGAGGGATCCCAGCATCTCATATGCTCCCCCAGTCTACTGGTGGCAATTTCTGAGTGCAGCCAGGAGTGGCCCCTGAGCACCACTGGGTGTGACCCAAAAATCAATCAATCAATCAATCAGTTAATTTTAAAGAAAAATTTTAAAATTTAAAACATGTAATTTGGTGAACTGTGAAATGTCCATGATATTATTCTCAGGAAGCTGCTGAAAATTAGGAGAAAATGAATCAGAAATTTGGGGAGAAAAAAAAGGAAAATATTTTCATCACCATCCTGGAAATAGAAAGGCACTGATGAATATGGACAGTACAGAATAATTCTTTAAGTTGAGCAGCCATGTACAGACATTTCATGAAATTAGAGAAATGTTTTACTGCTTCATGACAATAACCTTGGTATGTTTATAATAAATACTTGAGGTGAGATATTCTAAATCAGAATTCCTGCTAGAGGAGAAAGCAGTTTTTTTCTAGTGCCAAGCATCATTAAAAAATCTAAACTGCTTAACCTTAATTCATGCTCCACCTTTCCCCTTTTTCTTCATAAATAAGCTTGTCTTCTGAGAAGACAATTTGCCACCTGTCACCAAGTGAATATGAAACTTGTAAATGCATCTTTAGAGATGTCATTTAAATATACATCCATGTATAATTTTTCTTTATGTATCATTTAATTCAGGTCTGATACAAAATAGGTTGACTGGAAAAATTCATTAAACTTGTGCCTTTAAAACTTTCAAATTGAAGTTTCAAATCTGAGATAGGCAAAACACCTAAATTTAACCATTAACTTAGACTCTAGCCAGGACCTGAGCAGTAGTATCTACATTGACAAGTTATTTTAAGTAAATAGGTTTTAAAACTACATGAATATTTTTATGGACTGTAATGCCCAAAGAATCTTCAGAGTTAATTTCAGGGTGTGGAGTGTTGGAAATATTGGAGATAAAGGGAAGTAGCTAAGAAACTAGTAAACTTTTCAGCATCGTTTATGAGCTGAACAGCTATCAAATGCATTTTCATTCAGATTGTGAAAAGACTACAGGTGCCATTTAATGAGAAAAAAGGGTGTCCATAATTTGAGAAACTGAATTGCTTTTGAACACTCTGCAGAACTTTAAAACCACATGCATTCTTTTGGGTATTTATATCTACCTGGCAAAATGCTAAAATTCATAACTGCTGGATAAAATTCTTTTTATAACCTTTATATATTAAGGCAGTCAGCAAACTAATAATGCACTCCCATAAACTCTTGCCAATGTAAATCACCTCTGAGAACTCAAGCCTGACAGTTGAATTACTTGAATTTATATCAACGACTTACTGAATATTCAGCAATGTTAGAAATATACTCATTATTAATTATGACTTTGAAAGGAAAGAATCAAAAATTTCTGGAAAGAAAGCACCAAACTACATAAAAGTTATTTTTGTTTGTTTCACCACAAAATAAAATTTCAATAAAATTAAGGAACATATATTCTTAGGTAGAGTAACTGACCTTCTTTCAACTTTCTATGTTAAAATGTCTATGAGAACTATTTGATAAGTTTCATTGTTCTTTTATCTATTCTATTTCCTAGAATCTATGTATTACTCTCAGAACATAATTAAGATGAAATATCAACTTCCATTTTTATATTAAATTAATATTTGTTAACTAGTATAAAGTGTGCATTAAATATAAAGTAAATTTGGGGACAGAGAGATAGTATAGCAGATAAAGTACTTGCGCATGGCCAGCCCAGTTTTGGATTCTGGTAGCCCAGTTTTGGATTCTGGTACTCCTTATGGTCTACTGAGCCTTACCAGAAGTGATCTCTGAGAACAGAGCCAAGAGAATGTAGAACACTGCTGAGTGTAGCTCCACCACAAAGACACATTCCCCTAAAAATTGGGCAAGTAAATTATATGCTATTTTCTGCAGATAGTTTTATTTTGTGACTTATCTTTTATTCTTTGGATTGTTGCTCTTGGTTTTCTACATTAAAATAAATAATAATAGAGGAGGAAGACAGTTTAATGGGAAGATTTTCCTTGTACATATTTGAGAGCTAAAAGAGTACGGTTTGAGGGCCGGAGTGGTAGCATAACTGTAAGATTTTTTGCCTTGCATGCAGCTGGCCCAGGACGGACGCAGTACGATCCCCAGCATCCCATATGGTCCCCTGAGTCAGGAGCGATTTCTGAGCTCAGAGTAAGGAGCAAATTCCTGAGCACCGCCGATGTAGCCCCCCCCCAAAAAAAAAAAGAGTATGGTTTGAAAGTGTCTGGTTTTTGTTTAAAAAAAAAAAACTAATCCTCATTGAGAAGTTACATTCTGCATCATCCCATATAAAGGACAAAATTGTCAAGGTAAAGATGAGTGCTTGGAGATAGTAACTCAGTTGCTCAGTTGGAAGGATGCTGGCAACAAAATAATAATGGCAGCAAGAGGAGTTTATGGTCATGCAGGCCTGAACATTCCATCAAACTGCACAGAGGACAGCCATGAACACTAGATTTCAACTTGACCAGTTTCATACAAGTTTGTGTATATAAGTTTTTATATACAGAGTTGTATATGAAAATATATCAGTGTTTCTTAGTACATTAGTACTGGTGAAAATTAAATAGGGTTCATTGTCTAGCTGAATAATAAATTATCATGTCTATTTTATTTTGGTATTGCTTCACAATGAGTGAGATATGACCTTTGGAGGAAATCTGGAGGGACCCAACTACCTGAGAGTCTAAACTTAGGTGTTTTTAAACTTGAGAGTCATACTCAATGACAATAGAACTAAGTTTCTGCTGACTTGATACTGCATGTAAAAAAAAAATTAGCCATTACTTCTGGGCTAATCTGAAGGGAAAAACCATGCAGAATAAATGAGAATATATTTGATGGCACTAGAGCAGAGAGAGAGTGTATTTCCAAAGAATACTTCAGTATTGCTTCAGGATGTGGAAACTCAGATCATTTTGAGGTCTCTGTGGCTCCTGATAGCGGAGATAAGTTCTGCAGATCTCTTGCTGTGGAGGAAAAGACACTGTGGCTTCAAATATAAATCCTGATTACAGTCACAAGGCAGTTATCAGGATAATCCAAAAGGAAACAGCCTGAGGCTTGATTAAATTCAGAGCTGTTAGTGCTCTCTTAGAAATATCACAAAGGAATAATCTAACTAACAACAATGACAACACTTCATCCAAACTGGATGCAGTGTGTTTGCACTTTATGGAACCAGTACATTTAATAGTCATTTTCCAATTGCAAATATAATTCAACTGGGTAAAGTAACATAGGCGATGAGAAACATTGCACAGGGTAGGAAAAGAAGTCACTCTACAAGTTATCAAAATCTGACTTCCAACTCAGTCGAACTCAAATTGTGGAGTGAATAGCTGTCCAGAAATCAGATGATAAATCAAGAATAAAAATAAATAAGAGCATATGCATGCGATTTTTTGATAAAGCATTCTAATGAAATAAAACAAAGTTAATAGTGATGACTTCTTGATGACACATTAAAATTATATATTGTTACTGCATCTGATAAATATATTGGGTTTTAAAATGCATAAAGTAACAAGTATAAACTGAATTGTGAAAGATCTTCTGAACCTCCCTTTCCTCGGTTTCAATCAAAAATTAAAGGCTTCGTAGGGACATAGATCATCAGTAGAGTAGAATATTTGCATGTATGACACTTTTGGTCTGGTCCACAGCATCACATAGAATAAATAATTAAAATATTGAAATCAATCAAAAACAGATATATCTGAGAATAGGCATAAGTTGTCTGCAATCAAAAATGCCTGAGCCAGAGAGAAAGCATAAAAATTAAAGCACTTTCCCTGAATTCTGTTGACCCTAGTTTGCTCATTGGCACTATAAGGTATGCCACAGAGCACATGAAAAACTAAATACAGTCATCTGGATAGCTCCCAACAATTCATCCACATTCACATACAAAAAAATTCAAATTACCTTTCCCATTGCTTAATATTTAACAGAAAAGAAATTTCCCATCTTATTTCAGTTCTTTTAAATACTTAACTTGCCTATCCTCTACAAAATCAAAAGTTAAATCTCTTCATGTAAATAGTAATATTCTGCTCTCATTAGGAAGGGAAGTTGTGACATTCTTGAAATAAATATTTATGCCCAGCACATAGCACATCTGTTTCAGGTCTAGGATCCTGTCTGACATAAAATCAATTTGCAATAAATGCCGAACAACTGAATGAAAAGGCTTAAAGGGAGCATCCTAATATCAAGAAAGGACTGTGTATATGAAGGTCCTTCTCTATGTAAGTTTCTAATAATCTCATAAATTTCAAAGAAGAGAAAATCAATATTGAGTGAATAAAAACATAAGGAAAAAATGGATAGGAGGCACCTCCATAAAGAGGTACCCACTGTGGTTAAGTACCATAGCTTTTGGGTTTCAGAATTGATATACTCATTTATCACTCTACATCTGTTGAAGTATGTGTCTGGTTGGTGCCTGCTTGTAGAGTTCCAGATATAGTTGGCTAATGTGAGAGTTTGGTGTATCAACTTGGGGAGTGTTTAAACATTATTTCTAAGAATATAAACATTATAAGAGCTTCGGAACACAACTAACATTTGAATCAGTGAGTTTTAACATCCTCTTAATCTTAAAAGATACTAACAATTCTATGGGTAAATTATATGTTACAGTGAATGTCTGTCTAATAATCTGAATTCTAGATTCCCCTGATTCTCTCCACTATTCTAAACACTGACCAAATCTTGGTAATATATATACATGTATGTTCATGGATGTTACATCTCTTTCTAGTTTGGCTTCAAATTATATATTACTTTTTGAATAATTAGTATATATGACTTTATAGCATAGATATAGGAGTCTATAGATGCCTCATGTAGTGAGCATAGATAAGGGAAGTGGTGGTATGATCTCTGATTTTTATGTTTCAGATTGCCTACCAATTGTCTTCCTAGAGCAATAATCTTCAGTGATTTTTAATTTGTAAAACACACTTATGAATTAATAAAACAGTAGTTCAAGAATTTTGAGTTCTTCTCGTGCTTTTAATAAGCTTTCAGGTCATGTCTATAAACATGGATGTCTAAGCATTCCTGCTGTGGAAATATCAGCTATGTGTGCATAACTATAACATAACATATAGCATAACTGTAGCATAACACATAGCTATGTGTGTATAACTCCTGTACTTACCAAATTCAAAAAATTGAATAATAGCACATATTATTAATTTAAACAAAAAATTTGATTTTCTTTTCTGTGTATGTCACCTAACAAATTTTTATATTTTTCATTATTTAACATAATAATGTCTTTAGAGAACTGTAATCTAAATGCAGACAACTGCATAAAATTGAACAATATTTATATAATTTCCTTAGAGTAGAAATTACACAACTAGTCAAAATGTGAACTTTATATCAATAAAACTGTTCCTCAATAACAATAAATATGAAAGCATTTTCCTAAACATTTTTCTAAACATTAGAATGATCTTATTCAACAGCAGGAAATAGTTTTCTTTCATATCATAAACTCTTTCAGTATTTTTTTTGTCATTTTATTTTAGTCACTGGTGTACAGTACAGTTAGTGGTTGGGGCTTCCAGGTTACAAACAACCATACTTCACCTCCACAAGGTGTCTGTTTTCCCTCCACCAATGCTTAGGCTAAACTCTCCAAACTTCCCCTTCCCCTGTCATCTCCCTAAAGTATCCTTACATTTATTAAGGTAAATATTTGATAGTCACATGCTTTAGGGAAGATAACAGTCAAGATCATTTGCTTCAAGTATTCAGATCCATATTTCCACCTTAATCACTGGGCTTCTAAGCTCAGGCTTTGAGAAATCATTTACTAAAAGGATTGTTGAGTTTAGCCAGAGCTCTTATTTTATTATATATATGCATAATACACTCTGGAAAGTCAAAGAATAACCAATATTCTGATTTCATTTCTGATACTTCCTTAGGTGAATGAAGCAAGCATACTAAACACTATTGACCTGCTACCAAGTAAAAAGTGTGTGTGTGTGTGTGTGTGTGTGTGTGTGTGTGTGTAGGCTTGGCTCATGTCAATACTTTCCGGGAAATAGTGCTCTCAACATCTTTAAGTGTCTTGTTAAAATTTAAATTTGTCCCCACCCTCATCTCATCAACTATATTTAAATCTTTATAGTATTACTGAAAAAGTGGTATTACAATAAACTGTCCAAGTACAATTTGTGGGGGTTTAATGTTAGCCAACATTATGCTATTTTAAGTACTTACTCACTAATTAAAAAAAGTGTTATTCTGTAGGAATGCTTTATTTTACATGTAAAAGCTTTAGAAAGATATAAATGCTATTAGGGGATAAAGAAACTAAAGGTTTCTAAAGGTCTTATACTAGATAATGTAAATTAAAAAACATTTTGGTCAAATTCTCATACAGTAAACAATAACAAAGAGATTTAAAATGTCACTTTCAGAAAAATGAGTTTGACATACAACAGAGCACTCTAGGTAAGGTGAAGTAAAATTTTAACTGTATTCAAGGGTTGAGCTCATGGAGTGAAGGTATAAAATGCTCACTAAAGAGCAAGATAAAAGGTGGGACTTATCAACTATGTCCAAATGACAGATGTAGAGGTCAGATTCCTAGAGAAAAAAAAAGAAGTCAGAAAGGGTAAAACAAGTATAGGTTTCAAAGTGAAAATAAAGAAGACCAAGATCAAAGATGAAACTCAAAAGAAGATAGCCTAGGGGAACTGAACTAATGTCAAAAGAAAGTACTTGTATCCCTGAAGTGGTAGAAAGACTGCACTGGCCTCAACTCAATTTGTCTTGATTTCTTTTGTCTATCTGAAGGCAAGGTCAGATAACAAGTGATGAACCCAGAGAAAGAAAACAAATGTTTCCAATATTTCCATTCAGCTGTCTTTCAACATATTACTGAACAGCTTATGAGAATAAATAGAATATGATGTTTCATTCAACTTAATGAATTTATGTTCCCACTGCCTACCACCTTCTTTTAAAAGCATCTTTCTCACTTTAAGCATTATAGTTAGGCTATGGTTGTGACTCAGTGCAGAATATTTGTTTTACACATGTGAGGTTCTGGATTTGATCCCAGGCAGTGAAAAATAAACAAACATATGTTTGTCTTATTATTCCTCTTTTATAAAAAATATAGGTTGAATTTTTGTTATGACATACTATTTCATTTGGATTTGTGATGACCTTTTCAACAAGGGTCTTATATGTGTTATTTTAAAGTAACGTGTATATTATTTTTCTTAAGGGAATTTCAGAAATACAGAAAATTTGTTTCCTAATAATAGATAGAGGTTAAAAGATGACAAGTGAAAGTGGCAGAAATATATAGCACTACTGTAAAAAGTGTGGAGGTATATAAAGCAGACAATAAACTACACATTGAGGAACAGCAAAAACATAGATATTGATTAGGAAAGGATGCTAGAGGTAAAAAGCTATCAAAAAATTGAACCAGTGACTATAGAAAATGGACATAAAAATAAGTAGAGATTGCTGGACTTCTTAAGTTTTCAAGAATGAAATAATAAGTTAAATTCTCTAAGGAGATGCATAATTGTACAGCAGGTCAGAGTAAAGGTTCTGACGCCAAAAGACTTGCATATTGTTATTCGCTGTATATAAATTCACCAAAAATAAAATAGTAACATATACATATAGGGTTTTTTAAGGACCTGAGGACAATATATGAAAGGGCCCCGATGACAATATATGAAAGGGGCCAGACTGGTAGCACAGGGATAGGGTGTTTGCCTTGCATGTGACTGATCCTAGACAGACCTCAGTTTGACCCCTGGCATTCTATATGGTCTCCCAAGCCAGGAGAGATTTCTGAGTGCATAGCCAGGATTAATCCCTGAGCATCACTGGGTATGGCCCCAAATCAAGAACAAAAAAATCATATCTACAGAAACCAGAAGATTTCAGTAACTATAAGCCAGTATTATAAAGAAACACATAAAAGTATAATATTGGGCTGTATACAATAAATATTATACAAAATTAGGTAAAATTAATGTTGCTATAATATTTTATATGGCCCATAGTTTGGGTTTAACTACAACCCTGGCAAAGGCATAGTTTAATGCCTAATCCCACTCGTAGGATGATAGTTTAGTTAAAAGTATCTTTGAAAACAGTTATTTAGTAGAGTTTGTATTGGAGCATATGGGTCATTAACCCAACATGATTGGTTTAATTTTAAGGAAGGATAAGTGGAGATTCATTCACATGAAGAGAATGGTCTGTTGAGCTGCAGGTAGTCACCTCACCTGATAATGCTTCTAGAAACCAAGGAAGATTAACAATTGCAGTGAACCTTAGTAGATGCTGGAGAGGCATAGAAGAGATTCCTTGTTACCCCATAAGGGAGAACCCACCTGCAACCTTGCTCTATAATGTCAGGTCTTGAAATTCTGAGACTCTCCATTCTTACTCTCTTTAGCCCCCCCCCCCCCCAGTTAGTGCTGCTCTGTTATAAAAACCATAATAAACTACTGCACCATAACCAAGAATTTCATTTTATTTTATCATCTATGTAGAGTGTTATACATGAAATACGATTCTGTCAAACAAAGCCTTCAAACTTCGCTGCTTGTTTACAGCAGAACATCACAATCTATACTAGTTATATACCAAGTCGGTAGTGGTCACATATGGTCAATGGCTTGTAGGTTGCAAAATGATGATGAGTCTATGGCATGGGTGACAACTCAAAATTCTACTCTCCAGATTTCTTTCAAGACAAAATTTATGCTCTCATATGGACAGCAGAAATGTTGGTTGGCACTGAATTGACTAATTCCCTGATTATCAGTCTCTAATTCTGTTGACAGTATGCCTTTTCCTTATTTCTCTACCTAGTCTTATGTATGCCTCTCTTAACCTCTCATCATTCTTTTATACATACACTTAGAATATTTATACATTTAAGACAAAATGATGACTAAATACATCCATGCATCACTTACCTCCATGCTTAAGTTTACTTTTTAGCCAGTGTATTATTGGTGATTGAAGGTTCACGTACCATAACAACTGAATGCCAAACAGCCTGCCTTTTCATCAAACATAGTCTTCAACATCAGGGCCTCAAGTTTCCTAAGTTTTTCTCAATATGCAACCAATTTTCCAACTCTCTCTTTATTCCATAACCAACTTCATAATAATAAGGAAATCTTAACTTTCAATTGTCAACAACAATAAAGAAAGTTTTATGTTTCCCCAAGTTCCTCCTCATTTCATACTCTCTCAATCCCACTGACTTTCCCTTTCTGGACATTTAAGGCATAGCTTCTTTCTAGTTGGCTTCTGAGCCACTCCTTCCCTGTCTATATTTTTGTTTTATTTTGGTTTAGTTTGGTTTGTTTTAGGGCCCTACCTAACAGTAATCAGTAGTCACTTCTGGCTCTGTATTCAGGAAATACCCCTGGAAATGCTCAGGGACCATAAGTTATGCTAGAGATGGAGCCAGATAAGCTTCATATAAGATAAATAACCTGCCCATGGTACTATTATTATGGCACCCCTATGTAGTTGTTTTGATCATATTTTATCTGAAAACTCCCTCCTTTCATCATCTTGAGACACTATTCTTGCTTCAGTCAACAATACTATCAAGTTTGGGATTATTGATTCTGAAAAATTGATATACACACAGAACAATCTTCATTGCTTGGAGTTTAGGAAATTTCATTTTATACAGATATCCCTAAAGAGCATCACTAAGTTTTAACAATATATTTGCACTTATCTGTTCTTCCTATGCCTAAATTTCCATGATGTTACCCTTTAGTATTTACTCTATAATATATATATATAATATACTCTATAATATAAGCACCCCTGTACACTTTTTAACATTTAGTAAATTATATTGACTAGGATCAAGGTCCCTGGTTTTCAAAACTCCAGTTCAAACAAATGTTTTCTATAAATTCTAGGATGATAACTCAAAAAGGCACCCAACATTTTGAGCTCACCTAATTTTTATAATTTTACACATTTAATAGTTAATAGATTAATAGTTAATATTTATTTAATTTATTAGTTTATTTATTTATTTTATTATTTAATTTAATAGGTAATGGTTAATTATTTAATAATGATTAATAGTTAACATTTAATAGTTAATGGATTAAAAATGGCTCTGCATAGTGATTGAAGAGTATAGATATTCTAGAATAACAAATTTCTTATTATTTGTAAACATTGAGAGGATAGAGGATAGTTTTCAAGAAGTTTTTAATAAAAATTAAATAATTACTTAGAAAAAATGATCACCTATCTTTACTTTAAATGACAAAGAAAGATAATGTGTAGAGTACTGTTTAAATTTATTAACAAAATACAATGGAAAATAATTTAATGATAAAAATATGTCACTGAAGGAATATTCTGAAATAATAATTAAAGCACAAATTTTGATATCTGATAACCTAGTTTTAACCCTGGCCTTGAATTTTAATTTAATCTGTTTTATATTCATCTGCCTCATTTATAAATGAAGATTATGGAGCTGAATTTTCAGAGTTGTATTGGAGATAAAATAAAATGGTAATTAGGAAGAATGTGGCCCAATGCCTGACCTTTGAACTCTGTGTGATTATCATATAAAGAAAAGGAAGCTAAAGTATAGAAACCTTGCCCAAAAATACTTATTTAGGATCACCTCCTTATTAAGATTGCCTGTCATTCTGACCCTATTATTTTATTAGCAAAGACAGATGACATATAAAGCCTAAGATAAATGCAAATTATATAGACATTATAAATATATTATATGAGTGTGCTAGTTCTGGAATTAGACAAAGTCCAATTAGAATGGAGAGTACCTTTTCTAGCTAGCCTCCATAGGTAAAACTACTACATGTACTGGCTGCATTTCATCTCAACTTTGCTAATTGTCACCATACCTAAATACCAAGTAAAGGTGACTTCTGGACCCAGGTAGTGCCAGATATTCCCTTCTTGTCATGTGGTGTTCCTTTCTTTCTGCTAATTTAATTAGAGCATGATGCTCTCAGAAGGCATGATGTGACTGCATATTCTCAACTCCCTGAGCTGATTCCATACTATCATTCAGGCACCATCCTCTGGTACAGAGAACCACAATGCAGGGAATGAAGAAATGCGCCCCACTCTTTAGAGATGTTGTAGAGTAATGAGCAAAATCCTTGGTCTAATCCCAAGTCTTAGTCTCTCTAGAAAACAATATCCAATTCAAGGGCCAATATTAACCAAAATTTTGGTCTCAAAAGATGTTCCCAACAGAAACTGCCAAGATCTAAAGAGTTGTTTTTATCTATTCATTTTTTTCTGACAAACACTATTTTCACCAACTCAACACTCTGAGTTTTCAGCATGGACTTATCTTTCATACTCTTGGAGAACAAGATATGTTAACCTGAACTCAGATAAAAATATAAGTACCACTTATAAAAAATGTATAACTTTCCTCTTCTTCTGACATTCCCTTTATTTCCACATAACAAAGAAAATGAATTTCCTATGTTAAAACTTCTTTCTTAATATATGCTGAACAGGCTTACTCCTTTAAAAAAACATATACAAGATATAATTTTCCAATTTGCACCTAAGGTGTTGAATCTACTTGAAAAGTTCACCTCATTAACTTAAATTACCAAATGAATGAATCAGCAATAAAAGGTATATTTGGTAATTAAAGGAGGAAAAGGTTCTATTTTTGTCAGAATTTTAGCTGCAAAATATGACATAAAGAAAAACAGGTATGTAATATAATGGAGGAAAACAGCATACCATAGTTCTAAATTATTTATTCATGTTATATCCAATATTATTAATACCATTATGTATTTACACTAATCATAAAACAAAAGAAATTATTTAATTTCAATATAAACATGTTTCAAAAAGATATATTATATATCTTTATATATACACACATATTCTCACATATGTTCACATGTATACACATACATGCCTCTAATACATTCATATGATAAGAATGGTTGATCATTACATGATTAAAAATATACTTGAAACATCTTCATTTCATAAAATGTCATCAGAAGATAAAGATGCTTCTAAAAAGTAGAATTATTCACATTTTAATGTAAGCCCTGTGTAATATTAAAGAGCAAAATAGAATATGCATATTGGCAAGAAACACTATTACATTTAGATGTATTATATAGTTTGAAAATCCCAAACATATAAAAATATAAAACCCTAACAGCATTAAATATAAATATAAATGAATTCTAGAGATCTAACAATAACGACCTAAAAGAAAATAAGAATAATGGTCAAAAACTATGATGAAGGGAACTATAAAACTGAGGGAGATAAAGAAGATTCACATAAATGCAGAGATATTATCTTCTTCTTGAATAGGAAGCCTACATTGTAAAGATGTCAGCTTTCTCCCTAAATGAAATCTATAAATTCAATGCAATCCCACAGGACCGGAAAATATGAAATTGACATGATAATTCTAAAATTTATCAGCATACAATCAATGCATGGAGCTGGGGGTAATCAGGTGAAATTTTTAAAAATCAGGTGAATTTTTAAAGGGAAACAATGTAGTAATATTAGAATTCAGTTTTAGGCTTGGAAAATATAAAACTACATCTCTAACTAATAGCATTCAGTATAAAATTCCATATATTACATATAACACTTCAACATAATACAATTAAATAATAATACTTTTCAGAATCCGGAGTGATAGTACAGTGGTAGTGTTTTTTTTGTTTTGGTTTTGTTTTGGTTTTGGTTTTTCAGGCCACACCCATTTGATGCTCAGAGGTTACTCTGGCTACGCGTTCAGAAATTGCCCCTGGCTTGGGGGGCCTATATGGGATGCTGGGGGATCGAACCATTGGTCCTTTCCTTGCCTAGCGCTTGCAAGGCAGACACCTTACCTGTAGCACCACCTCGCCGGCCCCAGTGGTAGGATGTTTGCCTTGGAAATGGCTGACCCAGGACAGACCTAAATTCAATTCTCCGGCGTCCCATATAGTTCCCCAAACAAGGAGTGATTTCTTAGAGCATAGCCAGAAGTAACCCCTGAGCATCACTGAGTGTGGCACCTCACAAAAAAAAAAGAAAGCCAAAAAAATAATACTTTTCAGGGGCATTGAAATTGTAAGACAAAGGAAAAGAAAATATATAAACAGAAAGACGTTTAAATACAATAAGGTACACATATCAAATTGATATACAAATACTAGATGATGATCATTTGTAGTAACTTGAACAGATACCTATGCCATAAATAGGCAGATCAGCCATCTAGAGAGATCAAAATAGGTTTCTGAAATAAGGACTTATAATATGTAATTTGCGTTTTTTTTAACTTTATGTTTCTCTATTACAATACATTTCTATCTGGCTTTGTAATGGGCTTTTGTGGGAAAGAAAACTACGCTTTTATTTTTAAAAATGCACACACTGAAATGCTGAACATAATTATAAATTTAGAGTTCAGAGTTTGAAACCTTGACTGCATTCTCCTATTGGTGGGTATGATGGTTCCCGGCGACTTAATATATTCAACTCTCATTCTATCCAAAATAATTTTCTCTAAAATTCTAACTTCAGGAATGATCATATGAAAGATTAAAACATTATATAATTATATAATGAACACACATCTTGAAAGGCAGGGAAATCTGGTGGTAAGGGAAACAAATTATTGACGGTGTCAGGGTAATGGTGACGACCTCAAAATGGAAAAGGGGCAAGACTGCCATTGTGACGGAATCACCCTATCTAGTTGTATCACATTCACTTGTCAAATGATATACTCTTCTTTAAAATGAAACCTGCCCCTATGCTACTCTTCAATATCACTTAAACCCTAGGACCATCACTCTGCTCGCATAATTGGTAATACGGGTAGAGAAAAAAAAACTATATTAATTTCAAGCTCCAGTAGAAACACAGAAAGACATCAGTATTTATCAGGTGAATAAAGTAGGTAGAAAAAAATCATTACTCTCCAAAGTGTAAAAAGGGGCCCATAAACAACAGAATGCACTTGATTGGAAGAGTGAGCTAAATTGGGTGATTTGTTTAAAAGCAGTGCCTAGATTTATAGGTCTTGATAATCGTTTATTTTTGTTCTAATTTAAGTACAAGTATAAACTCAGATCATTGTCTAGGTTACCAAAGAAAAAAGTGTACTGTTCTGCAGACATCTGCCGTGTAACCTATTGACAGGTTTTATTTTTTCCCATCATTAAAAAATTTTTAAAAGAGGGGCAAGATAACTACCTTCAAAGGTCAAAACTAGATTTTATAGTTTGCCTCATGATTTTCGATGCCCTCAAATATGTTTACATCTCCTAAATTCTATATGTGCCTAGTAAAACTGACAGGTTTTAGAAACAGATTATCATTTAACAATATTTTACCTTATAAATAATTTATATTGTCAGAAAATGTTATTATTAAAGTTGAGGTAACCCAATGAATGATTACCTTTATTCTATCCAAGTTGGGCATCAATTGAGAGATGGTCATAGAAGTATAGCAGCTGGAGACAAATGCCTGCTGTATTAGTGGTAAAAGCAATGCTACTACACTGGATTAGGTGTTTGCTGTATCTCTTTTAGTGTGGGTACACCCAGCAAATCTTGGGTACAACTACAGATAGATTTACCCAGATGAAGCTGCCCAATAAATATTATTCTATGAATGAACAAAACTAAACGTGTAAATTTTCTAATTTGACAAGTCCCAAACAGAGAAAAGGAAAGAAAGAGCTAAGAACTGAGTTAACTTTGTCTCCTACTGCTGATCAGTTAGGCCATTCCTTTCCTCTGAGAAAAAAAGAATAAAGCAGAGTGGAGAAAACATAGTGCCCTGAGATAGCTCCTTTCACCTGTTACATAAAATCAAGGGGGGAAGACCTTTCACCCTGAAATTTCACCCATCTATAAGGACTCCACCCTGAATGAAGCATAAGGGTGCTTAGATTCCTTAATACATGGGGATCCTGGTTTAAAATAAAAAAAAAAACATGATTTGGGGGTTCTTTATTTTTTCAGTCCTAAAACCGCTTGAGGAAAATATAAACTTTGATACTGATAGATTAGTAAATTCCAAATATATATTTCTTGATACACACATATGCATGCATGCACATACATACTAGAAATAAACACAAAATAATTTAGCACAATGTTTAACATTTTTATACTAATCTCAACAAGCAATGTGTCTTATATGCACTAGCCCCAAGTTCAATGCCTGGGACCACATGATTCTATGATCACAGCTCAATGTAGCCTTACTGATCTCCGAGGAACACTGAATTGATGCCCTAAACAATAAACCTTCGGGTCTTCAGCTTTAAGACTCAGTATTGTCAGGTATGGGCTGTGGGTCTATTGAACAATGTTTGTGAGTGTCTCCAACAAAACAATCATAGAGTATCTTGTATTTGAATATAAGCTCCACTATTAAATATTTGACAAACAAATGATCTTACTCAAGTAGAAAAGTCCTGCTTGTGATATTCAATTCCCCTTTCAAAATTAAATTTTTAAAAAAGGAATTATTTTATAACACAGCCTTCTGGTTTTAATCTTTCATTATGAAATCAAGTCAGAAGTATTGAGATTTTCTATATGTAAAAGGAGCATAACGTTTTAAATTACCCAGTTCATGCATTTTAATCTAACTTTTGGAAAAGGAATAGAAATTTCTTCTGTCTTCTTTCTCCTACTGCTTTTCTTCCTTCTTTCCCTTCTCTTCTTTCTCCGTTTTCTTCTTCCTGTCTTTTTCTCTTCTCCCAGATCAGGGCTTACTCCTATCTCAAAAGCTCAGGGAACACTAGTATTGGGTCTCAAGCGACCCTATTGATTACAGAGGATTGAATCAGGGTTGAGTAATTGTATGGCAAGTATTTTAACCCTCTACTACCTCTCTGGCCCTGGAATATCACTTCTTAAAGTGTGAGTCATAAGCTCAAAATTTTTAAAGTTTATTTTATTATAAAATTTCTTATTATGTTTTATATTAAATGCTTTTATTATAATTCTATTTTAGACACCATACATGTATTCATGAAGCTTAACAGACTGCCTGATGACATTGTATTTCTTGACTATATGCAGAATATATTCCATATATTTTTAACCGAAGACACATATATTTTGAGACAAAAAAATTCTTATTTGACTGTAATACCAGGCTAAAAGAGCACATCTGTACATCTGTAGTTCTATTTATGCCACCAGTTCACATGCTCTATTCTCCTATATAGCCAGTTTTTTTGTTTATTTTTTGTTTGTTTGTTTTACTTTAAAGAAAATGCATTACATAGTTAACATAGCTGACCAAAATACATTTGTTTCCAGGTAAGTGAGAACAATTTTTTTTAAAAAAAAGAATAGAAATGAGGGGGGAAGAGTAAGAGAATGTTTAAAAAAAAGAAAGTAAAAAAGAAAAAGTACAAGAACAAGTACATTTGTAAAAATTATCATGTCTCCAATGAAGTCATTAATACAGTATCAGAAGTTTTAGTAAGTTCTTGTTAGCTGTCCATTCTGTTAAACTCATGTTTACTATAGGGATAACAGCAACAAATGAAATTGCTCAGAAATTCAAAGCACTATTACTCACACTGCAGTTTTTGGGGTGTGTTCTCAGCTGTCAGGCTTCCCAGAAGAAGGAAGATATGGAGGATGTGAGGGGAGATGTAAGATGACACCCATTTAACAACTCCAAACAAAGGTGTTTCTCCTTCCTTAAACCTCTTCCATTGATATATAAAAAGCCCACTGGATATGTACTTCTCTCTCCCTCTTTTCCTCTCCCCCTCTCCCTCACTCTCTCTTTCTCTCTCGACCTGCTCCCTCCTGGGATTGGGAATTGGTTTTAAAAAAGAAAGAGAATTTCTGCCTTTTGGGTTCAGGCAGAAAACACGAGCAACGCCATAATTACCCTTTCCTGGGTGACTTGGTTGATTATTTCTTCACCGCTACCCTTGGTTAATTATTTCTTGCCTGCTACCTTCTTCAGATCCGCCCTTTTAAGGGGTTAGAAGCATGGTTTGTGTGGTGATCTCACAACCCGTGGATTTTTATTTTACAGGGAAGATGTGTGTATTCACTCCAAAAAACCCTGATGATATCAGCCCAAGTACCAATGTACCTGCAGTTTGGTCAGTTTGCTGTTCCAGAGCGAACTGTAGGC
Organism: Suncus etruscus; assembly: GCF_024139225.1. Taxonomy (NCBI): domain Eukaryota; kingdom Metazoa; phylum Chordata; class Mammalia; order Eulipotyphla; family Soricidae; genus Suncus; species Suncus etruscus. The sequence goes on along the minus strand of NC_064855.1, from coordinate 107,085,009 downwards.
AGAGCCATTGAGGCAGCAGAGATTCTGGGTGATGGATGCAGCAGGCATGGTTTCGGTTGGAAGTAGGGGTGCTTGACTGGCCCTTTCCTCACAAGATGACTAGCTTTCTGTGTGGCCAGCATACCCATGATTTTTCATGGCTTGGGTTACATCTCATTCAAGAAAAGAATGAATCTATCTATGGAGCTGGCCTAAATCAAACATAGCAACTGTGATCTTGGCATGATTACAGCTGCCAGGTGTCTGAAGGAAGGGAAATATGAGGGTAGCATGCTCACACATTGCTCCAACATGCCCTGGTGATTTCAGAATAAAACTGGCATAACTGAAATTTGCTCAGATTGGTATCCCCACTGGGAATCATAAAGTGGTAATGAGGCAGGCACATCAGCAAAATGGTGATTTTGGATGATGGATATAGCAGGCCTGGCATCAAAGAGTGGGGGGTTGGCCCGCTCTCTCCTCCCAAGATTGCCAACTTTCTAATAGCCAGTTTCTATTTTTGGGGGTCACACCTGGCAGTGCTCAGCAGTTACTCCTGGCTCTATGCTCAGAAATTGCTCCTGGCAGACTCAGGGGACCATATGGGATGCCGGGATTCGAACCACTGACCTTCTGCATGCAAGGTAAATGCCTTACCGCCATGCTATCTGTCCAGCCCTCTTTTTACTATCATATCCTGCTAACATCCCAATATAGAAAGAAAGTCACTTATATTGGAACAAAGACTATAGTGCATTGTCACCCCATCCCCATCTTCCTGTGTAACCTAGCCTGAGGGTAAGACCTGCCCATTTCTAGGAGGGATCTTCAGGAGGTATCAAAAGGTTTACCTGAGGGGCAATAAGAGGATTTGGCGGAGGATATGGAGGACATTGAGGGAGATTCAGCAAGAGAGAGCTGGCAGAATGGAGGGAGAAGGGAGATATTGAATGCAGGGCTGATTAAGAATCCAGCGTAAAAGGTTATGATAGAAGCCACACGTGTTGGCTAGGCCCTGAATAAAGCTGATGTCTCCTGAAACCTGGCTGTCGATGATTTCCTCGCTGCTATCCTGAACCTACAGACCTGCTGACTGGAGGGACTTGCAGGTGTGTGGCCCTGTCTGGTGGAAAAAGGCCCTCCATCCCTCTCACCATCATCCAACTCCATCCAGCACACTCCATAATTAATGTTTGACTACAGTGCATATAGCATTAAAGTCTACATGCTTTGGCCCATATACATGAAGGTCAACATATGATCATATTTTACAAGTGAGAAACCAACTATTGAGGCCAGAGCAATAGGAGAGTTGCACAGAGCATTTGCCTTCCACATAAAGACTTGTGTTTTATCCCAGGCATCCCATATGAGCCCCTGAGATCCTTCAGGAGTGTTCCTGAGAGCATAGAAAGGAAAGGAATAAGTCTTTAACATTGTTGAGTGTGACACAACCCCCCCCCCAAAAAAAAAAAACCTCAATATACAAAGTAATTTCTAGTTATTCAAATAAAAAATCATTTACCTTCTGCATAGATTCAGAACCAATAGTAAAAACTAGGAGACAAAAATTAAAGCACCTTTCAAAGACAAATGTAGAGCATGGTTAGGCTAATGAACTAAACTTATAAAACTTTTATCCTTGTTTAGGACCATTCACTCAAGCAACATCCTATAATTTTTTTTCTTCTCTCTTAATTCTCACTCAGAAAAGGAAACAGAGGCTTAATTACTGGTAAATTGGGGGACTATATACTGGGAGGGTTAATTTAGTTTGCCCATCAATGTTTTGGGTGGGGGAGCTAGCCCACCCACAGAAACCAGTTTTACTACAGTATTCTGTAATTCACGGAGGCACTCCCCCTGGTGGAAAAAAACAGAATATCTATTCTTTGGAGACATGTTTTAAGGTGCTGGGTGTTTCCCAGCACATTATGGCAAAATGTCAGCAAATTCATCAGTAATTTTTAACCATAATAAGATGAAATGATTGACCTTTATTTCTCCTAAATATTCTAATATTTAAAAGCATATTTTACATTCTATCTTTGATTCTTATTTGTATAAGAATATATCGGATATATTCTTATATTTTTATCTCCTTATTCTTTCACTTTCTTATTATTCACTAAGGCTGCATTCTGTACATCTCAATATATATGCATATTATTAATAGAAATGATAGTTTTCCCAAGGCAGACTACTAGGATAGTTTCTACAGTATTATTTAGAAGCAATCATGAACCCCTTAACAATAAATACAAACACACCCCTTAATCTATAATGGGCACTGGTTGTCATTGTTTTTATATAGATATCCACCCAAGGTATCATAAATTTATTCCTAAAGTCTACTGAGATATATCCTATCAGTCTCCCAAAAGAGGGAAAATATAATAGATCAGAGAATTTGGTGCCTGACAATATGGTGAATGAGTAGAAAATATTATATAAAGGTTACAAAAAATGCTAAACATGCACATCACAGATTTTAAAATATAGTACTCCAGATAGTAGTAGCTTATCTGGACACTGCCCACAATATTTTCCTTAATATTATAACACTCTAGGCCTGCTTTGCATTGTCTGATTTTTCACCAAGAAATTTCTTATTTCCTCTCTCAAGACCAAAAAATAATGTTCTAAATAATAAGTAGCTACATTATAACAAATCCCAGGTCCTCACTGTCATCTTTTAATATCTTCAAATTTCCTATTGGATGTTTCAACAGCATAGAAGTCCTGGGCCTCTTTGAATGGATAAATTTAGATGAATCCTTCTTGTTCTCTTTGATCTCAAGTATATCCAGTTTTAAAGAAAGCAGGCACTCTGACTGGATAGAAGTAGTGTTGAGTTGCAGATATTAGATTCTCTCCTCTAGAAATCTGTTTCTTAAAAAGTCTTCATTTCCTGTGCTATAGACATTGCCATAGACCTAAAAAACAGAGGCAAAAAATATATCTAACTTTCTACAGGGACCTGCTTTTATAGCAGACATAAATTATTTATTTACACTAAGACCACAATGATGATGCATTCTGAATGACTGACTAGCACGTGGCAGAAGTCAGGCATGCATTTTATGTATCTATTATCATTCTATGCCCCCATAACTCTTCAAAGAATGTGTTATTTTCTCCACTGGAGATGTTCAAACAACATCTGAGTACATATAAAATCTCCTGCATCCCAGGGTATGCTGTAACTTGACTATTGAAACTGTTCCTGGTTGTTATATATGCAGAATTTTAGCCAAGAAAAGGTAAAGCAAAAGCCTGATGTTTTCTGATTTCAAATTCCATGCTACTTTTCCCACTCCAAATGTTTATTCATCAATTAGAATTGTATAATCCATTATACTTCCCTGATAGAAGGTGACTGGATATGTTCATAGATTAGACAATTTATATAGGTACATAAGTTAGACAGATGATAGAAGTTAAAATATAGATATATCATTATGATATAGTATAAGCTAGCTGCAAATAGCCTTATAGTGATCATCTAAATAATTCATGTTGCATGTAATTTGAGAACAATTAAAGTTTTAGTTAATATGATTTTTTACCTTATTGGTAAAACAGCAATGTAAAAATATTGTCAAGGCATAATAGAAAAATAACCAAATCTACAACCAGAACCAAGCAATTCAACTGACTAAATCATTTTAATAATTTATACTAAATTAGATTATTTTATAGTAAAGGTCAGTTGTTAAAATGTGGCACTGCAGGAAGCGAGAGATAAAATTAATACAGAGAAGCCACAAAAATACTTCACTTCTCTCATCCACATAAAATTGCCCTATCAATATGCTTTCTTAGATATCATAAAAATATTAAAATTAAATTGTTTTATTTAGATTTATTATATGTTTGTAAACTGTAATTAAAGAACAAATTCAAGGATAGAATCTTAATACGTGAAGTGCAAGTAGCTTCATTTCTAACATAAATAGATTTTCTATAGTAACAGTAAACATCCACTTGTGGTAATTAGCTAGAATTACATAATATATTGATGCTGAAGAATTCTGTTAGGAGAAACATAATATTTTATTATACTTTTACATCATCTCCTACAGAAGACTATATGGCATCTATTGCTCATGAAAATTATGTCCTTGGGCATTTTATGAAATTACATTTTACAAAATTTAAGTAATTCCAAGTAGGCGAACTTAATTTAAAAATTTATCTACCTCTCTAAAGATCCAAACCAATGGTAGATCACTCCAATCTGGATACTTATTTCATGCTATGGACATGAAAGACAATCTCTTAAATTATTATTCAAGCATCACATCTAAAGTTAGGTCTTATACCATTCATATATTTTATCTCTAAGATGTAGCTGTGGAATGACAAGATTAAAGAAATTCCTTTCACAAAAAAAAATAAGATACTTTTTCCCACTATTTAGAAATGTTATCTCTGAGTCAAATAAATAGTACAGTAAATAGGGTGCTTGCCTTACATGCAGCTAACCCTAGTTCAATCCCTGCCACCTCATATGCTTCCTAAACACCCAGAAGTGATCCTGGACTAAGTCCTGAGCACCTCCTGCATGGTCCAGGAATAAGCAATCTAATAAAGTCCCCTTATCTCCAAAGGTCCTATCAGGAATGGCTGGAATATGATGGAGCCATAGAGGCAAAAAGTTTGGCTTCCTCTCAAGGCACTTCAAGCCAAGTAAAATCCAAAAGCTACTGTCATTTGAGAGGCCACATGCCACTCCCATGAAAAAAATAGTGTGTGATCTCTGACCCACCAGAACCAAATGTGTGTGAGCACTTCAAATGAGCATGTGTAACTAATTGCTGGCGAACACTACAGCCAAGTGTGCACGCACCACCATGTGTGATCCAGTCATCCCAACAACTGAAAGGATGTGAGCATGAGTGAATGAACAAGTAAATGAATGAATTAATAAAAGAATCTCAGGCAGACTTCACCAGTCTAAAAAAAGACAGAGTACCAGAATCAGATTAGCCTAAAGCAGGTAAAAATATAAGTAGTAACTCATTTCTTACTTTCAAAGATACTTGATAAAGTAGCCATTTGAATGTCACCAAAGACCTTCCAGATGCTTAGATGTACCACTCTAGTGCAGGAACTGATCCTTGAGAAATTAATCAAAAGCCATAAGACTTATGTTCACTAAATGCCTGAGCCAGGAACAACTTGGGTGTTTTGTGCTTGTATGAATACATAAAGTGTTCATTTTAGAAATGTGCTACTGATTTCAAATGTCAAAATGATGTATGATACTGGTTTCTCTGCAGCACTAGAGATGTATCTCTGTCCCACAAAGCTGGAAAATCAGGATTTGAAAGGGTTCCTTCCTACCAAGACAAGTGTTCTTCTCTAAGATTTTAGGTGGAAAAGACCATAATCTGTTCTCAAGAAACTAGAAATTGTTCCTTCGGGAATTGGTTATTATTTCACAGTAAATTCAGTTTGATAGTAGTACGGACTCTCGGGCATTAGGGAATGAAGCTGTTGCTATTTCAAAAATGCACCATAAATGAAATTGAAAAAATGAATACCTGCTTAAAATGGGATGAGAATAGTTTCCTGTAAAGTAAAATTGAGATCTGAAAGGAAGGAAAACTAGTATGTATTAAGTTCACCTACTTCAAGCTACTTTTTGATAAGTTGATCTCTGTATTGCTATTTTAATGACGACTACATGCAACACAAATTTTTATGAATAATATACAATACAATGTAATAAGGGTATACAATGCATTCCCCCTTCACAGAGGAACTCGGGGAATCTTGATTAAGTCTTTAATATTTCAAAAGTCATTCTCATGTTCTATCCAGTTTGTCAGATATGGTACTTGTTTGATTCAAGGTTATTTTGTTTGGATTTTAGTCTTGAATAGTAACTGTTGGTCTGTAGGTATCAAGCCTTTGTTTTCTTTTAAGTCTACCCATCAACTTTCAACCCCGTGAACCTTATGAATGTTTCCCATTACTATATGACAAGTCATAATAGCTATGAAATGTGTATATTAGCTAGCTAGCTTGTTACATATATCTTTCCACAATAATATCTTCATGCTCACAAAAGGAAAGAAAGCTGCAAGCATCTATATTTTTCCTGAAATCATTTATAATTTTTGCCATAAAACCTTCTTGTATAGCAAATATGTCTATAATTCCTTAATTTGGTTTAAACTTTCCTGTTTCATATTTCAGTTCATCAGTTCTTTTCAACTCCAAATCTAGAGATTTAAAAGAAGGTTAATAGCAATAGAATTTTGACTATTTGAAGCCATAGAAAAGTATTCCCTTTATCTTCCACCTTCCATCTGTGAAATTTTTTAAAATTGGTTAAAGCACATCACAAAAGTCATTAAATCAAAATTACATAATAATAATGTACCTTTGTATGGGGGCAGGCACACGTCAAATTTCACTATGTTGGTTACTTTTCACTTAACAGAGCAGAAATAATTACATTCAACTCATGAATGAGTTTGTTGAACAAATCTTGCTTTATGTTCATTAGTTCTCACTGAATCCCAACTTTTATTACTCTAGTAAGGGAGTTAGACACCATGACATTGAGTGAGAGTTCTAACCTAGCTTTGACTGTACAGTTAGACCCACTCCTTTGCATGAGCAATTCCAGGCACAGTTTTCTCTGGCCAAGGATATCTATCTATCTCTAGATATTGACTATTAGTCCCATGCTTAATATTAGCTTGGAAAAGATTCTTCAAAAATGCTCAACTACAATTTTTTAAAATGAATTTTAAGTCTATTATCTTTCTCTTACAATTCAGTAAATAAACTTTGGGATCTAATATATCAAAGCCAACACACATAGCAAAACCATGATTTGCAGAAAAATTACTAAGCCCAATAGCCATGGCTATGTAAGATCGATTTCAATCTCTTGACCAATTTCAACAGCATTAGCTACACATAATTCTACACATTAAGTATCAAAACAGGTTCAAGAGCAAAAAAAGGATTCAAGGTAGAACTTACAGGGCCTGTAAGTCAGAATAGCTGGAGATCAGGTACCAACTATTACCATTTCAATAAAGGAATTAGAAGACTAACTAAATGAATGTAATAACCTCATCAGAGAGCAAGAGATCAGATCTCCAAAAGAGGGTGGTATGTGACAAAACAAAACAAAACAAAAATGCAGTGTGCTTTTGCATGCGACAGGAGGAAATTATGCCTCATTTTAGCTCATAAATACAAAAAAGAGCCAGGAGACTTATATTCATTTCATAATTTTATTCTTCTGCTTATAATAATTCTCATCTTTAGGATAGCTCACCATATTTATAACTAGAAAATAAACTCTGCAATTGTACTGTTTAGCTTTTTATTAAAAGTAAAATAAATTATGTGCTGATTTTTGAAATTATAGAAAAAACCTTCTTATAGTTAGCATGTAGTTGGAGACAGAGGGATATTTAAATGTACAGGAAAAATTAAAAGGAAAAAATTCAGCAGTTATCAAAGGCTACTAATATTGAACTCCCTATTTTTATAATTTTTAATATTAGTTCTAATATAAATTCCTCTAAGTCTTTATACTATCTCATATCACCCTTACAAGATACAAGTTTTCTACCAATAATGAAAAATTTGAGTCCAAGAGAAGTGAGTACCAAGTAATGGTAGCAAATTCAAATACTATTACTAAATCTATACAAATTTAAAACAAAAAAATTCTATGAACAAAATTCCAAAATCACATACACATTAATGTATATGTATTAAATAATATCCCTGCAAAATGGGTATAAAGTAGACTAAAAGTTAAATGCTCCATGATTAACTTAAATCATGTCTTTTGGCTGAAGAAAAATTCCAAAGTCACAAGCCTACCAAGATAACTTAGTAACAGTTCATACATTCTCATCAAAAGCAATAGATATAGGTTGTTCTTTATATTTATAGTTTTTGCATATGTAAAATCCTCAGTTCCTACATTTTTCCTGCAATTAAATTATGGATGAACTTCCATGTAGAGAAATAAATCAATTGTTGACTATAAATTGTGGTACAAACTAAAATCCTTTTTAGAATTAGAAGTAAATAAAGTGACACTTCCTGGTGTCAGAACAAAGCAAATTCTAATACAATGGAAAAAAGATGAAAAGAGCATAATATAATTTTAACAAATAAGGTTGAATCACTATAGTGAGCCTTCCTGTCAACATACATTATAGTGACTCATACCCTATACACCTGTTAGTGGTCCCCTAATCAATAACAACAGATTTACAAAGTCATGTATATGCATAAGGAAACATTTGGAAAAAAAATGAAGAATTTTTCATTTTAAAATTAGGTGACTTAGTAAAGGTAATTAACCTTTCTTAGGTTAATTTTTGAAATATTTAGCAGTTGAGTGTTCTTTAAAAATGATGTAATTCATGGTTTCTCTCTCTGCAATATTCTAAACACTGTTTTTAGCATTTTAAGTATTTTTATGAAATAATTAAATTTTCTCTTTCTAATATTTACCCACTCTTCAAACAACAAGCCAAGATTCTGTTAGGAATAGAATAATCAGTTTCTTCCCATATTTTCTATAATCTTGATGATTATAATGACTCCAATTTTCTTTATTTTATTATAGATAAGGTACTTTATTATGTATTTGACAGAGATTCTAATGAATGTCTTGATTCAAAAATCCTGTAAGATCAGTTAGAAAAAGTCAAGCAACTGAGGTTGAGAAAGGTGGAAGAATCCACCTGATGTCACATAGAGCGACCTTGGAGAGGAGTGGTCTGGGTCCCAGACAAAGCACCATCATATGAAGAGCCAATGAAAAAACCATGGCATTAAATGTAGAGAGAAATTCTTGCAGCTGTTCAGAAACATCTGGCAAATGAACATTTTGTAATTCTGCAGACCTTGCAAATGAGTAGGCTGAGAGAGATGAATGGTGACCTTGACAGCGTGGACACTGAAAAATCTTAATATCAAAAACGCATGAAAGGAACCTGGCTGGGGGATGGCCCCAGGATAAAGCCAGACTAACTTGCATAGGAACAAATGCCACATAACTAGAGACCTAAATAAATAAGTAGAAAATTTGTTTATTTATATAACCACAGGAGGTGATTGAACTAGATCTGTGATATTAACTGTGATATTGACATCCAAGACTAGCCACGGTCCATGGCTGATCCTTCCATCTCTCTCCAGCAGAGCTGGCAAATCTCCCCACTTTAGATGCTGGTTCCATTGACTTCTTTCTAAATGTGTTAAACACATAACCGCCTTTGATTCACTCTGCTAAGGTTTGTGTCTAATATCTCCTTTAATCTGAGCTTCTCAAACAAGATTCAAATAGCCTGCGGGTCAGATCTAGTCAGCCTTTTTTTTTTTTTTTTTAGCAGTCTGTGAGTTAGAGGTAATTTCTCACTTTTTCAATGGTTAGAGAAAAACACAAAGCAAAGCCAAAGATTTGCTGCACTTGAGATTTATAGGAAATTCAAATTTCATGAGAAAATTTACTTTTATGGGAAACCAGCCATGACCATTTATGCACTGCCTCTCTATGTATGCTCTCTCACTACAAGGTCAGAATTAAGCAGATGTAACAGAGATATATTGTTTGCAAAGATGGAAATATTTACTATCTTGCCATTTGCAGTGTCTACTGTGCAAGCTCTCCTTCTAACAAGTAAGCTCATGCTACCAAAGCCCTCCCTGTTTTCTGTTTTCTGTACTTTTTAGTGACAGTACCCAGAAACATTCAAATAAATTTACTAAAAGAGGAACAAAAAAGGCAAGAAAAGGGGAGATATGAGGGGGCTGAGGGAAGAGTGGGAGGAAAAATATTGTTCAATAAATCAGTCATGCATCTGATAGTTAAATCATGGGGACCAATAGGAAGAGTTCTATGAGTATATCTCTTCATTCTTTTGTAAGTAACCATTTTGTAACTAAATTATTTATTTATTCTTCTCTCCAGTAGTAATGGATTTTACATACATCTTACATGCATATGTTGCCTAACTCCACCATGTATTACCTTCTTTATTCAGCTTTTCTTCCTTTAATGGAGTCCTTCCCCCTCTACGGCTATTTGTGGTTTCCTGCAGGTAAAATACTATTTATCCTTGAGATCCCCAAATCAAAAGCATATCTTTACATAGTCTATATAGAATTGATCCAGTAATTCAGACTCTTGTCCATGGCTACTTTGATTCAGTAATGACAACCAATTGCCATTATGTTTATTTTACTTCCCAACAAAATTACAGCATCTCAAAAACAATATATGTGTTATATATACGTAACTAAAAATATAGTTTAATGCAGCAGTATACCAAACACTGATATAGGACAGGCATTCAAGAACTTTTAGGAAACAAATTAATAACCTATTGATAGTACTGTGGATTTAATACTAAAATGATCCAGCCAGTTGATTTGATTTGTCTCTAGTTTTCTATTTTTATAAAATTTCTGTGGAAATCATATTATCATTTTAAGCGTAAAGGTTAAAACCTCTCCAAAACTCTAATTTAAAAAATTACTACATGCAAACACAGCTGCATTAGAAATCAAGGTAAAATTCTCAACTGGTTACAAGATTATTACTCATCTCTTAAAAACTGAATATGACTATCAAAGCACAATAAAACCCAATGCCATATACACAGAAATTACCTAAAGCTTCCCCAAATTAAGCTAATCATTACACTAATGTTTTAAATTTACATAGCATTTACTAAAATACCATTTAAAAGAAAAAAACATTAATTACAAGCAATTAAATAGAAGAGATGTTATTTTCAGTGCTGTAAGACTAGTTTTATACCTAGGGACTAACAAAATTATTTAGCTTAAATGCTTAAAAATGGGCAGAGATAAACAACTAAATTCAATGGGAAAAGTGTTATATAATCCAGTAATGAACATAAAGTGGCAAAATAACCAGGTAGATCAGTAAAACAGAAATTTAATTATCCTTCTTAATGACATAATTTGAACATAATAGTGTCATTGATAATCCAAGTTTTTGACACTTTGCTTACTTCATGAAGCCCAGACATATTTTTGTTAAAAGACACTAAAACTTTTCTTATGTCTATGCAAATTCTAAATAGAATTTGTCTCTACAATCACTTTTCAAAACTTGACTTGTTTAGTTTCAGGATACAACAAAAATTAAAAGTGTCTGGTTTCATTGATATGAAGATTCTACAAAATAAATTCAGAGCCTGAGTGATCTCAAGGATTGGAGCACATGCCCTCTGACTCCTATCTGATCCCTGACCTTTGCTACATGGACCCCAAAACAGTGCTTAGTGCATTTCGGTGGTCCCAGTGAGTAAATTCTGAATATTCCTGAGTGTTCAAAGATAAACATTTAGTTCTCTTTTTCAATGCCTATAAGAAATCACAGATGTAAACAAAACACATGGTATTGTTATACAGCTGTATTTATGTCAATCTAAATAATCTTCCCTATATTATAAAGTTATATTGTATTTTAAATGCATTTTGATAAAACTAGGTACAGAAGGATTTTTTGTTTGTTTGTTTGTTTGTTTGTTTGTTTTGGCACACCCATGAGTGCTTAGGGGTTACTCCTGGCTCTACACTCAGAAATCATTCCTGGCAGGCTCAGAGGACCATATGGAATGCTGGGATCAAACCCAGGCGGGTAGCATGCAAAGCAAATGTCCTAATCGCTGTGCTATCACTCCGGTCCCCTGAGAGTTCTAATTTAAAATTAAATCAATCTGATTAAAGTGTATGTTAGGAAGATGCTCAGCTCTTGATATTTAATTAATCAAGATTAAGAAATTCTTCTAGGAGTTAAGTTGCAATATAGAAGCTATATCTACTTTCTTCTGGACTAAAATAATACTCCTAGCTACTTAATTATTTTAATTATATTAGTGTATTTTTCACTATCTTTTTTATTTTTTTTTATTTTTTCACTCTCTTTACTAGTACATGTCACTATGATTACAAGATATTTTCAACAATATTTGAATCAATGGTTGAGCTCTACAGTCCCTTCAAATATTAATAGTAAAATCAAATCTTGGATGAACTTTATTTTGGGGTGAGATTGGGCCATAACCAGTGGTGCTTAGGGGTTACTCCTGGCTCTTCTCTCAGAAATCTCTCCTGGCAGGCTCGAGGGACCAGATGGGAGGCCGGGATCAAACAAGGGTCTGTCCTGGGTTAGCTGCATGCAATGCAAGCTTCCTACTTCTGTGCTATCACTCTGGCCCAGATTAACTGTTTCTATTTAGAAGTATATCTTCAAATCAAACAAGTTCTACCACCAAAATTATTTAGAGTATCTGTGCTAGAAAGAAAAATTGGGGGGTTTTTAGGGGTTATGAAATGATTACCACTATGTATGTTAAGATAGAATAGACTTTTATTATTTTTTTCTCAAAACATGGAGTATTTTGTTGTTTTTCTTCTTATAACTGAAACCCAACTACAATCATATTTGTAACGATGGTGACTTAAAAAAAGATATTATTTAAAAACAATAATAAAAATACATACAATAAGAAGATTAGGGGCCAGAGCAGTGGCGCAAGTGGTAGGGTGTTTGCCTTCCACCCGCTATCCTAGGACGGACTGTGGTTTCATCCCCCAGCATCTGACATGGTCCCCCAAGCCAGGAGCAATTTCTGAGCACATAGCCAGGAGTAAACCCTGAGAGTCACTAAGTGTGGCTCAAAAAATAATAAGAAGAAGAAGATTAAGTGAGTTAAGTATGGGGAAAAGAATACTGAGATATGAAGAGCTCACCCATTATAATTCTGTTTTGTTTAGTTTGGAGACCATACCCCACAATACTAAGGGGCTACTCCTGGCTCTGCACTCAGGATTTACTTTTAGGGTTTGAGGGGGACCAAATGAGATGCAAGATATTGGCTACATGCAAGGCAGGTGCTTTACCTACTGTACAACCAACCACTACAGCCCCAATTCATGATAATTCTGGAGACAGACTTTGAGAAAAGACTACAGTGACATTTTGGAGGTTGAGAAATTCCTTGAACTGCCATATATACTCACACTGTGCAAACTGTAATTCACCTGTCCCTTCTACAACACAAACTTCGTGTATAAGAAAATTGTGCTTGCTTTTTAATGCCTGATTTCTCTTTTATTCCATAGATTTCTTAGCTAGTCCTCGAAAATAAATATCATAGGATCATGCAAAATAAAGAATTCACTTTAAGTCTCTTTTGTAAGTAGGTATGATAAAATAAAATTATTGATGGCTCCTGGGAGTAGAAGAACTTCTGAATCCTATTTTAACTTAAAGAAGAGCATTTATTTCCCTGTCTTCATCCTCCACTTGGATGTTATATTGATATTTAAACATATAGCTAGCTTCCTGTTGTAATGTGTGCAAAGCTAACATCCTAGAGATATATAAGAATGTAGTAAACAGATGGAAAGATCTTCAATTCTTTGAATTATTTATGCATAATTTTATGAGAGTGAGAGTAATAAACTTCTGCTTTGGCTGATATTTGTGTCGAAACACCTTGTGAGAACAAAAAGCATCACAGCTTTGTATTTAAATCCTCAATGTCTCCTGGTAGGTCAACCAATAAATATTTTAATGTTAAGAGGGACAGGAAGAATCTCTGGATAGATACGTGAAGAGATAGATGGATTGGTAGATCAAATAGACTGATTAAAGAATAGATATGAAAAATGAAGACATTTTTTTAAAAAGGAGATAGGGGATTTTAAATTTTGCCTCAAGCTTCCTGTCTTCATTCTTTAAGTAATATTCAAGTTCAAGGTGACTAATGATTTAGAGAGATGAGAATCTTAAATATTCATAATGTACTACTACTACAGACATTGGTCAAGGCTTCATAATCTCCTACACTTACTGTTCCTGCAATATAACATCGCAGTTTTTAACTTTATTTTCAGATATATTTTGCTTCTATTTTATCCTTTCTCTCAGCAGTTGGCCTTGATATCCATTTCACCAGGAAATGACAGACTCTACAATATTCTCACTAGCATATCTGTTTCAACTCTAATACTTGATTGACATATGATATTGGGACCCTTCGTTCTTGTTTGAAGCATTATCTTGCAGTCGCTTTTGGCATTTCACCTCTGTGATCATAGTTAACCCTAAGATTTTTCTGTCTCAGTCCTATGGTCTGCAGCATTTCCTAGTTCAAGTTTAAAATGTTGATAAATGTTGACTGCCTGGGGCCAGAGTTGCTTGCCTTGCAGTCATCCACTTCAGGTTTCTGTCATCCCATATGGTTTCCCTAGTCTGCCAAGAGTGAGAAAAGAGGGCCCTGAGCACACTTAGGTGCTAAGTCCCTAAACAAATAAATAAAAAAAAAATAAGGAATCCTTTCAGGTTCTGTCCTCATCTCTCTCTTTTTTTTTTTAAATTTTATTTTATTGAAACCATTCTGATTTACAAAGTCCTTCATAGTTAGATGTTAGATAGTCAGTGAATCTGGGTCCTTTCCACCAGAAAACAAGCCCATTTTAAGTTTAGATTGTTATAGTGTTATAGTTTGGGTCTCTTGATTCTATTCTTGTTGACTTTGGCTTGAATATTTAGTTCTATCCTTTTTTTATTATTCTCCACCAATGCACCTGAGACCACATGGCCCCTGGACCTCATCCTTTCTCTTTTTTTCTTTTTTATTCTTAATTTTATAGAAAAATGAAGAAATATAAGGTAAAACAAAGTAATCTCTGTCCTTTTCTCTTTTGACTGGTTGACAAGAGCTACTTTAGTAGCATAAATATGTTGATCAGTGCATAACCCCAGACTCTAGATCCAAAACCTATGGAATAATTCCATACCATAGTTCAGAGACTAGAATAAATTAAATTAACCTGCACAAATACCAAGATCACTAGCTACAGTGGCTTGATTTTCTCACACATAACTGAGAGGAAAGTTTCCTGGCACCACAAAAAAAGCCTTTGGGATGGGATAATGAGTATATATGGAGCCAGGGGTTGATCCCACGATGGTATACTTCAAGGATGGAGAAACCCTGAATCTTTTAGGCCACAGGAATTCCCTTTCTTCCCCAATGCTTACTGTGTCTATGCAA
Source organism: Suncus etruscus (assembly GCF_024139225.1). Taxonomy (NCBI): domain Eukaryota; kingdom Metazoa; phylum Chordata; class Mammalia; order Eulipotyphla; family Soricidae; genus Suncus; species Suncus etruscus. Next base: position 107,069,932 of record NC_064855.1, on the reverse strand, counting down.
AAAAAAAAAAAAGTGGTGGGAAAGACAAACCCTGCCATTCCAGCACCCCTACTTTTTCTTGTTTTATTTTGATTTGTTAGTTTTTGACTTTATTTTCCTTCTCTTTTTTCTTCCACTTTTTCTTTTTCACTCTTGTGGTTATTATTTGGTGATTTATTTTTATTTTTATGTTTATTTGCCAGGTGCAATTTTTTCTTTTTCTTCCATTTTTTCCCTCTCTTTCATTTTTTGGTAGTTGTTACCATATTTTTTTCTCTCTTTTTTCTTATCCTTTTCATCTCCAATGACGGTGGAACGGATGCTCAATCTACAACAAGCTGTAAAGTGGAGACCAGTTGCACTAGCATTCTGAGGGGTAACGGAAAGAGATATAGGATACATACTGGGAGGACAGCACTGGTGGTGGGAATGCCCCTCATTCATTGTCACTATGTACCATAAATGATGCAGTGAAAGATTGTAATGCACTTTGGTCAAATAAAAATTTTTTTAAAAAATTTTTCTCTTTCTTACTAGCTCTTCCTTAGTTTATTGTGAAACTTTTCAGTAAATTGTTTTCATTTTCTAAATATTTTAATATTTATAATTTTGAATAAGAAAGAGCACTATAATTTTAAATGGTCTCTCTGTCTTAAAGACTAGGTACTTTTAAGATGTTGACATATTAAATATGTAAACATCCATTTATTGTCTTTGCAGTCTTTGTAACCTTTTTGTTAAATACAATTCATATGCCATATTATAAATAAAGAAACTTAAGCTGGAGTTAAAACCTGGTTTTGTCAAACCCAAAGTCCAGCTTGAGCTATAATTTGCAACTCTACTTTTCCAAATTATGTCCACATTACAATATTAGACTCCATAAAGGAGAGTTTATTATAAATTTCCCAATTAATTTTGTCATTTAATTATTAGTAATTTAAAAGCAATACTAATATTTACTCAGAAGTCTACTGGATATAATTAAAAGACTCAGATATCTTAGTTAAAATGTAAAAATATTGTAAATATACATTAAATTATGATGTATTTGTCTCCCCTATACACAGAAATAAATTAGATTATCTTTATATTTTTCTAATATCCTGATTATGTCAATAATATTAATATTTCTTTGTCTTTTTGATGTAATTCAGGCACTTAAGTACTCAATGATTTTCTAAGTATTCCATTTGAACATTTTCTTTCACCTTTGTTTTTTTCATAAATATAATTATGTATATCTATATACATTTCTCTTTTTATAATTGCTCTGCAGAATTTATATAATTGTAGCATTTGCTTTTTGCTTCCCAATGCTGAAGGTTGGAAATGTTGAGAATTGAGAAAGTTAGATGACACAAAACAGTGAACTAGAAGGAAATTAACTGCATTACTGGATATAAAAAATTACCTTTCTAGTCTCTACAGATATCACTTATATTTTTCTAAGCATATAAATAACTAAAAAGTACTTGGGAAATAATAGAGCATAGAACATGGACTAAATAGTTATAATTTATTGATCCTACTATGTAAATACCACCAAGAAAGTCCTTATCATTCAGAAGAGGATTGGGAGTATTTGACCAAACAATACTGCCATTTATATCATATTATTATTAAATTTGTTTGAGAAAGCAAATTTACAGAGTCAATTAAAAATAAAGATAAATTAGAGTAAAATCTAAACATGATTGGCAGGTCAGATGACATTCAATGGTACTGTCAGTGCAAGAGAGAAGATATGTAAACAGTTTTGATTGGAGTGGCTAGAGCTTAGAGACCATTCATTAATATGTAAAAGAAAAATCAAAGCTGGTTTCCAATTCAGAATTTTCAAAACCGTCTAAGAGATGAGTAGGCATCTGACATTCTAGATAAGTCTCTTCCAGAGAGATAGCATTCAGCAAGCAGGTAACCTGGCCCAGATAGATGCTTAAGAAAGTTAATCTTGGGGGATGGAGAGATAACACAGTGGTTGGCATTTGTCTTGCACGCAGCCAACCCAGGACAGACCGGGTTTGATTCCTGGCATGGCATATGGTACTCCAAGCTTTCCAGCACAGAGCCTGAGCACAGAGCCAGGAGTAACCCCTGAGCATTGCTGAGTATGGCCCAAAGACCAAAAGATAGATAGATAGATAGATAGATAGATAGATAGATAGATAGATAGATAGATAGATAGATAGATAGATAGATAGATGATCGATAGATAGAGAGAGAGATAGATGATAGATAGATGATAGATAGATAGATGATAGATGATAGATAGATAGATAGATAGATAGATAGATAGATAGATAGATAGATAGATAGATAGATAGATAGATAGATAGATAGATAGATAGATAGATGATAGATAGATAGATAGATGATAGATAGATAGATAGATAGATAGATAGATAGATGATAGATAGATAGATAGATAGATAGATAGATAGATAGATAGATAGATAGATAGATAGATAGATAGATAGATAGATTGCTAAAAAGTCTTAGTTGTTGAAATATGGATGTCAGGAAATCACATGGCAGGGTCACAATTTCAAAGAATAAGTCTTGCTGCTAAAGAACGAGGCACAGTAGAATACTTCTGGGGGACATATAACAAAACGGAAATATGAACCAGGAACTGAGCCCCAAATACTAATAAAGCAAGTTGATTGGCATTTAAAATGAAAGAAAAGCCATTAAAAATAGGCTGTGGCTTCCTAATGAAAAAAGGTTCTTAAAATGTCTCTAACTACAGAGAAAACTGAATAAAGAATCTAAGATAAAGCTAAATCTGATGGTGAAGAATAGAACCAAGTTACAGTAGGCAAAGAAATTTTATAGGTCAAGAGCTAAGCAATTATATATCTTATCTTAATCAAAATCATGACCTTGGGCCAAGAACTTCTGTTGTCATACAATGATATCCTTGACTGCCTAACAGTTGTTGTAAGAAGTTTAGAAAACAAAGATATTTCATAATTGCTTAGCAAAATCTCTCAGATTCTTTCAGTCATGTTCATTTGTTGACTCTTCTAATATGCATATCTCTAAAAATCTTTAGGCTATCATTTAAAAATCCAATGTCATATGCCCTCATTAAGGAAGCAATTTAGTTAACTAATGTCATTATATTACTTGTGCATTCTAAGTAATCTGACAAATTTTTCATAACCACTCTGTGGGATCCAGACTCCCTGGTACTTTCTAGCAGACATGCTGATAGAGGGAAAAAATATTAGCAACACTGTCACTTCCAAAATCTCATTTTCTAGAAAGTGGAATTAAGACCCCTTTACAAAAATCTACCCTTCAACTTGAAAACTCTTAGGTGACTCATTAGCTGCAAATATAAACCTCTCCACTACCAGGACTCTTTTTAATAAAAAAAAAATCTTTTCCCACATTTTGGTCAAAAAGGTAGAAATAACCAAAGTACTACTTTCTTTTAATTTAGAATTCTATTGCTAGATACTTTCCAGCTTGGGGGATGCTACTAATGATTGCAGGGTTTTTTTTCTAATTCAAAGATGAAAAATTTCCCTGCACAGTAAAATAAAACCAGTAAAAGCTATACCTATAGCAAGATGAGTTGAAAAAGGAAAGTAACCACGATATGAAATTTTCAGCTGTACTGTTATAGCCACTAATGAATTCCTGATGGAATGTTGACAGGACTATAAAAGCACTGTCATTTTTAAAGATAATTCCTTTTCCCTAATAGACTACCCCTTTGTTTGGCACTACTAGAAACAAAAGTTATAAGGATAAAATGAATCTAGCATTTAATGAGTGTGATTAAAATATGTTATGCAAGAAAAGCGTAAAAATAAAACTAACTATATCAGAGCTTTTTTAAGCAGCAAAAGGTCTTGAATCTTATTGCTGTCTATAATGATGGAATATTAAATCAAATTGATATTTGTTGAATATTAAACTAATTTATCTTGCTTTGGATATAGCAATTATATGTGTAAAGATTTTGTAATTAATTTGTAATGTCTTCCTACTGTTTTGACACAATTAAAATTTATTCATTGTCATTAGTGCTGAATAAATATTTAAAGCCTTGATAATTATGTTTCATCATGCCTTTGTAATAAACATTTGCTCATTTGATAATCATCATCAGCTAACACCATAGATCATACATGTATTCAGCAAGTAGTAATTGAATGAATGACTGACAGAATCAATAAAGAGCATATAATGACTGAAACAAATAAGAAAACAAATTTTGTAGCAAATTTTTGATAAAAAAAATATAACAATAGGGGCCAAAGCGGTGATGCAGAGGTAGGGCATTTGCCTTGCACATAGCTGGCCTAAGACAGACAGCTGTTTGATCCCCTGATGTCCCATATGGTTCCCCAAGTCAGGGGCAAATTCTGAGTAAATAGTAACCCCTGAGCATCACTCGGTGTGGCCCGAAAACAAAAAAATATTCTTACTGAAATGAAAAATATGTTTTAGCATATATAATATTCAATGAATATACTTAATTGATATATGACTAAATAAAGAAATAGATTTTTCTGTATGAAAATGCCTAATCAGAAGTTCTGGAAAATGGAGTTTCCCTTATTCAGGTGGGTATTTTCCAGTCTATGATCAATACTGTGTGAGGAATATGTAGAAATTTATAATTTAATGTGAAGATGAGAATGACTACAGAAGACAAAGAGTATGGACAACATACTTGCTTGTACAACTATTTATGGACCAATGGGTAACAAAAACTGAGATAGCTAGAAAGAAAGTACACCAGGTAGGGTCCTTGCCAAACATGCAATTGATCCAGTTTCAATCTTCAGCACTTTATATGATTCGTTGAAACCAACAGAAATAATCTCTGAGTGCAGAGACAAGTGAACCCTGAACACATTGGGTGTGGCCCAAATCATTAAATAATAAATACATTTTGAGACAGTTGTCATATTTTTCATCAGGTCTCCTTATAACATTCCTATATTAAATCAACAATAATAAAACCATTGTAGCTACTTTTGATGCTTTTGCCTAACAGTCTTTCACTTGAGAATTGTCAGTTCCAAGAACACCATCACCTCACCTCCTTATCATACTAACACTTTCATCCAAGTTGGCCAATCCAGAAAATCCCATTATTTGGGTAATATAAACTGAATAGCCCTTCACAGTGGGAGAAGATATTAATATTTCTTAATCTGTTACTATATACAATCATTTTTCCACCCATTATTTTGATTGTGACAGTGACATTTGGAGAGATCTTCTGACTATCTAACAAAGACATATATTGAGAAAGGTTTAAAAATTAGGAGACACAGAATAGGTGAGGATGGAAGAAGTGGGAGAGTGAGGAAAACAGAAGGAATAAAGGGAATAAATAAATATATTCTAAAAACATTCAAGTCTTTGCTGTCAACCTAAGTTAGCTATTTGCCTTAATTCCAGTAAAATAAGTCAATTTTATGCCCTCTCAGATCTATGATCCAATGCAGTCACTTCTGTGCTAATTTGACAGTTTTCTTGCTTGTAACTGAGAAAAGAAAGTTAAACAAACATTGCTACTTGCTGCATTTATGCCTCTCTAGTGTGCCATATTTTCCCAGTTTTGCTTTTTTAGACTTCAATCTCTACAGAATAAACTCTTTTCTATTAAATGCCCTCTGTTGTGTCATGGAGATAGTACAGTTATATGTAGAAGGCACTTTCCTTCTGCAGTGATGACCTGGGCGCAATCTCTAGCACCCCATCTGGACTGAGCCCTGAGTATCATAAGTTGTGGCCAAAAACCAAAACCAAAATGAAGAAATAGTCTCTTTGTGATATGTTTTACATAATTTTTGTGTTCCTGGCTGAGCCCACATTGATACTGTTACAGTGTCGAAGTAAAACTTAAAAAGAGTTCTTGATACATCTTTTTTATAAGTATCCACACACAAATGGTAAATTAAGCTATGCAATATGAAGGTATCCCCACCAAAGAGTATAGTGAGTAGATTCAGAATGACAGAGAGTTAGAAAACATCAAACCTATGCTGTTTTGGTTGAAGTACCTATATTAATTTTAATTTTTTTATTATTATTATTATTTGGTTTTTGGGCCACACCCAACCACGCTCAGGGGTTACTCCTGGTTCTGTGCTCAGAAATTGATTCTGGCAGGTTCTGGGGACTATATGGGATACCAGGAATTGAACTCAGGTCCACTCTGAATTGTCTGCGTGCAAGGCAAATTCCCTATTGCTGTGCTATCTCTTCAGCCCCTATACTTAATTTTTTAGATTGATAATTTTATTGTTGCAGAATTTAAACTTAATTCATATTTAGTGTGTTGTTGTTGCTGCTGCTGCTGTTAAAAATGCATATGGAGAGGCCGGAAAGATAGCATGGAGGCAAGGCATTTGCCTTTCATGCAGAAGGACTGTGGTTCGAATCCTGGCATCCCATATGGTCCTATGTGCCTGCCATTTCTGAGTGTAGAGCCAGGAGTAATCCCTGAGCGCTGCCAGATGTGACCCCCCAAAAAATTCAAATGGAACTCACTATAGCCTATGTGTTCGTGTTTGTGTGTGTGTTAGAATCATCATGACTTACAACACATTAATGATAGGGTTTCATGCATTTATCATTCCGACACCAAATCTATCACCAAGGTAACTGCTCCCCTCCACCAATGTCTGCAAGGACCTCGCCCATATAACACACACCATGCTCCTCGCCTGTTCTCATTAAGTTCAGTTTTGTGGACCAACATTCAAAAGCTTTCATTTTGTGTCCTCTGTTGCTCCATTTCTATTATTGTGCTTTCTCTCTCACATAACAGCAAATCATCTGCATCTATATATCTGTTTCTGATTAAGAAGTAATAGCATGATACTCTCCCCAAAGCTGAAAACATAAATCTCCAGTGAACGATCTTCTGAAAAGGGGCATGATCAATGCTAAGGCCTGAAGCACTGTCCAGTAAAGAGAGAAACTAAGATTGAATAAACGTTGATGGAGGTAACTCTTCAGTTGTTATAAACTTGTCAAAGCACTACCTCGCAAACCTCCAAAGAACTGACTGTCCAACTGCAAAAAGAGCTAAATAATAACACAATCATAAGATGTTTTGAATAATTCATGTGACACAAGAGATGAAAAGTGCCAGATTTGTGATAAATTATCAGCATAAACAGCTGCTATTGTTGGTGTGATGATACAGCATCTTGGAAACTAGAATGGGACTCTCTATTCTAACCCTTCTCCTAGTCATACATAACATAGACATATGTCATATGGCGTGTGTTGCTCTTGGTTTCTAATTAAGAGCCAAGTTTATAAAATGGCATTATGAGAGAGAGCTTAGAATAAATGAAACCCTAAATCCTGAGGACAAACTAAGTTTGTCGGCCAAGTGAGCTGCTTCTGATCTCTGCCTCTTTGGGGGCTATTTCACAGTTCTCTCCTGTTTATTTTGCTTTGATTTATTTAAATTATTGCAGGATGCTATCAGGTAGAGGCTAATCGATTGTGTTAACATATTCTATTACTCCCAGGTCTTAGGGTTTTAACACTGCAGCCTAATATGGTAGCACTTTGGACCCCATCACATACAGAATTACATGGCCTGATCATTTCATGTAGTTGCTAGCTGGCAACACAGTGACAAAATCTCATGAACAAAATATTTGCCTCACTTAATAAGCCTGAAATACTGATCTTCTTTCCTTGATGAGGATATATGTGTGATTAGGGATTACCAATCAAATCTAAACAGCTCATAGCCGCAAAGTTGGCATGCTGAATTTAATTTTTATTAGAAGTCTGATTAAATCATTCTAAATAAAATCTTGTCTTGAGCACAAATCCTCAGTAAACAAATCTAACTGTCCGTTTTCATATCTATGATAAAAAACAAATGCAAGATCATAGATGTTTAGTCATAAACACCAAATGCCACTGAAACCAGCTCAGCCCATCCCAATTTGAAACTTTCCATATCATATAGAGAAAATTAAATACAATTTAAATAAGCAAATATTCATTTTCTTTCACCCCCATCTGTTCAATTCTAATAGTTTTTCTAGACTTAATACTCCAATTCTCTGAGCAGCCCTAGAAACTACTAGGCAATTTAATTGGTAGAAGTGAGTGTATATGCATATATTCTCCCCTAATTTAAGCTTATCATGTATCTAACATGTTTAAATGCTGCAACTATACCATGAAATCTTATTATGGACAAAGAGGTCTGTGAATGTACACTACAGTTCTTCAATATACAACACCCTATATGTAACACATATGCATGAATTTAAGTACTGTATAATAACCCAAATTTTTTAATTTTATACAGATTTAACTAACTACTGTATAATGTTTTTCTCTAGGAAAATGAGATGTGATCTCCATGTTCTTCTGTAGAATAATAATCTTGCTTTCTATAATATTCTAGACCTGGCCCTTGCAGTATATAATATAACCTTGAAATAATCAGTACATTTCCTGGAAGCTATGACACTTAACTATTATCTTTTCATCATTCCTCAGCAATTTATGTAAGAAATATTATTATACAATGACTAATAATGTCTTTGAAAAGTTTATAATTGGGGAGCTAGAGTAATACAGTGCATCAGGTAGAGCATTTACTTTCCATATGGTCAACCCAAGTTTGGTCCCTGGCACACAAAGCCAGGAATAAGCCCTGAGTACTGCCAGCTATGGCTCAGAAGCAAAAATAAAAATTAAGTAATTTAGAATCTATAAAAGAAGTCAATATGTTAAAATGTTAAAGATATGAGAACTTTCCAGTTCACACCACTACTCTAAATCCATAATTTAGGAAAATGTCTGCTTCACTGAAAAGAGCTTTCAGAAAATCACAAACCTCTTAGTTTATTGCATACTTTTAGGATAAGGATGATATGAAGTAATATGCAGGATCTAGATGATAGGATATGATGTGCAGTTTTTTTTTTGTCATTTTATTGGGGGGGGACTTTCACTGTTTAAAAGAATGACAATGAATTCCTAAAATTTTTAATAAACAACTCTACCTTGGGATTATCCGGGAACTAAAATTATTTCTAAGTGACTATTCTCGCATCTATCAAAAACATCCACTTCAGTTTCTATATGTGATAGAAATAGAAGGAGTTTATTTTGTTGCTCTATGCAAAGAACTTTTGTGTGCTATTGCAATCTGGTTGTGCATGAACCCTGCTGGGCCAGGAGAAAGGCTAGCTTATGCTTTCATTCTTTCCCTTCCCTCTTTAACAGCTGCAACACATTAAGTAGAAGAACACTACTTTCTTGGGATGTGTAAAATCCTGTACAGCAAGTGTAAAACATTCAATTGACTTGAGGAAAAAATTATTCTCTGAAATCGTAAAACCTAAGAATTTAGGATCTACAAAATCATGTCAACAGCAAACAATCACTCCTGCATAGATCACTATGGCTCTCAAAGTCAATATTTGTCCAATTTCCAGGCATGACTCTAATTTCCAGTCCTGGTCACTTGGTTTCATGACTCTCATAATGGAATAGAACTCTGTGTTTATCTATTGTTTCAAGTAGTTCCTCAAATTGTCTACTTCGTGGCTGACTATATAGTCACCATAGATTGATGGGTATAGATAAAGTTCAAAAAATTGGCAATAACTTCCATAACAATTGTTAATATTATAAGTACTATAATATTATAAGTATGATAGATGGACAGAAGTTTTAGAACGTCAGGGAAGAGAAACAAAATAAAAGACTCATTGTAGTAAATAAATTTTTAACAAAGTATTGTATAACTAGAAAAGGTTTCTAAAGCTTTAGGCTAGAATTTCAGCTCCCTCACACTTTTTGTTTTGTTTTGTCTTGTTTTTGTTTTTTGCCTACACCCAGTGATGCTCAGGGGTTACTCCAGGCTATGCACTCAAAAATCGCTCTTGGCTTGGGGGACCATATGGGATGCCAGGGGATTGAACCACACTCCTTTCTAGGCCAGTGCTAGCAAGGCAGATGCCTTCGGCCTGTGTCACTGCTCCAGCCTTACCACTCACACTTTTGATAACATTTGTCTAAGGACACAGTGAGCGTGGAGGACAGAGAAATAGTACAGTAGGTTGGGATTAAAGCTATGCCTTCTGCCCAAAACCAAGAGGGAGAAGATAGAGAAAAAAAGAGAGAAATTTTGTTTTATATAGCCATATTTGTTTGCTCAGCACTGGATGTTCAAATCTGTTGTTTATAAACCATAAAGTATTTCTGCTACATAAACCACTAGCCTAGCCCTATAATCTTTAGCTCCCTATGATCATATCTTTATATATCCATATCCCCTTCTCTTTCATATAAAGAAGAACTATGACTAATTAGTAGTACATAGTCAAAGGAACAGGTCTTATTTGTTCACTATGGTATATTTACTAATACTTGGCCTTTTTAATAGGCACTGAACCTCTTTGCTGGTTTCATAAAGGAAATGGCCATATTAAAGAGCACTAACGTTAGGAAATTAGGAAGGAGACACAGGCAACCTTTACATAAAGCAGGAGTCTTGGAAGAGCAGAACACACCTGCAGCTGGTAACTAGCCAGAGGCATGGCCTTGCTCCAACAACCAAGAAGAAATGAGTTTCTTCAATAATTAAAATGAGTTTAGAAGCCTGCTTTGCTGAAAGTGTCCAAATGAACATACCCCCACACCTAGACACCAGCCTTTAAAGACTGAGATGTGACCTTCCTTTGGTAATATCCCAATGCCTTCCACCCAACATTTTTAAATAGAATCTGTATTTTAAGCTGTTCAGGTATGGAAATGCATTACACAGATAGAAAGTAGCAGAATTATTAACTGTCTGCTGTTTGGAGCAGCTTTAGTTAAGTCATCTCATCTCTCTTTCTATCCTTAGATATTATGTAAAGTAAAAGAAAATGCACATAGGATATAACTGCAGTCAATCTGATGAGAATTTTTGTGGATGCCAAAAACTCTTTAAGTCTAAGAAAGGTAGGAAAAATAAAGGATATTCACCAAAATAACATTTATATAAAATTTTAATTATCTAAGTTTAAATAGAAGTTTATAATAGTATCAATGTTTTTACTGTGAAATCCAACTATTAAAGGTAGACAAATGAATATACTTTATTTTCAAATAATAGTAGTAGTCAGCCTGCCTTTGTGTTGGTAAACTACAAAATTTATCACTATATTTATATATACAATTTGTAGTAAAAAAAAACAAAAACAAAAACAAATACCCAAGCAGTAAGAAAAAGACAAGCCTACTGAACAGAAGAAAATATGTGAGTACAACACATTAGATAAATGGTTGATTTCAAGACTTATAAAACACTTACCCAATACATCAACAAAAAATCCAATGGCTTCATCCATAAATGGGTCAAAGAGATAAAAAGACGCCTTTCCAAATAAGAAATATGGAGGAGGAATAGGCATCTGAAAAAGTGCTCACTGTCACTCTGCTTTAGGAAAATACAAATCAAAAGAACATAGAGAGAGCGTTGGATGCCAATGAAAAGGGCATTTATCAAAAAGTCTGAAAATAGTCATGCCTGGGTAAGTTCTAAACAGCCACTGTTAGAGGGAATGTCTTCTGGTTCAGCCTCTATAGCAAACAATACGAAAATCTGTTAGAAAAAAAATAGGAATAAAACTACCACAATCTAGTAATGTCGTTTCTTGGCATCTGTCCCCCAAACACACAAAAACATTAATTTGAAAGAATACATGCACACTGTTTTCCACAGCCACTTTTAGTAAAATCACCAAGACATGAAAACTGTCCAAGTACCCAACTATGTATATTATGCCATTCTAAGATAAAACAAAATCATGTGATTTCCGCAATATGATGGAACTAGAGGCTATCATGCTGTGTTAAGTCAGTCAGGAAGAAAGGAGCAGATACAGAATGATGTCTCATATCTAGGACTTAAAGATATACAGTATGGTAACAAAAAAAGGTCAAAGGTAACACACTAGGAGTACCAATCCTCCACACAATTGATTTGGGGTGTTGGGTTAAAAGAGAGTATTGGGGTTCTAGGTTAAGGTGGGTACACTGGTGATGGCTGTGCTGAAATCAGGTCCATAAAAAACTATCATTAAATCATAAAATCATAGAACATTGATTAAAATGCTATTAAAACAATCAAAAAGGCCCTCCGAAGTTTCATATCAAATTCAAAATACAAAATGTGTAAATACTTGTCTATTAATTAGGTTAACTTAACTTTTTGTACATAATTCAGTGTTATCAATAATAACACATTTCTTACTTAGAAATACAGGTGAAAATATGAAAAGATTTTTTGAAAATATGCCCTGTACCACTGTAAGTCCCCGGAGGAGTTTTTTGAGGATCCATGATAAGCTAATGATCACATATGTCAGCAGCAGCACATCATATTCCAGATCCACTGAAAAAAACCATAAGCCAACAATGGGCATTTCTGAGTCATGAGTCAACCACTCATCCTTCTTCAGCAATCTGATTACATTCTTTTTTTTTTGGTTTTTTTTTTTTTTGGTTTTTTTTTTTGGTTTTTTTTTGGGGGGGGCCACACCCTGTGACGCTCAGGGGTTACTCCTGGCTATGCGCTCAGAAGTTGCTCCTGGCTTCTTGAGGGACCATATGGGATGCCGGGGGATCGAACCGCAGTCCGTCCTAGGCTAGCGCAGGCAAGGCAGGCACCTTACCTCCAGCGCCACCGCCCGGCCCCCTGATTATATTCTTATTACTCGTTACTGAAGCAATGCTTGTGTCCAGAAGAAACTCAACATCCAATCCTCCCATCAGTGGCACTGAACACACAAAGAAGAACTCTTATCCTTGAGAGAGTGCCTCTCTTCCCTGTATACAAAGCATTTGAGTAAGTAGTAATTCAACCATGATCTTACACTGTACTGACAACCCTCAGGGCTTGTGACATCAAGATCCTCTGTCACTTCTGTTTCCCCTGGTAATTAATTCTCAGAAGCTTTTCTTTGTACTAGTTATCCTCTGCAGCATCCACCACTAAATATTTCTTTACCATATGGTAGTGATTACGTTTCAGAGAAAATCACTATTCTCCAGATCTATTGGTAAATTCAAAATATGTAGGCTAAAAGTACTGCAGGTTTTTACTAAGCCCCAAATTCAGATATAAATATTGTTTTCTTCAAGTCACAATAATATGTTAATCAATATCCTTGGAGAAGTTTCAAAAGAAAAAATTATATTATTTATTTTAGTAATTACAGAGTATTGTTTGAAATGTTTTATGAGTGATAGCCCTAGATCATTTAAAAATCATTCAATCTCACGCAAAGTAACAATTATATAAATTTATCTAAAAATAGGAATAATAACCTTCTGAAATGAAAATCAGTATTATCATCACATGGAATTGTCATTTTATAATCTGTGATTTAATCACTAATTATAATACAGATGCTATAAAAACTAAAAACCTATGACTAAAAATCATGCCCTTAAAGACTGATCATGACTTTTCTGCATACCTTCTGCTACAGGAAGTAATGATGAATGTAGGGAAACTATTATTTCACAAATCTACATCTTAGAAATCACACTAAAATATTTCTTTGACTTCCATTCAATTATATTATTACATTCTTCATGACAATTCACTTCCTGCATTATACCAGGGGTCTCAAACTCAATTTACCTGGGGGCTGCAGGAGGCAAAGTCGGGGTGAGGCAGAGCCGCATAAGGGATTTCGCTTACCAAATATTCGCAATAAAAAAATCGCATTAGTAAGAAACAAAATCGCAAAAAATCGCATTAAACATTTGCATACCCCGAACGGAACTGCTCGGGGTATGCGAATGTTTAATGCGATTTTTTTCTTACTAATGCGATTTTTATTGCGATTATTCGGTAAGCGAATAATCGCGAATACTGTGATATTTGAAGGCCGGCCACAGGCCACAAAATGTTGTATGGAGGGCCGCGAGTTTGAGACCCCTGAGTCAATCACTTTTTTTTTATAGCAGATCACAAAGATCTTTCCCATATTTTGTGTGAAGCTTCTTCATTCTCTATTTTGGGAATATAATATATTTATATTAATAATTTTATTTTGACCAAAGTGGATTACAAATTATTCACAGTAGTATTTCAGGTACATAGTGACATTGAATCAGGGGCATTCCCACCACCAATCTTGTCCTCCCTCACAAAGTCACTCAGAAAAATTGAAAAAGTGACTCAGAAAATTGCTACTTTTGATTTCAGTATAGGAAGTTATTTGTTTAATCTGAAATAACAGTTGTAATAAATATTTATTTATATATACACAATGACATGTAATATTCAAATGCTTAGCATAGAGTAGAGCTAGATACAAAAGATTTCCCAAACAAGTAAATGAACTACCCGTTTCCCACAAATGATATGTATTATCTTTAATAATTAAATCTTGGAAAACATAAATGTGACAATGCCATGGGATAATACAATATTTCCCCTCTTCTTTACTTACATATAGATTCTTGTCTAGATAGTGAAGTGTGACTTGTTAAAAGAAACATTTCCTTTGACACTATCTTTAGTGACCTTCACCTTCCTCTTTCCTCACCATTGATCTCAACTAATACACAATGGTCCGCTGATAAGTGAACTTATCACAGTAAGTCCATCAATATGTGATGGTCTATACATCTATGCCTTCACCAAGCAAGAAAATACTAGTTACAGATTTATGCGAGTCAAAATTAGGTAATATTTTCTTCATACAACCAGAGTTACATCTACCCCAGAAACCATATAAAATTAAAGGTGAATTTCTAAAGACATACCTTGATATATTGTGTTAAAATAATAATTGTGAAACTACCTATTGGATGCTCATTCTGAGCACAAAAATCCTTTTGTAAAATTTTGAGATGTCTTTAGAATGAGAATCTCATTAACAGCACCACATTCTTGCCATATTATTTCAATGGGCGCTAACAAATGTCTGGAACATTGTAGAAATATCTAAATTAAATACATGCCACAGCTTAGTGACATAATTATTAGAGAATAAGACTGAAATAATTACATCCTTTGTTTAATGTTTTAGTGATATTTTCTCAAAGAATAGAATAAAGTACTAATAGACGGAAATATCTTTTTGCCAAAGTATATGTATCATTCTATATGATTAAATCAGACATAAAATCAATACTATAGTACAGAAATAGATTTAGATAAACAACTTAAGTCTATAATTATGTCTCATGTTATATTGTTTTATTATTTTAATGTATCTATATTAGCTATAGGCAAATATAACAATTTTAAAATGAACATTCTTCTATAGTTGATGAATTAATTAGCCGTAGTTTTTATAAGACAAAACCTTTAATTTACATAATTTTATCAGATATTCAGCTTAGTTTTCATGTAAAATTTTGAAATATTTTTACTAATTAACTAACTCCTGTGACATTTTTAATGAATTACATTACAATTTTTCTTCTAGGTGCTGGAGAATTTCAATATATTTATATATAGTTTGCTTAAATTACAAAGTGTTTTCTTGAACGATCAGATAATTACCACTCTACATTTCACCTCCAAATTGAGGGCTACCTAATTATAAATTAATGAGATGAATCTTTTTTAGTGACATTAAAAACAAATTTTACTAATCTGCACAAATGAATAGCTCCTTTAATGACCACATTCAGTGTTTTCACTTCTTTTCCCTAAAATTATGATATTGTATTTAAATTGTATGCATTATTTTTGTTCAATAATTTCTGCATAGAACTAGACTATTGTGTGAATCATTTATACATACAATTATGTTTTATGATATTATGTACCTAATCTTACGTGACGAAGTGCTAAAAGATAATGTTTGTCAATTACCAACTTTAGATGATGACAAAGAAAATCTGTATGTACTAATTCTTTATAAAATTAGGAGCTGAGCATTCTGAAAAACAAATGTTAAGAGTGACTACATTGAGTTTCCTGATTTTGTTTTGTTTAGTTTTATGCTTGATTTGGGGTTGCACCCACCATTGCTCAGGGTTTACCCCATGCTCTCTCTCAGAGATCTCTGCTTATGGGCTTAGAGAAAAGCATGTGGTTCTGGGAATTAAATTCTAGTTGACTGCATTCAAGATAAGTTCCTTACCTTCTGTATTATCTCTACAGAAATTTTTAGCCAGGCTATAAAAATATTTCAAGTGCATGGGCCGGAGACATAACACAGTAGTAGGGCATTTGCCTTGCATGCAGCCAACCCAGAATGTGTGGTGATTCAAATTCTGGCATCGCATATGGTCCCTCGAGCCTGCCAGGAGCAATTTCTAAGTGCAAAGCCAGGAATAGTCCATGAGGGCCT
This sequence comes from Suncus etruscus, assembly GCF_024139225.1. NCBI lineage: Eukaryota > Metazoa > Chordata > Mammalia > Eulipotyphla > Soricidae > Suncus > Suncus etruscus. The sequence continues at coordinate 107,053,619 of NC_064855.1, read as the reverse complement.
CTAGGTGTGACCCAAAAGCAAAATAAAAAAATTTAATTGCAACAAAATATAAGAGACAGTGAGGTTTAGAAGAATAAACAAATTCAATTACCAAATAATATCCCTACAAGGAAAGGTAAATGTATTTTAAAAAGTTTAAATTGTTAGACTTTTTAAAAGGGTAAAACAACATTAACAATGACTGAGTAGTTGTAAAATTTTTCATAATTTATTAATTTGAACTATAAACACCTTAATACAGTCAAGTTAAAAATGTATTCAATAGGAAGTTATTGGTTTAAACAATGAAATGAAAGACATAAATGAAAGATAGAAATGAATCTCGGTACCCAGGGCCTTGGTGCCTGACCTGCCAATCAATATGACAGGAAAGATTGTTAGAAACAAGGTCAAGCAGAGATGGTTCACAACCAGAATTATTTTCATTTTCCAATTTTCTACTCAGATATTCATTTTTCTATTCCACATGAACAAATCTTGCTAATAATTCTATGCATAGCCTTTTATGTATATCTCTCTCATTTTAAGGATGGAAAGTTCAGTGTTACTACATTGCTCTCCATATAAATTCTATTTGTAGGTTTTGACTCACATCCATTGATGCTCAGAGCTACCCCAGCTCTAGGTTCGGTGTTATTACAAACTAGGCTAGGAACAAAACTGGGTTTCCCACATGCAAAGCGACTGCTCAGTCTGTTTAGGTACCTTTCCACTTTCCACTTAAAAATGCTTTTAAAGTGTACTTATATTAATACATTAAAAACTAACTTTTCCAGTTATCATCAACATTTTGACTAATAACAGAAGAGGAACAGTTTTGGCTTCATAAACAATATGCTAAAAGTTCAAAACTCTTTATGTGGAATCTTTGCCAAGCAAAGCACAAAAGGTGGGAATGTTGCACTGGTGAAGACTGGTGTTCTTTTTATGGCTGAAACCCAACTATAATCATGTTTGTCATCATGGTGCTTAATAAATATATTATTTTTAAAAGAGAAAAGCACAAAAGCCATAGAAAAAGAGTAAAAGCATGCAAACTGAGAAGTATTGCAGAGAATACAAAATAAGGGGCTTGGGGCTGGCGAGGTGGCTCTAGAGGTAAGGTATCTGCCTTGCAAGTGCTAGCCAAGGAAAGATCACGACCACGACCGCGGTTCGATCCCTGGCGTCCCATATAGTCCCCCCAAGCCAGGGGCAATTTCTGAGTGCTTAGCCAGGAGTAACACCTGAGCATCAAACGGGTGTGGCCCAAAAAAACAAAACAAAAAAAAAAAAAACAAAATAAGGGGCTACTAATAATATAGTAACATAACATAACATATAATATAATTAATATAATATATTAATACATGTAAGTCAAAGAAAGTTTCTGATTATAACACAAATTTTTTTCATAATGGCTTACATATCTTTCACAGTAGTATTTTAGGTACATATTAACATTGAATCAGGGGAATACCCATCACCAAATTTGTCCTCCCCCAATCCCCGTTCCCTTCCTGCAACCCATATCCCCCACCATCACCCCCTGGGCTGCTAGAGTAGGTGGACCCCTCTTTGTCTGGCTTATGATTAGTGATCATATATCTGTTTGATCCTGGTACCCTCCCTTGTTTTCCCCTCTATTTAAGAGGCAGAGCTAGATAAATTGAGGTATGTGGTTTTGTTTGAAGGAAAGAAAAGCAATAGATTGGGGTACAAAATAAGAGAAAAAATATGCTGAAAATGGGTGGAGTCCCTCTATAGGCTTCCAACCTCAGTTTGAGAGAGGATGTGAAAAACGTAATTGAAACACCAATTTTATTTCCCCCATGGTCTCCACTTCTGCCATCTTAAAAAATAAACAATTTTTATCCTGGATGATGAAATAGTAAACAGTAATTTTTTGCTCTAAAAACACAAATTAATAAAGATGATCCAGGTTGTTTTAAAAGAGCTAAGAGATCTCCATATCCCAGAAATGAAGATGGAACTACAAGTTTATACAGGACTTGAAGTCAATAACTCACTGAGAACTGGACATTTGAAGGAAGGCCAGAAGGAATATGTCGATTTTGGACTGCAAGGAAGAAGCCAAAGAGTTCTGCTATAAATAACAGCAGAAATATTTTCTGTTACTCACCCAATTAAATGGAAGGCCACTGAGGGGAAAATCTACCTCAGAAGATTGGCACAAATCAAGGTCTGCAAATATCAAGCTCAATTTTGAAAAGTTTGACTGTGGCACAAATGGGAGAATTCACACAGCAAGATAGCTGAACTGAAGAAAATTAGAAGAAGATTTTAATTCTATTTCTAACCAGGATTGACTAGGAATTAGATTTCCCATTAAAATGGAAATAAAATACGTGAATTGGGCTACAGAGACAGTGAAATAGGTAATATGCTTGCCTTATATATTACCTACCCATGTTCAATACTCAGTTCCCCATAAACACAAAGAACAACCAAAACTATGTGAACCAAAAATATACAAGAAACAGGCAAAGAATCACATTGATGTTTCAAATCTGCTGTGTAGTGGCATGATGAACCCCACAACTGCTTACATTTATTGTTTTGAATATTTAGAATCTTTGCTTCCAAAGGGAATTTTGCACATCATCAGGAACATGTATTGAGTTGGGCAGACAGGGTTAAATTTGGAGAAATAATTTGTAAAACATAAAGACTTGTACAGATACAGAGAGTTGTAGAAAGTTTCTCTGGTTTAGTCTTCAGAACAATGATCAATCTCTTCATGTAAGTTTATAAATGGAAAAGAAAAACACTATATAAAGGACTAGATAAGTACATAATACACAGCACAGAATGTGTTCCTAACTGCATCACTGAAAGACCTCATAATTCATGGAACATTGAATAAAGTAGATAGAGGGCTCTTGCATCATAGAAGCTAATAACTAACCCTACATTTAACATCAGTCTTTTGTTTAGCTATAGAACTGAAAAGTGAAGCTCCAAAATACTGTACTTCATGGGAAAGATCGAACAATATTCAAGTCCAAGAATACAAAGGACGAGATGTATACTATTCATTCAAGAATTTTCAAAGAAATTTTCAAAGAAATTTTCAAAGAAAATTTCAATCCATACTAAGGGGGAAAGAACTATAAATATTTCTATACAGAACTGACAATACAATCATATAATGATACTTTAATAACTAGTGAAGGACTTAAAGTTTTAACGGATTTAAGCTTAATTTTATGCAAAATCACATCAAATGCAAATGGTCTGAACATGTTAATTTAGTTATAGATATTTTATTTTAGATAAAGAGGCAATCCTGTACCAGAGAAGACCCTACAGCTGCTCTGACATCAATCTACTTAAAAGAGACTTCCCTTAACACTGAGAAGTCTTAACAAGAACAATGACCTGCTTACTGGACAGGGCTTGCTGTATTGCCCTTTAATTGTGAGGTGAAACTAGAGGATACTCCACACCAGCCTGACTTCAATGTAGGATGTGCAGGTTCCAGGGTCTTTAATACAGAAACCTGATGCCAACAATAGGACTGCGTGAAAAATAAAACTGTATTGGCACTACAGACAATGACTTGGATTGAATAAACTAGTTTGCCCGGAGCCTAGAGTTGGGTTTATGCTAGGAAACTTCAGGGGTAGTGGTCTCCTTGTATTTAGACCAAGGCTATTTCTTTCTATGAACCCCATATTTTGGTGGGCCTATGCAAACAATATTTGCCACTCTAACACCGTTTTTACTGTGCCCTTTTGACTAACCCTTAAAAAAAAACCTCTTAAATTTTTTATGTTAACTTAAACTAATATGTATGTGCATGAATATATAAAAATACTATGCCTTCAAAGTTAAGGAGTCACATTAATCTCATGGCTTCAGGTTGCTTTGTGTACTGCTAAGAAATGTTATAATGTACTACAATCTGGGGATTTGTGGACAAAGTAATTATACATGGGTTCTTCCTTATTTTTCTTAATGTTTTTTTGACTGTAAGTTCAATATTTAGGCGTCAGCTAGGGGATTTCTTCTGAGAACTCTGTTTATGGGCGATTGTTCTTTCACTGTAACTTTACCTTGTCCTCTTTGCATCATTGTTCTCATAATTAAAAATAAAAAAAATTTAAAAAAAAAGAATATATATACTCAATCTTTTTTTAAGCTATAAAAAACTAATCCTTTAGTGCAAAGATATATATGGGTCAGACATATAAGGATTGAAAAATAATATATCTGGCTAACATTTATCAAAAGAAAATTTGAGGATATCTGTATGAATAGCAGATAAAGTAAATACTGGGGAAAGAGTGCTGTCTAATAGGAAGATGAAAATTTCATAATGATAAGAGAATGCAAAAGCAGCCACTAGAGTCCATGCATTATTTTATGTTTTAAGTACTTGAAGCAAAAACTAAAGGCTGAAACTGAAAATAGAAAAGAAATAATAAAAGTCTACTCCTGAATTGATGGCTTTTTTGTTTTGTTTTGTTTTGTTTTGGTTTGGTTTGGTTTGGTTGGGTTTTTTTGTTTGTTTGTTTTTTGGTTTTTTGGTCATTCCGGCAGCACTCAGGGGTTACTCCTGGCTCTACGCTCAGAAATCGCTCCTGGCAGGCTTTAGGGATCATATGGAATGTTGGGATTCGAACCACCGTCCTTCTGCATGCAAGGCAAACGCTTTACCTCCATGCTATCTCTCCGGCCCATGAGTTGATGTTTTTAATAATATGTGCTCCTCAATTAATGAACAAGTAGACAAACAATCACCATGAACTTAGAAGTTTTATTGGTTTTGGGTTTTTGTTTTATTTCGGTTTTTTTTTTTTTTTTTTGGTTTTTTGGTCACACCTGGCAGGGATTACTTCGGCTCTGCTCTCAGAAATTATTCCTAGCAGGCTCTAGGGACCACATGGGATTCCGAGATTTGAACCACCATTGTCCTGGATTGGCTGCATGCAAGACAAACACCCTACCACTGTGCTATCTCTCCAGCCCCAAGGACTTAGATGGGAAGCACTAGAATTACTGCAGAGTAACTGTGGAGGCCACAGACTGGAGAAAATGTTTGAGAGAGATAGAAGTAACCAAGTAGGAATACTTAGCAAAGGACTCCTTTAAAATGTTTTCCTGTTAAGAAAGGCTAAGAAATAGGTCAGGCAAAGAGTAAAAACAAGATCAAAGTGTTTATTTGCTTTATTTGAAATATAAAATCAAATACAGAAAATATATGGGATCAAAGATAACAAATTGAGAGGAGAAAGTACTAGTATGGGAATTGTTACAAAACAATTCAGAAAGGTAAAAGATTATAAAAACATGCATTTGAAACGTAAAAACACACACAGTTACCTCAAAAGTGAAAAGTAAATAATAAAAATCAACTAATGACTTAATTAGGAAATCAAAAAATTCCTAGAGATGAAACTTGTGATGAGGCAGCTAAAGTGGTATTAAAGGGATATTTGCCAATCTTAAGTCTTTTATTTTAGGATAATTAAAATGACTAACTGCCAGATTTGAAAAAGGAGAAAAAAATAGAAAAAGAGGAAAAAAATATGGCTTTTATACAAATTTGCCTCTGTATCTGGACAACATAAGACATAATATTTCTAAATCTAAATTACAAAACAGACTTTGACAGTGAGGCTTATGAACCCAATTACAGATCAATGCTTAAAGGCCAAACCTGGCAAGGCTCAAGGAGAGACACACTAAGTATATTTCTTCTTACATTGATGATTCTGTTTTCAATCAAAGACAAACAGAAATAGACAGGATCAATGGAACAATAAACCCCTGTATAGATCACCTAGCCATTGCTCCGTAAATCAAAAATGCAAGTGCTGAATTACTGAGCTTTCGAAGTCATCTTTAGCCACAAAGTATTGACATCTCTCCGGATATCCACAAAAACTAATCATAGCCCTTAGAAACCTTGTCTCTGTAATGAGATAACATTACTTTTTAATCCCTTGTCTCTGCTATAAAATATAATCTGCAATGACTTCAACAGAAAAATTAATTCTAAGGAAAAGCTATGAAGAAAGATTATAGCATGGAGTATATTAAATTTCTGTCATTCCAAAACATATGGTAGTTAATTCCGTAATAGACTATGAGACTCTTAAATAAGGATTTATGCAAAAAAGAAGCTGTTTTTTTTATTTAGGCTATAAAGAAGTATCTTTACAATTTTTTAACTCTTGATGTGAGTGCCATCATTAATTATAGCTGCAAAGAAGATCTCTGCTGTTTTTCTGGATACACATTATTATACTAAAACAGCTCCATCTGACAGCAAACTAGACAAAAGGTGCTTAACAAATTCAAATACTTATTCAATGTAAGAAAAAACCCACATCATTTGAGCTAATAATTCTGTTCAGCTCATGGAATTAGAAAAAAAAAACACATCTCTCCCAGAGATTGCTCAGTGGAAACACAGGGACACAGATAAGAAAAACACCACTACAAATCATCTCAGTAGCTGAGAATACAGCTCTGTAGTGGAGCAGACAAAAGGTCTGCATTCAATGTCCAGAACACCAATATAGGGAATACATGGTCAAAATGATAACGGCCATGATGGAAGTACAGACAGAGAACTTCAGCAGACAATGTCTGAGATATAAACCAAAGTATTCATTTTAATTAAACTTATAAATTCTGCATATGCCCACATATACCACACTTTATTTACCCACTCATCAATTGAAAGACCCCTAGGTTGCTGCCCAAGTCTGCCAATCAAACAATAAGCTGTATTAACTGTAATTAACTATAATCATTATGACTAGCAGTTTTTGGTTTGGCATAATCGTTCAACTTCTTTAAAAAAAATCAATGAATATAACTGTTGGGTCATACAGTCAGATAATTCTAGCTTAGCAAGTAATAGAAAAATTTCTTCCAAAGTGGCCTTTTTTACTTCCATCTCTGGACACAGTGAATGGTATCTCTGTGTTTCCACATCCTCATGATAATTTGAGCTGTCAGTTTTCTAGATTTGAGCTAATCTGATGAATGGAGATATTTAATCATCATTTTATGTTTTAGTTATCATCGCTTACAATACACTGAAGTAGTGAATTTATAGTTGTATAATTTCGAACCCAACATCCCTGCCAGTGTGGCAGGTCCCTCTACCACTATTCTGGTGCTTCCTTTCCCTTACCCTCTGATTCCATCAGTTCCCAATTCAACATTATTTTACTTTGTATTTCCCAGGTGACATATAATGTGAAATATCTTTGTTTTTTAAATATACATCGAGTTATACTGGGACCAAAGAGATCGAACAGAGGATTGGGTGCTTGCCTTGTAAATGGCATATCCGCATCCAATCCCCAGAAGCCCATATCGTTTCCCAAGTCCAACAGGAATGAACGCTGATTGCAGAGACAGTAGTAAGCCAGAGCACATTCAAGTGTGGACCAAAACCTTAAGACTAATTATGGGAACTGGAGCAATAGCACAACATGTAAGGTGTTTGCCTTTTATGTAGCTAACTTGGGTTCAATTTCTGGCATCCTATATGGTCCCCGAGCCGTCAGTAGTAACTTTGATGGAAAGCCAAGGGAAAAACCCCCATATACTTGTCACTTGTAACTCTTCTTTGGTAAGGTGTTAAGATCTTTGTCCCTTTTTTAATGTGCTTCTTGTTTCCTTCTTGATGAATTTTGAAAGTATTTCACATATTCGTGTGTTCTTTTGCATAGTCTTTTAACCAAGTTGAGTTCTGCAAACATATTTCTCCAAGTCTGTGGCTTATATGCTCATTTTCATGATATTGCTTTTTGTAGAGCATAGTTGATTATCAGTTTTAATGGATTCCAATCTCCCAATTATTTCCTAGATAAATTGAACTATTTTTCTTCATCTTTACTCACAATAAGTTCTGAACATTTTTTAGGATTTTATTCTCTACAGCTCCATTCATTTTTTTCTCTCTCAATAGCTAATAAACTTCCCTTTTTTTCCATGTTTTTTTTTAATTTGTGGTAGCAGCACTCAAATCCATTATCTTACACAGATATGAAGTTTAGCACTGAGCTCCACTCCCAGTACCAACTTTCAGTCTTTTAAACACTCAGCAGTGTCTTGGTGACCTTAATTCTATAATCATTTCTTATTATTCTATAACTATTTCTATGATTTATTTTATAAAGGAGATCTCAAAGTGAACTCACCACTCCCACCATATAAAATGCTACTTTTATAACAAGTAGACTAGTTTGTAAAGTTTTAAAATCTATGGGGCCGGAGAGATAGCATGGAGGTAAGGCGTTTGCCTTTCATGCAGGAGGTCATCGGTTTGAATCCCGGCGTCCCATATGGTCCCCCGTGCCTGCCAGGAACAATTTCTGAGCCTGGAGCCAGGAATAATCTCTGAGCACTGCCGGGTGTGACCCAAAAACCACAAAAAAAAAATCTATATAAGGATTGTATAAAATTGTAAAAATCTATATACATAAGTTTAATAGAAAAAAGAATAGGACAATGAAACAGATGTTTGAATGGATGTCTGGATTAATGCACACACTTTAGATTGCTTTAAATGACTGAAGGAATACAGTTTAGTACGAAAAGTATGAGAAACTAGAATGAAAGCAAAAGATACAATAAAGAAGGGATTAAAGAGGTGATGAAGGCAAAAATAATAAGCTAAAGGGACCTAAGAGAAATTGCAGCAGCTAATTTTCTTGAATTGTATGTGGCCCTGTTAGATTCATGATTACACATTTAGTACCTGAGCGCCATCAGGAGTGATACCACCAATAATGTGGCTCCCAAAAGAGAGAGAGAGAAAGAGAGAGAGAGAGAGAGAGAGAGAGAGAGAGAGAGAGAGAGAGAAAGAGAGAGATTAAAAGAGGTGGAGAAATCAATAGTGCAGCTCTTGTGAAACAGGCAGCTTTGTATATTCAGAAGTGAATGTTCAGAAAGAATGGGTAAATAACTATTTTATAAATTTAAATACTAATCACAAACATTTTAAAGTCAAATTGATCTCATATTATTATTTTCTAAATGTTCTAATAAGTCCATATTAGTTGTGCAGGAAAAGGGTTAATCATATGGATTTATCCCAAGTCTTCCTTTGAAAAGGGCTCTATCATTACCTGTCCTTATTACAATACAGGGCTGAAGATCTCAGTGGGCTGAATCTCAAGTTTTGTGGGTAGGAGATCTAGGCTCTGTTTCCTACACTGCACCATTATCAGAGTACTTCTAGAAGTATCCCCTAAACACTGACCCAGCACTAACATCTGAACATAACTTGATATGACCAGAAGCTTCTAGAAAAAAATTAAAATGATAGTGTTTAAGCACTTGACTTATACATTGCTGACTCCATTTTGATGACACCACCACATAAGATTTCCTGAGTACCACCAGGTATGATCTCAAGTATAGAGCCAGGAGTAAGCCCTGAGTATATCCAGATGTGACCCACTCTACTCAAAAAAAAAAAAAAATTGAAAAGTAAAGATCATAGTGATTAGAAACTGTACCAAGACTATATAGTCAATACTCCGCAGAGTGATTTCAGGGACTTTTTCTTTACACTTCAGAATACTCTGATATTCTGCCAAAGAACCTGAATTAAGGGCTTACCATTAGGGGAAGTTGAGTCTAAAGGCCATATGCAAATCAAAAGCATAAGGAATATTGCTTATTCATATGTAAACATTAACCAATTCCTGAGAAAGGGAGGCAAGGCACTTCTAACTGAAATGCTTTTCAACATCCCAGCAATAAAGAACACAATATTATTAGTATCCACTGGTCGGTTTAATCTTAAAAAATATGCTCAACTTGTATAAGTGAGCACAACTAGATTTGTAGTCTTTGAATGTGAAGCCATCACCAAATTTGACTTAAAACTGCTCTTTATAATTACTTACTGTGAGGTCCCACATTGTGAGTACTGAACCAGAAATCTCATTAGTTTAATAGCATTATCACAAGACTACTAGACAATGCAAGAGAATTTTTATAAACAATTCTCTTGATACCTGTGGGTGCATTGCAGAGACCCCTAGGGGGAATGTAACCCCCAGTGTGCTACTACCATTCCTCTGCTTGGCTCCCCACAACCTCACCTATAAGCCCTGGCAAGGTCAATAAAATTCTGATGTTCACACAGGCTTTCCCAGTCCATTGTCTATTCTCACAAAAAACGAATGGCAGTAAACAACAATTAAGCATTTTATTTAGGGAATATGAGAGGTAGAGAGAGAAAAGGAGGACATGTTCCAGAGTGAAGGTGGTGTGGGTAGAGAGGTGCAGACATCTCAATGGATAAAAAATTAAACTTAAAACATAACTATCAAAAAAGATAGGCTGGGATTATGGGAATGGATTCTGGGGTAAGCAGTGAAAGGATAGGGCACAGCTTGTTGGGATTGAAGGTGGAAAGTTCATTCTAAAACCTATGCAAATTACAGTTTCTGGACAAAAATAAAAATCTCATCAAAATCTTAAAAGAGAAATTTAGTGTAAAGTAGTTGGGAAGCAATGGTCTCCTATGAATGGATTCAGTCCATACAATTAAAGAAAAAGACACAAATAGATTCAACAGGTTTAGACAATTCCCAGTAGAGAGTTGTGTCCTGCATTCTTCAAAGTTGACCTCTGTTGATTTTTTCCAAATTGGCCCACTTAGGGTTTACCTTGTCTGTGGTCAGGGAGGGACAGTTGAACTGTTCCTTGATGGCTCTTTGATAGGTTCCAGATGGTTCTGACTTTGAGAGAAACTCATCTGAAATTCACTGCCAAAGGGACTTCAATCTCTCAAAATCTGCCTGCTTCAATCTCTCAAAATTGAAATCTTGTAACTATTCCATGAAAATGGCTTGAGAACATTCTGAGTTCGTTTGTAAGTGGTCAGTATAATTCTGCCTTCAGAAACATAATCCTAAGAGAAAAGGAGCATTCTTAAAAGACTAATAATAAAAAAAAATCACAGAATACAATCCAAAAGGTTACTGATGCTGTGATTATAAAAGAGCATTATAACTTATGCCAAACCTCCTAGAAGAGAAAGATTAGGAAGATATCACACAGAAAAAAAGATGATTTGCTGGAGTTCATCTCAGGAATCCATGGCATACAGAGAAACAAAAAGTGAATGGACAGAATTGAGTAAAGACAAATCCTTGTACTTTGATTATAAAACAGATTACCAGCCAGTGGGGAAGATACTAGGGCTGGGGGATATGGAGAGGTTGGCACTAATGTAACAAAAGGACAATAATAAAGGGTCTTGGGCACTTTGGTGGTGGTGAGGTGTAGTGTCCTTCAAAATCGTAAGCATTAATAGTGTTACTTTGATGGTGGAGAAGTGAGGAGGGGTGGGGCCTGGTTAACCTAATTAATGCAATTGGTCAGTTTAAATCTCACCAACATGAGGGGTAGCCAATCAAACAGATATAAGAAATGGCTATGGGTGTTGGGGAAAAGGAGCAAAGATCAATTAACTTCCCCTTTGACCAGATGGCTGTAGTCTTTCTCCCACCCTGACAGGAACTGCTATTCTGGGGTAGACCACAGGCAGTGCATGACTAATAAACCAAGCAAAGTCAAAGAAACAAAGAGCAGCAGCAAGCCCCAGAAAGAAGAGGCAGAGGGAAGCAAAGGGTACTCAAATAAACATTGAGCACTGAGACATTGGAGAGAACCAGAATATAGTGGCTGAAGAATGAATGGAGGAACCAACAAAGCATCAATTTGAGGTCTGGGCATAAGTATCAAAAAGTCAAGAATTCCTACTTTGTTGCTATTGTTTACGTTTTGGGGTCACTCGGCTTATTCCTTGTTATTCATTCAGAAATCACTCCTGGCAGGCATAGATGATTATATGGGTGCCAGGTATAAATCCAAGTTGGTCACGTGCAAGGCAAGCGCCCTACCTGTTGCACTATGACTCCAGCTTTGACGTCCTTAAAACTTCATAAATATCTGGAGTTCTTTGTGCTAAGTTAAATAACTCAAGGAAACATACTCAGAAATTAGTTCAGAATTTGCAAAAACATACCTGAACTTATAACCTGTAAACATGTCATTTTAAAACATTATTGGCTGCAAGATGGTCTAAATTTAGGATGAGAAAGCAAGTAAAATTATTTCAAGGTGAAATAAAGAGGAGGACAGTTTCTTAGTGTATTTCATCTGATGTGCTACTGATTTCCTCAAATAAGACCATTTCATACAATAGCAATACAAATATGTATATTTATTATCACTATGCTGTGTATGTATATAGTTAAAAACAAATGATTAGTTCATTTTCAGAAATGAATAAGCTTGTGTTTAGAAGAAGCACTTTTTAATCTTCAATTCAGTGCAAATGTATATTGTTGGTATTCATTAAATTTTACTAACGTGTAGATATATTTGTAAATAAAACTATAAGAAGTCCAAAGCATAAATACTATTTTAAAGAAACCTAGTGATCTGAATAATACGATAATCATATCAGCTTAAAAATAAATTTTGAGAAAAAACAATGAAATACATTTAAAATTGCATATGACCTGTTTATAGTTTCAAATATAACTATTAAAGCTACCAATTGGATTTTTTATTGATGTTTCATCTTACCTGAAAAACTCAGCATATTTGCCTCAATACACTTTAAACATATATCTAAATTAATTTCTATTTATTTTTCTTGAAACCTTGCAAATTATCAATTTTTTCTATTTCAAAGCCTAAAAAAAATACAGAGCATCTAAATAAAACTGGGTTTGACTGTAAAGTAGAAAATGTTTTGTCTAAAATAGTGATTACAAAAACATGTGGTTAAGTATGAAAGAGAAAATAAAAGCAGATGAACTTTGATAAAATTGAGAATTAAATGTAACTTTTTTGTGGAAATTTACATCATGCTTTCAAGTTTTACATATTATAATGAGCTAGTTCTTAAAAATAGTGAAATATTTAAATTATATAAAGGTAAAAGCATCTCGGAAAATATAATCACAAACTGATGACGTTCTACATAATTTTTCTCCATAGTTTCTCCATATTTTAACTTTTAAAGATACAATACACTTACACAAATAGCGCACAACACGATTACTCAGGAAAAGAGCATTACCAGCATATAAGTTTTCTTTTATTACTTCTTTTTCTTATTTCTCATTTCTCCCAAAGTTACTTTTCTGACTGAAAACCCTTATATTTTGAATTTAGATTCCAGTAGGTATGTCACTTCACTCAACATTATGATCTTATGACCCATTCATAATTTCAAGGATAACTGCCCTTTCTTGACATTCTTAGCTACATTATATGTCATGGTATATGTAGAACATAATTTATTCGTTCATTTTAATATTGATGTACATGTGATTTATCCAAATAATGCCACTAAAATTATTTTATATCTTTGTTTTATGTATGTGCATGTCAATAGGTATATACTCAACAGCCGTTGTTTCATTTTAGTATGACTATGGTCAAATTGGTTGGAAGTTTCAAAATAAGTGAGCTAATTAATACTCCCAACAATACTTGGTAAGAGTTCATCTTCTTTGCCAACATTTACACTGTCAATATTTTTAAGCCACGAAGTTGCATTTATTTGCTAATTCAGATAGACCACTTTATATTTTCATTGTCCCTTTCGATACTCTACTCTGTAGATTGCTCAAGGTTATTACCCAATTTTACTATTATGTTGAAAATATTTTCTTTCATTTGTCCCTATCCTTTCATGCTCTATTGGATTCGCTATGAATAAAAATCTTTATGAATAAAATGTGGTCCAAATTTTATAGTTAATACTCTCTTTATGGTTTACTATAAGTAATTACCATATTTGCCTGTGTATAAGACGACCCTTCAACCCATGAAAAACTTCCTAAAAAGTCTTAAAAGTAAGTTACTTCTTAAAAGTAAGGGGGGGTGCGGATCACTAGTCCCTGAAGCTGGAACAAGTTTCAGCATGTCGTATACCAGCATATAATATGACACCCGACTTTTAGGAAGTTTTTCATGGGTTGAAGGGTCGTCTTATATGCCGGCAAATACGGTATCTCTATTCCAAACTTAGGAGAAAAAGCACTATTATTTTACATTTAACTATTTCTCCCTGGATTAATTAGCTTAATAACAAACTATTATTAAAGAAACAAAAAATTAGTATCTGAAGTTTTCACATATCTATGGATGTTTTTAAACTGTATTGGTCATCAATAGCACCATAAATTAATGTCTTGCAAAGTATCATAAAAAGCCAACAGTTCAATCTCTTTTAAGACTGCCTCAACTATCCTACCTATACTTGTCCCTTTCATATACATACAGATTTTAGAATCAGCATTTTAATGTTTATAATAAAAAAAACAGACAGAAGTCAGAAAGATAGCACCCTAGTTATATACAGTATTTGTCTTGCAAATTGCCAATCCTCTTCCCAATCACCAGTCAGGGATCGTTCTTAAAAATAGAACCAGGAATGAATCATGGTTGCCTGATAAAACCCACTCCCTAAAATAAAAATACCACCAACTATAGAAAAGTTTTCTTGGATTGAGTTTGTAGGTCTTTTACTCACTGACATTTCAATATCTTGTTCAGCATTTTATCAATTCAAGGTATTTGATACTGTAGGCTGCTAATATTATAAAATTTTAATCATATTACTATGACATATTTTAGAATTTATACTGTTGTCAACCCAATTTATTAATAGTATATTAAGATAATGCTTTTAAATTGACTTATGTCCATTATTTTGACTATTTCACTCACTAATTTAAAATATTTAAAATAACTAACTACTATGGAATTTTAAAAATCATAGTACATAATTATAGGCCCATTATAAATTGTACTTTCAACTTATATGTACTGCTATCTATTACTAATACAATTAATGATATTTTAAAATGGTGGCTATATTGTAATTTTTCCAATGCCTTGAGCATAATCAATAATTATTGAATATTTATTTATTATAGAATGTTAAATCTTGAAAACTATACAATTTACTTATCCTTATAAGTGTAAATTTAATTTTTTTAGTTTTTGGGGCTACACCTGGTGACATTCAGGGCTTACTCCTGGCTATGCACTCAGAAATCGCTCCTGGCTTGGGGGACCATATGGGATGCTGGGGGATTGAACCATGGTCCATCCTAGGTAAGCCACGTGCAAGGCAAATGCCCTACCCCTGCACCACTGTTCTGGCCCCTAAGTGTAAATTTTTTATAAATTGATGTAACCTTTGGAATAAAAGTATAAAACATCATTCGTACCAATTCACTGGTATCTCCTTCTTAAATAAGTAACTTTATATACAGAAAGCTTTTTGTTATTGGATGTCTATAAATCCAACACTATTTCCTCTAATAAACTGAAAACTTAACCACAATAAAATGTAGTTCTCCTTTGAGAATTTCCATGCATTTAATTTTTTAAGAATAACTGTTTTATTCCCTCTATTCCCCGTCTTTTTATTTCTATTGCTGATACAGTTGTAGTGACTGGAGCTCCTAAACGCACACAAGCCTATGTACTGTTTGTCTGTTTTCAGTTGTGGTATTCTGAGTGTCACACATCAGATTGTAAACTCACACACTTAACAGAAGTACTCATCAAAGCTCGAGTTAATTTAGTCATCTTGCTAGCATATGTCCTTGCCTGGGCTCACGCTGCCAGGAATTGGTGCTTATACATCTGTTTCAGTTGTGGTGCTAACTAGGGTACTTTACATGCTTTTAAATTGTTTGTGTTTGTGGAGACCACAATAGCAGAATTGTAAAATGCATATTTGAACACTAGCATAGCCAGTATTCTAAACCAGTTTTGTATTCCTCTAGAACCCATATTTGTACCGAATGGTGTCTTATATCTAAATTTTTAAGATAATAGTATCATTGCAACAATGTTTGGGTTAATATTTTTAATTATATAATGATTATTTATTTAAAGTGATATCTGCACTGTACTTCTGTGTATCCTTTTTCTTTTTTTAATATATAATTTCTTTATTTAAGTACCCATGTCTATCCTTTTTCTGTCAATCTTTCGATAGTTCATTTTATATTTCGCTTGTAATCGGCATAATTAATCTATTTCTTGACATTTAACTTGAACACTTCCCATATTTATCTAATTCATTTATTGAGAAATGTTAAATGAGTCCACTAATTTGTTATTTGACTTCTACTTCCCCCTCTAATATTCTATTTCTGTTCATACTTGACATTTTTTTGAATTGATTAAATTTTAGGCTATGTTTCCCTAATTTTCTAGTGAGTTATGTATTCTTTCATTATTCTTTTAGTGGTTTTCTTACATATTTTGAAAGTAATTATGTTTCTAAAATAAAAATGATTTAAATAAACAAGGAATGTTTACTACAAATCAATAAAGGAAAGGACCTATTTTTCTGGATAATAAAAGAACATCAGGATGCTTAAATGCCATAGGATTCATACGTACATTCCACCTTTATGAGTTATGACTATGATATTTTTAAATCTATGAGGAATTTATCATTATGTTAACAATGACATTTTTGTTGGAAGTCCCAAAGGGAGACACACTAGAAAGACTTGTAGAACTTGGTATGTATCTATATTCACAGAACAAAGATTCCCTCTATATATTAAGTTTATGCAGTTTAATTCTTATGCACAATCTGAAGAAATCCATGTGGCTATTCTATGCCATCTCTCTCTCATGAGGACTCAAACAAGTATACATTTATTTTAATCAAAAATTACCATGAGCTATGCAGTAACAAAGGTGTTGATGGTTGAGCTTCTGTCAATGTTCCAACACCCATGCCTTCACCACTGCACAATTCCAGTCACCAAAGTCCCTAGTTTCCCTCTTACCTTCCTTCCCCTGTCCTACCTCTATGGCAGATAATTTTCTTTTCTCTCAGTCTCTTTTTCCTCCCCTTATTCCTCTTAGGCATTATATTTTGCAATAAATATTACTGAAGGGCTATCATGCATATTGCTTCACCTCCTTTCAGCACACACATCTTGTTCAGAGTGATCATTTCCAGCTATCATTGTTATAATGGTGCCTCCTATGTTCTAACTACCATCCCCCACTGCTTTGGGGCAAGTTTCCCCTCACTGACATACAGTATACTTGTGTTCCCACAATGGACTCAAGCAGCATGAATGCATTGTATCGACTCAAAGAAGATCATTAAAGATTCAGTGAGAATTTTATATTTTTAATTGTTTTTCTTGTTTGGGGACCACAGCTGGAAGTGCTCAGGGCTTCCTCCTGATCCTGCAGGAATCAAGCTGGGCAGGCTCAGAGGATCATTTTGGGTGCTCAGAATTGGACCTAGGTGGCACTGGTAATTTCTTGCACTTTAAAACCTGAGCATACCCACATTTCTAGAGCCACCCCTGTTGGGTTTGTATTTCTAGGAGTGGACCTAGGGCCCCTGAACACTGCTCCCTTGAAAGAATGTCTTCCTTAAAATTAAAAAAAAAATGAGGTATCATTGACAATAGGAGTAGATAAACACTTGGGCTGAGTTTAAATTAAAAAAAAAAATACACAACCTTGAAACCTAGACCTGAGCTTTGAAAGAGCATCTGGTGAACTGAGAAGACAGTCCAGTCTAAATCATATCCAGAGCAGATGTAAAACGTCATGACTTGTCAAAGAATCTTTTAACAGGTCCTGTGAGGTTAAATCACAGAAATGACAGTGATCTGCAATTTCTATAGACCTCTGCCAGATCTTATAATAATGTGAAAAGGCTATCTCAAACACTGTACAATTTTTTCAGAGTAAGGCATCAAAAATCAAAGTCATTAACTTATTCACTTTGTAATTATTTCTAATATAAAAAATAATAGCAGAGGATATAAAGAGGCATCAGAGTAAACCACAACAAAAAGCAGATATACAATGTTCCTTCTAAAAACAAATCAAAAAATAAAAGAGGAAGAGGTATTAGAGAACTTTTATTCTCAAAATACTGGGATTTTGTTAGATCCATTTTAATAATCTTAAAGAACATGGAGAACTTAGAATCAAATTTCTTTTATAGGAAGGACACAGGAATTTAGCAGCAATTGCTTTGAGAAATGATGATGAAATTAAAGAAAGAGGAGTAAATTCTTGAACACACAGAAACAGTGCATTGTTAGATACCAGGAATATATCACAAATTACCCCAAACTTATCATTTAAAAACAAGTCTTTCCTCTCACAGCTTCAGTACAACATTAACTTGGAGTAGTCTGAATAAGTGGATCTGGCTCATCTCTTGAGATGACAGTATGATAATTAAGATCGACTAGAGTTCTTGTCTTTCAAGGCCTTATTGAACTAGAATATCTGCTTCCAAGAAGGTTCCCTTCAAGGCTGATTTCTACCTCAGCTCCTTCTCTTATTGGCAAAGCTTTCAATTACTTGCTACATGGACCTTATCACAGGCTTGTTTGAGCATTCAATACATGACATCTGGTTTATTCCAAAGTAAGTTGGCATGATTAGAAAGGAAGGCGAATGGTACTATATACCCAGGCCCTTCAAAGACAGGTTTGGACCCCATTGAGATTGGCACTCTCAGACGTGCTCAATGGAACCCCTGAAAGGGGGTCTATGTAGGTTGAGGCACTCCCCTAGCCCATTGGGGAAGAGGAAGATGACCACCTGTGAGATCAAACTCCTGGCATGTCACATTGGAGCCCACTCCTATGCTCTCCATGGTCACATAAGTCACGTCCTCCAGTCACATAGGTAATATTACCCTAGTTACATAGGTCACGTCCACAGACCTGACATACTGTACATGCACCTGGCCAGTAAAGTCCTCCCTTTCTTTTTGTTCAAGCTTCCTGCATGAATAAATCCTATGTATTGTGTCTCTGGTTAAAAAACCCTGCTCCCTAATAATAAAGTGAATCATCTCACTGCAGTGGCCCCAGAAGGCCAGAAAGCCTTTCTCTGAAAATTTCCAATCCCTGCTTTCCACACACCCTAGGTCGGCCTGCGCAAGGTTTTGAACTTGCTCAGGATCTAACTCCACTGGTTTATAACTTTTGCAATGCTCTTTTCTGATCTAGTCACAAAAAGCATATATTCTATTTTCTGCTTTATTCTTTTTATAGATAGAAGTCAGTCTAGTTCATGCTCAAGAGAAAGGGAATTAAGTGCCAATTGGGGGAAAAAGTATAAAACAACCATATACGGCATTCAATTGATTGATCTAAAGAGGAATCATGTTGGGAACTCTTGGAAAAGGTAACAAGTACTCAGAGTGTAAGACTTATATTTCTAACCTTGAAACAAAAGCGATAATTTTGTTGTTTTCTAGGAGCTTATTAGACTAATGATTTGGAAAAGGGAACTCTTCTGGAAGGAAATCTTGTCAGTCTTGTTTGATTTCACACCAAGTTTTGTTAGAAATTTTGTCACAGCAAAGGGTTATAGGAAGATACATATCCTGATGGTTTCTGGAAGGGAGTAAACAGAAAGGGAGGAGGAAACAAATAAGGAGTCATCCGTTACATAGAGATGCATTTATGGAAGATAAAATGTTCTGTCAGAGTCTGTAAAACAAAGTCCATGATCTTGGAGTTTTTTTCTCCAAACTGTCTTCTTTCCAAAATGGCCAAGGCATGCACCTTGGCTGTGTCAGCAGGAAGAAGTGAGAGAGTTCTCCTTCCTCTTGCTTGTGATATTTCAGAAGACTAGGTACCATTTTGACAACTATTTCTTACATAAAGGGCCCTTTCTGTTGCTTAATCTCTCTCTTTTTACATTCCTATTCCTTGTGCCAGAATGTTATGTTTTTCCAATACTGCTAATCATGGTGAACCTTAGTTAGCCCCTCTTGTAATCCCTTAAGTGGCATCTAGAATTTTGTAAACTAATAAATACCACCCTCCTGAAAAAATCCTAATCCTAATACTAAATGATGTTGCAGAACTTGACAGACACATGAGCATTACTTTTTTTTTTTTTTGATCTGCTTCCTTAAAGTAGTTTTAGCTTCTTTTGTGCTTCTTTCCCTTTTTCTCTTTTGCCTTTGACATTGCGGACATAATTTTATTGAACAAAAATTTGGAAAATCTCTACTTACAGCTATGCTAATATCTTTACAGGGTCAGTATTTATTATGGACATATTTCACCTATATTGCGCACATATATAATGGTCTTATTATTTTTTAATATTTGTTATTTCCTCTATTTGTTCAGAGCTTTTTCTGGCATTCAAAGTAATGGGGTAACTGGATAGTATAAAAACTATTATGGGTAGGATATAAAAATGTTTTTTTAAGTGTATAGTCACTTATAAGCATACTTTTAAGGAAAATAGCTCCATTATTCAAAATATTAGCATGAAAACATTAATACATTCTCATTTTGTAGATACCAACATTGGGCACAGCTCTTTCCTCTTGTTCATCAAAAGTAAAAAAAAAAAAACTTTTTAAGGAATGACTAATTAACATATAGAGAGTGTTCAAAAAGCTGTAGGCTATCGAATTAAATATCTCATAGCTTGTCAATAGAATATTTCTGCCAGTGGGTATAGTTTTAACATGCATATAAAGTTTTGTGTTCGCCTTTGAAAAAAATATTCTGCTAGCTAAAGGGCACATATTTTTCTAATATAGGTCTGTTATTTCCAACATCCCTATTTTCCAGACACAAATAGCTCTTTTAAAAAAACCATTTTCAACATAGCCTGTCTTTAAATGGGTAGTACTAGAACTTCTCAAAGTACCAATTAGCCATGAATTTCAAATCCATGGAACAAACACAATCTAATTCATGTGGGTTTATATTTCATTTATTTCAACAAATGTGACAATAGTTAGAAGCTTAACTATTTCATACTATAATTTAAAAGATTCTTTGCCTGAAGGAAAGAAACATTTTTTCTTTAAATTTTGGTATTTGAATACTCTTCATCAATTTCAATGTTGTAAAAGAAGTTAGAAGATTTGACTGGGATAGAATTAGGACACCCAGTAAAAGTGAAAATTGAAGACATACCTAAAAAAAAAAAAAACTACCTAGTTGAAACCTCACTTTCCACTAGGTATCACAATTTCTGAATTGTCAATAGCACAGAGGTAAAATAGGCAGAGCCTGACTTCTAATTTAAAGAGATAGTGAACCTAGTTATTTAACCGCATTGTACAAAGAATGAATGGAATGTGGGAAACTCTTTAGCTACCCAGCAGAGGTCAAAAATAAAGTCAACATTTCACAGATAGTGACATAGCATTTTTCCTTTTTAATCTCCATGCTTTTAAATGATTTCTATTTGATTTCTGATGGTGAAATTGCTATTTTCTGCTTACATATTAATTTTTTATTCTTGCTTAAAGATAGTTTTAATATTAATGCTTGAATTACAGGCCTATTATGGGCACTGGAGGATCAAATTCCAGATAATCTATATTATCCTTGATGTCACACTTTATCCTAGCACTTAGCTGTAGCCTCTGGTTATGGTCTAATTCTAGTTCATAGACTGTTAGAATTACAGAATTACATAAATATGACATTTGAGTTTATGACTTGCATCTAAAATTATAAAGAAGCTTTTCCTATAATATAGTTAACAATTTAAATGTTTACTTTTAAAAATAAAGAATAAGATTTGCCCTCGGTGATAATATTGTTTTTTTCTTGCAACTTTGAAAACAACTTTTATTGTTTTTCTACCCTTATATATTTTTATGGAGATGGCAAAAAGAAGCAAAATCTAGTAATACAATTATTGAAATAACTATGTGTGTACATATAAATAGTGATAAAAATGTTAAAGATAAAATGTCTATAGATTTATTGAGTTGAGGGATTAATGTCAGTGCTGCTCAGTGTTTACTTCTGGCTCTGTACTCAGAGATCACTCTGGCATAATGAGTGACCATATGTGAATACAGGGATAAAGTCCAGTATTGGCCACAATCTAGGCAAGCATCTTAACTTCTGCACTATCTGTCTGATCCAAACTGTCACTTTTATTGGAGCATTTACCTTCTTGTTAACATCCGTTTAACTTCATATCACCATAGCTCTCTATTACCATTTATCTGTGACCAAGTTCTACTTTCATCTTAATCTGAGTTCAAAAATATAAACTATGGGGCCGGAGAGATAGTGAAGTGGTAGGGCATTTGCCTTAGAGGCTGAAGGATGGTGGTTCGAATCCCGGCATCCCATATGGTCCCCTGAGCCTGCCGGGAGCGATTTCTGAGCATAGAGCCAGGAGTAACCCCTGAGTGTTGCCAGGTGTGACCCAAAAACCAAAAATATAAACTAATTTTAACATATTGGTTTAAAACAGAATAAGTAAACTAATCTCATTAATCTAATTCCTAAAAAATAATCAAAATGAAAGTTATCAGGGCTGGAGCAATAGTACAGTAGGTTAGGTGTTTGCCTTGCACTCAGTCAACCCAGGTTCAATTCATGGCATCCCATATGGTTCAACAAGTTCTTTCAAGAGTGACCCCTGAGAACAGAACCAGAGGTAACCCCTAAACATTACCAGGTATGGCTCCCAAACCAAATAGGTAAATTAATAAAAGCAAAAAACAAGCAATGATATTCTATTCAAATATATGAGTAAAGGGTATTGCCCCTCGGCTAAATAATGTCTACATTGTGAGCTCTTAAGAGTATTTCATAAAGTGATGATACATTATAAGTTTCAATACCAACAGTAAATATTTCTGAGGTATTTACTTCATGACTATTTTTCTATGTATGTTAATCTAAATAAATCTCAACAGCAGACATCTACATAAATTATTCTGATGTATATACAATAAATTATTGCATATGGCAATGTTTTATGTTCATATCATGTACACGGTATACAATAAGCACCATGGTGTACAACGCACACCATGGTGTGCTTGGTAATGTTTCATGCATTACAATCCAATACCAATACCTTTTCCTTAGTGTCCAATTGCCTCATTTTCCCAATGTCCTCTGAGTCTCATTCTCTCCATAACCCCTCAATGTGTGAACATAGATTTTAAAAGCATGTTACAAGTGCATTATTTTATGAGGCTTAAATATCTTCCAGGCAAATGTGTTTCCACCACTGACTTCCAAATGATAAACAAGTACAATGCCAGGGGTCTAACTCAACATTTCCAAATGAACTCCTGACAATTTTGCCATGAAAACATGGAAGTTAGCACCCCAAAGGTGACAGCTGGCTTGCCAATTTCCACTAACTTCCCTGAATATCTGCATTATATGAGAATTGAGTTAATGGGGGTTATTGCTCTTCACCCTCTCTCTCAACTTGCAAGAGTATACTGAAGCAAAACTCTACTATTTAATTTTTACCATCATACCTATATAACTAAAATTTTTGCAATAGCTGTAGCATAATAAAGAATTGATACTAAAGGCAGGTCAGGTTGACAAATTGAGTAAGGAAACAATTACACCACCAAAATAGAACTAATCTGAATATTTAAATCCACTACTGCATGATATTGGCAAGAGAAAATCTATTGTGTGGATAAAAACTTAAAAAAAAAAAACTTTCCATAGGAAGCATTTTTTTCTTGTGAAATTGCTATCTTTTTCTCCAAGATTAATTTACTCTATTATGAAAAATTAGGTTTTACATATAGCATGTTGATGATTGTTGCTTTGTTGGCTTCAAAAATTCTTGGCAAGATAAGTGTTGACAACAGTAAAACAAGAATGTTAAATTTCTCTATTAATAATCAGAAACCACCTCCCTCCTTCCTCAATGCATAGAAAAGTCTCTTCAAAGCCAATTTCTTCTGCTTCAGCCAACTTGAGATATAAAAGGAATTAAAATTAAAATATTTCTATTTAAGTACAGAAATATACTTAGGCATTAGTTGTACTTGCATACTAATCATATATTAAAAGTTCATATTGACCCTGAATAAAAAATACATTGACTCACTGTGATTAACTCATCTATGTTTCAAAAACCAGTAACTTGCATGTAGTGCAAAAATAAAATTATTAAAAATAAAGCTAAGAATAACAAGAATTTGAAATCCTTTATTCAGACAATAGAGAGGAGTAAATTGGGAAACAAAAGAATCTACTAATTTGTGTGGTATTGTAGGATTTATGTATAAAGAAACTAATTAGAGTGAAATATATTTTCCAATTAAGAATTTATCTGGCTAAGAAACTTGACTTTCTCTAAATGTCATTTCCAGAGAGATTTAGATTTCTGTATGACAAGCTCATCCATGAATATTAATGGTCATTCAAAACACACCTACGATGGAAACAAACCAATTTCAAACTATGGTTAAAAGTTGGAATTCACAGAATACGGCTTGCAAGTTTACAAAGTAAAAGATACAAACTATACATTGGAAGACCTTTAATATTTATATAGAAGAATAGATTCTAATGTATATTTTAATGTTTTACTAATTACAAACATTAGATTCTGGGTAACTTGCTTTATACCACAAATCTTTAAATATCAAGGGACAATTATAGCAAGATGCTCATAAGATTGGTTACTAGATTAAATATTATAATCACAACTATTCATTTGAAAAGTTATATATCTTAAACAGTTTGATTACAGTAGTAATTTCAATAAGAAGTAACCATGGTAACTGTGTCGAGTGCATTTATTATGATGAAACAACTCAAAATTAAAAACTTTTGTTTATAGTGGGATCTTGATAGCTTAGACATTGTTTAAATATGTCTCTAATATATCATAAGCATTCCAAAGTACTTACTTTCATACTTTTCTTAGATGATACCTACTCACTTTGAGTTATAAATATAAAACTTAAGTTCTTATTTTGTAGAGTTTTTTATACTTTAAACAAAAATCTTTCTAAATTTAAGATAAATTTTCATTGAGGCCTAAGCCATTATCTAGTAAGACCAAATGACAAAATGTTGATGTGATAAGGTTAAACTGCTGGATATATAAAAAAATCCATAACTCTTAAATACATATAGAATATACCTGAGCTGTGAAAGTTTCAGGGAGCAGGAATGAATGGGAAAAATAATAAGGTCTTTTATATTAAATGATAAAATGTTCAAAAATATTTATCTAGATATATGTGAAAAGATCAGATCTAATTTTCTATAAGTCTATAACATGGTAGTATAATATCATTTATAAAATAAAAGACCTTTCTTATTCATTTTAAATAACACATTAATAGCATAAATTTTTACCTAGCCCTGCTGTTGCTTGACTTTGTCTTTATGGAACTTTAGCTGTCACTAGTACTTTAACTAATCTTATAGGATTTGTTCTAAGTTCTCCAATGGTGGGCATACTGTGCTTAAAGAAAAATTAGAACCATTTTTTTAATGAAACATTTCATTGTTTTCTATGTAAAACTGATTTTATGGTATGGAGAATAGTACAGGAATTATAGCACTAAACTATAGTGTCAAAGTGTGTATGTGTGTGTGTGTGTGGAAGAGAGAGAGAGAGACAGAGACAGAGAGACAAAAAGACAGATAGAGAGAGAGAGAGAGAGAGAGAGAGAGAGAGAGAGAGAGAGAGAGAGAGAGAGAGCACAAGATGCCTGCCCCATAGACAGGCAGATGTGAATGGGTGGGAGAGAAACTGAAACACTGGTGGTGGGAAAAGTGCATTGGTGAAGGGTAATATGCATTCTAAAACTAAAGCTCAATCATGAAAAAATTTGTAACCACAGTGTTTAAATAAAGTAATTATTAATTAAAAAACAGAAATTAAGGCACTTGTCTTTCATGTGACCAATACTGACTCAACCCCTGGCACTGCACCTTGTTTTCTAAGCAATAACATGAGTGAACCCTAAGAAAAAGTCAAGAATAAACACTGAAAAATATTACATCTGAACCCAAAACTAAACTAAAAAACAAACAAGCAAATATTTTAAATAAAATTTTAAAAAATCTTTTTTTAGAGGCTGGCGAGGTGGTGCTAGAGGTAAGGTGTCTGCCTTGCAAGCGCTAGCCAAGGAAAGATTGCGACCTCAGTTCGATCCCCCGGTGTCCCATATGGTCCCCCCAAGCCAGGGGCAATTTTTGAGGGCTTAGCCAGGAGTAACCCCTGAGCATCAAATGGATGTGGCCCCCAAAAAAAAAAAAACAGACAAAAAATCTTATCTTAAAGTAAGCTTCTATGGACTGTTTGGTTTATACTGATCTTTTAAAAAGAAAAATATTAAGAAAACACTGAGAGGGGCTGGAGAGATAGCATGGAGGTAAGGCATTTGCTTGCATGCAGAAGGACGGTGGTTCGAATTCTAGCATCCCATATGGTCCCCCGAGCCTGCCAGGAGTGATTTCTGAGCATAGAGCCAGGAGGAACCCCTGAGTGCTGCCTAGTGTGACCAAAAAAATAAAAAATTTTAGAAAAAAAAAAGAAACACTGAGAAAGAATCCATTTTATATTTAAGCAGCAAAACAATACTGTTCAATAAATTTTCTACCTTTTTTCCTAGTAACCTAATTTATAACTACATATAAATTTTACATAAATCTTGCTTGGGGGGGGGCTAGCTGCAACCACTCAGGATTTAATATTTCAGGCATTTCTAAAATTCTGATGCATGTTTTTGTCTCCTGTGAAATAAATTTTATTAGATTTTTTTCATGAATTAGAAGATAAGATTGGTACATGAGTAGCTGCAGAAAAGAGTAACTCAACAGTATTTCAATAATTTGAATTCTGAAAATCAGCTGGGAAAGGTAACCTTAGGAAACATAACAAGGACTCTTTCTATATTAAAAATGACTGCTGATCTGTTAAAGCAGTGCATGATTTTTTTTTCAGAGTCTCAATTTTTAATGAGCACAGGGATCTCTTAGAAAAGTTTGTTAAAATACAAATTCTGATTCAATAGCTCTGAGTAAAGTGTGAGATTCTGGATTGGAAATATGCTCCAGGTTTTGGCGAAGCTGCTGCTGGTGACAAATGATAGTTTGAGAAGCAAACAATGGCTGGTATTTATAATGCCATTTAAAGTTAGCAAAATGGAAGGACCATAAACATACTGAAGACAAAGAATGTCAACAAAAGATAAAACATAGATATTTATAAAACACATAACCCTATTTGTTAAAGTCTAAAAATAAAAGACAACTCCTGGATAGTTGTTTGCATATATGAAATAGCAAAAGAAAACAAAGGAATCACAACAAAAGGGATCAGACTCTGTGGCGGGGGGGGGGGGGGGGGCCGGGGGTAGGAATAGCTTTACAAAGAAGGGAAGAAGGAGGAGCAAAGGGTAAGTAGTTCAATCTAGCATAAGAACCTTAGTGCTACGTGTATGGCCTCATATACACTTATAGAGGTGTGAGGTTATACTGCCAAGCTCCACGTACTCTTATGAATCAAAGATCCTGAATTAGAAACTAATTTATTTAACTATAAATGAAACCTATTCTAACGCACTCAGCATAT
Source organism: Suncus etruscus (assembly GCF_024139225.1). Lineage (NCBI taxonomy): Eukaryota > Metazoa > Chordata > Mammalia > Eulipotyphla > Soricidae > Suncus > Suncus etruscus. The sequence goes on along the minus strand of NC_064855.1, from coordinate 107,026,229 downwards.
ACATACACAGCTTTACACTCAGCAGATCAAATTATTCTGAGATATTGAAAACATTTCCAGGATTCCTTTAAGTAAATTTAATTTTGACAGTCTGAACTTTTATGTATGTAAAGATGGAATTTTGCAATCAAAGGGTCTGGCTTATTTTGAGAAAGATTTTAATATAGGATATGAAACATTATCAAAGAATGATCATGGGAAGAGGAAGGAAGACAGAGAGATATGGCCATAGCACTCAGCTCTAATACATTTGCGTCTAGTTTCTAGCATACTGCTATAAGCAAGACTTTTCTCTGCTACAAACTGGAAGAAAAAAAAAGTTCAATTGTTTTTGGAACATAATATCTCCCAAATGTTTTCCTTAGGATAGGTTTGCTTAATGTCGTGTTTGATGAGTTTTCAGAATTAAAACCTCTTACATTCCCTAACAATTTGTATGAAAATGATATCATGGGTATGTAATGTGCTTTCTCATTTTTTATAGTATTCAGAAAATATTTAATTTTGCCTCTGCTAGGATTAGTATCATTAATTATGTTTCTCAATAAAGTAACTTTTGTAACTATTCAATCAATTCTATGGATAATGGTTCTGAGACTTCCATCATTTGTGATACATGTCTTCCTTGTGACATCAAATTTTTAGATTATGTTTACTAGAAAAATCAGAATTGATGCTCACACACTTTTGAATCTATGACCAACTAAATTGAAACTCCCTATAAGTTATGCCCACCTTAAATCTGTGACTGTGACTCTATTTAGAAAAAGTTTCTAAAGATTGTGATATTAGATCACCTTACATTACTAAACAAGGAAAAAATGTCTAATTTAAATGTCTTTATAAGAAAGCAAAAGCAAAGGAAAATGGATATGAAAATAATGATAAATAATTGGGTGGTGGGCCTATAAACTTTAATACTAAGAATGGCCAATAGTCACAAGAACCTAAAGGAGCCTTAAAACAAATTGACCTGTGCTAGAGCTATGAGCACAGAAAGTAGGGCATTTGTCTTGTACATGGCCAACCCTGCTTCTATGCCAAGCATCCCCTGAATCTGCCAGGAGTTATTTCTGATTACAGAGCCAAGAGTAAACCATGAGCATTGTTGGTGTGGTCCAAAACAAACAAACAAACAAACAAAAAGTGATCTTTTAGTACCCACAAGGAAACCAACTTTGCTCATACCTTGATTTGAAGCTCTAATCCCTATAACTGAGAGAAGATAATCTATTTTTTTTTTATTTTGGACACAATCAAGAGTACATTTTTGGTGAATCTTGAGTGATAACATGAAGTGCCAGGAACTGAACCCAGGTCAGTTCTTTGTAAGACAAGCACTTTCCCCACTGCACTATCTCTCTGGTCCTGAGAAGGTAATTTCCTGAGCCATTCTATTTATGTAACCTATAGAAAAGGAATAGTTTTATTTCCCCCAAAATATAATTATCTGCTATTAATAATAGCTAACAATAAATAATATTTGTTGGTAGGCCACTTTTAATGCCCATGATAAACAATTAATATTATGAGTAAATACCACAGCAAAAGTTTAGAGGAAGTTGGAAAACAATAGGCCTGCTGTGGATTGCACTTGGCCTGGCTGAGACCAGATCTCAAAGTGAAATCGCTTCCCTGACAAGTAGTTGTGGTATATCTCTGTCTATGCTTCTTGATAGTTGTAAACATTTATTTGGCCTATAAATGAATCTTCCTTCTGCTGTGCTAAGTATATATATATTTGAGTATTTACATCTTTATCTGGAAAACAGCATCAAGAGAACATATTTAACCTGAAATAACTAACAGTCAGTTAGTTACTGATAGGACATCCTTTGCTTTATTGCTCTGCTGCCCTGTCCTCTTAGATGAAAGGAATATTTGTTTCGGGATATATGTAATGCATAAGAAACTTCTAGTGATGTGCTAATATTTTACCTTGGAAATAACATCCAAGGTTTGGCCTGAAGGTAGCAATGGGCTGTTAAAAAAGCTTTTCCCAGGTAAAGATTTGCCCCCTTTTAATTAAGCTTGTCATTTTAGTCAGACTTTGCCCATTTTACTAAAACCTGCCTTTTAGTCAGACTCTAGAGGTAAATTAGGAAGTTTGGTTATTTGTTGAAGTCCTAAAAGTATAAAGTCTGTGAACTGCCTATTGTAAAGAAGTTCGTAGAATAAGCAGAATGTACTGAGAGTTATCTTTTTGTTAACAAGAAAGTACGTTTAAGTCGGCAGGAAAACAGATATGAGTTTTTTATTACATACCACAAAAAATTATGACGCACATATCTTGCTTATATAGTCCACTATAATGTTATATAAGGCAAATTCAGATTCACCCCCACTTATGAGTGTCACTCTGTTTATTATTTGGCTGATTCCTGTGCATCCACTTTCTTGAGGGACCCCAAGAATTCTCTTCTTGTCTAAGCAGGTCGTGGCAAGGAGGTGATGAGTTCATTTTAGCAGACTTTTCCCACTTAAATTCTCCTAGATCTTGCTTAATGATTCTCTAACTACTCCTTTCTCAAACTTCTTTCATATTTACTGGGAGGTGACAAGTTGCACAAATGTTCTTTGATGTCTTCCAGGATGTTTATGCACTCAAATCAGGTATATAAAATATAAATAAGCCCTCTCCACATCATTAATCATCAGGGATATGCAAATCAAAACAACTATGAGGTACCATCTCAGACCACAGAGATTGGCGTACATCACAAAGAATGAGAACAAGCAGTGCTGGCGGGAATGTTAACACATTATTCACTGCTGGTGAGAGTGCCATCTAATCTAACCTTTAGAGAAAGTGATATGGAGATTCCTCCAAAAACTGGAAATTGAGCTCCTATATGATCCAGCTATACCACTCCTAGAGATATACCCTAGAAACACAAAAATACAATACAAAAATCCCTTTCTTAAGCTATTTATTGCTGCAATATTTACAATAGCCAAACTCTAGAAACAACCAAGATGCCCTTCAACAGATGAATGGCTAAAGAAACTGAGATACATATACACAATGGAATACTGTGCAGCCATCAGGAGAGATGAAGTCATGAAATTCTCCTTTACATGGATGTATACGGAATATATTATGTTGAGTGAAATAAGTCAGAGGGAGAGAGATGCAGAATAGTCTCACTCATCTATGGGTTTTAAGAAAAATAAAATACATTAATGCAATAAATTTAAGAGACAAAAAAGAGGAGGGCTGGAAGGTCCAGCTCACGGCATGAAGCTCACCACAAAGAGTGATGAATGCAGTTAGGGAAATAACTATATTGAGAACTATCATAACAATGTGAATGAATGAGGGAAGTAGAAAGCCTGTCTAGAGTACAGGTGGGGGTGGGGTGGGGAGGAGGAATATTTGGGATATTGGTGATGGGAATGTTGCACTGGTGAAGGTGGGTGACTGAAACCCAACTGCAATCATATTTGTAATCAAAGTGTTTAAATAAGGATATCTATATCTATATCTATATTTATATCTATCTATCTATCTATCTATCTATCTATCTATCTATCTATCTATCAGCCCTCTTTTAAACCTGGGTTGAGAAACAAGTCTTTTGCAAAGCTGATGTATATCTGCATTCGGAAAGGCAAAATGGTATTCTAAAAAGTGTCAAAATTTTATTTTATTAATATTTTTATTGAAGCCAAAGTGACAGCACAGCAGGTAGGGCATTTGCCTTGCAGGATGACCCAGGTTCAATCCCTGGCATTCCATATGGCCCCGGAGCCTGTCAGGAGTAATTTCTAAGTGTAGAGTCAGGAGTAAACCCTGAATACTCCCAGGTGCAGACCCAGCTTTCCCAAAATTTTTTAAAATAATATTTTATTAAGATGCCATGATTTACAAAGTTTTTTATAGTCAACTTTTAGTCTATGTTCCAGCATGAGGTCCTCTACTAGTATCATATTTTGATCAAAATATTAAATATCCTTGGAAATTTTACTTATAATTTGAGAAAAGATATTTTTATTCCAGCCTCAAAAACTGTCCTTCTAAGTGAAAGGTACACTAAATAGATGTGATTTGTGATAAAGAAAACATGAAAAAACTATTAATACGAGAAATCAAGTCAGGAGCATGATAATTATCACTGAAAAATTATTTTAACTTTCTTTTTTTTTTAATTTTTTTTTGGGGGGGCCATACCCGTTTGACGCTCAGAGGTTACTCCTGGCTATGCGCTCAGAAATCGCCCCTGGCTTGGGGGTACCATATGGGACACAGGGGGATCGAACCGCAGTCCATCCTATGCTAGCGCTTGCAAGGCAGACACCTTATCTCTAGCGCCACCTTCCCGGCCCCATTTTAACTTTCTTATGTTTAACAATTTTCATAATAAATTATTAGAGTTGCTTTTCAAAAAATTTAATTATATATTAAAGTACAAATTCACAGTATTAAATAAATATTTTTAAAGATAAAAATATGCATCTTAGGGGCCGGGAAGGTGGCGCTAGAGGTAAGGTGTCTGCCTTGCAAGCGCTAGCGTAGGACGGACTGTGGTTCGATCCCCCGGTGTCCCATATGGTCCCCCAAGCCAGGGACGATTTCTGAGCGCATAGCCAGGAGTAAACCCTGAGTGTCAAACGGGCGTGGCCCAAAAACCAAAAAAAAAAAAATATGCATCTTAGAATCCAATTTTTAAAATACATAGACTATTTTTCTATTCATCTCTAACTAGACAGCCAATAAGTTAAATCATAATTATTCCATGTGTATCTAAAACATCATTGCTAAATTATAAAGAATAAAATAAATGAATCTAGAGAATATATACTGATTGAGAAAGATCAGAGACCAAACCCACCACTATCAATTTCTTTTTTTTTATTAATAACTTTATTTAAACACCTTGACTTCTATCAATTTCTAAGGATTTCCCCAAATTTTTGTGACTCAGTAAAAAGATAGATATCTGTTATGAATTTAGCATATTCAAGTTTTAATGTGGTGCTCCATCAATAAAATGAATCTTGACATAATTTCTGAATTTGATTTTATGTAATCCCATTTTGACAGTTGAGAAAACTAATTACATAAATGAATTTGTAATTAGAGAACTGAAATTGAGGGATAAATTCAAAACTTTCCATTTTAATATTTTCCTTGGATTTCTTTCTGTACTTTCATTAGATTTAGATTACTATAGCTAATTGTGGTTTATTATGTATCTTTGATATATTAATAAAATCAATTATATTTTTTGTTTTTGTTTGCGGGCTTCACCTGGCAATGTTCAGGAGTTACTCCTGGCTTTGCACTCAGGAATTATGCTTGACAATACACAGAGATCATATGGGATGTTGAGGATCAAGCCTGGGTTAGTCACATGCATGGCAAGAGCCCTACCTGATATACTATCTCTTCAGCCTGGCAATGGTTTCTTAATTAAAGTAGGGTTTACCAGGCAGGTTTAGTTTCATAGTTTCTAAGAGTTTCAGAATATAACTATCATTGTTTATTAGAAAAAAATTAAATGGTGTGGTATAATTTAAAGTCTCCAATTTTATGCGCAGGTTTTCTTCAGTGATAAAAAGAAATGCTAAAGAGAAGGGGAAAAACACACCTCTGTTGTATGGTTGCAAGAGATGACAAGCCAGTCACTTAAGGTCAGTGTGTTGGCCGAGTGAGAGACAGAAAGTCCACAAGCTTCAGATATAAAGGAAAGTCTTACAAAATATTGATTCTCTTCAATTCCTTAAGATCACTCAATTTAGCCTTTTGTTAATAAAATATTACATTACTGGCGCTTATGTGACTCATGATTAGCCAACAATAGTTCACAGTTCTATTAACATTTAAACCCTAAGCATTCTAAATAACAAGAGCAACAAATCAGAACTTTCTTTAGTAACTGCACATTATTAAGCAATATAAGTCCTGATTTTCTATCAGACAATAAAAATGTAAAATTCAAAATTGAGCATGACCTTGAAAACAATCAACCTTCAATTTATAATTCATGTGACTATAAATAACATTGACATTTGAATTTTACTTGTGCGATAGTATAATTTGAAGGTAATATACTTGGGAGGACTAATAAAGCATTTAAAGATAAACATCACTATTTTTCCTGATAATTTTCAGAATGCCAAAGTCCTTATTTGATATCTGGAAATGTGTTCAATTATATCATTCATCTCTATTTACACCCATATCTCAGGAATACCTATAAGCAAACTTGCTATTCCATTAAGATAACAGAGATTGCAAACCTAGTGTGCTGATGATTTATTCTACCACCTGCTCTTCTGTTCCATGTGCATGAGATTGCTCGACAAATATGTTAAAATTCATTCTTGTCTGCCAATTATTTTCTAAGATTGCTAAATCTTATCTGCATTATTCATATCTCCCTATATCCTTGAAATGATAGTAAGTGGAAACCTTAAATATGTAAGAATAACTGTTTGTACGCTATGGAAGAAAAGCTGATGTAACCACCCCATCTGAGAATCCCAAGGGCTGTATGGATCAATAGTTAACCTATCTATTATCTCTTCACCATGTACCAGTGGATTATGTTCTGGTCTAAAGCCTATTGACATTTAATTAACACATCTACTGTGGCTTAATGACAGTCTTTTCTTAACTGTAAGAGAGAGGAGGGACTAAAACACACTCAGAGAATTAGATTAGAGGTGGCATAGCTGTAGGATTATATCAATATCATACTCTTTTACATTATAACCATGTAGTTATTAACTCTAGTTAAATTAAATTTGTAATGCAATCAAGGTAAAAAATAAACACAAAAGAGAAAATCTTTTTTGTTTAGAATACAAATTCAGGTTAAAATTTAGGGTTGGCAAAAAATAATTGTGAGCTGTGGGAAGAGTCATTTAAATGCTTTTGAAAAATTATCCTCCTGAGACACTTTTTACAGTTCTTGATGGAATATCTGAAATAATATTGCAGAAGCCTAAAAAGAAGTTGGCTGGTGAAAAGTGAAAAATTGCCCAAGGCAAACACTCATTTTTAACTCTACTTACAGCAGCTCTAAGCATCGGTCAAGAGGAGATAATCCATGATGGAATTCTTGTGAGATCTTTGCAAGGAAGAAGCAGAAATGATGAAGGAACTGATCAGAGAATAGGGGACAGCTTGCTGAAGGAAGAAAGGGGAAGAGCACCACAGTGTTGCCAATGTAAATGAAGATGGCATAGTTTAATGCTCTCCCAATAATATGCCGGGCCATTTGTGTATCTAAATACCTTATATTATGTCCATTTCCTAAAATGTCATGGCTTATTTAAATTAAGTCATTCCAATTAACTTGCATGCTTGAGGATTGCTGAAACATCTGTGAAGGTGCTAATAGTTCCATATAATGAAATATGTACTTTATCAAAAATATCACAACTGAAAAAATGTCTGAGCTATAGACTATATACGAACTTATGAAGAGCCTAGAGAAATAACACAGGGGTTAGAGACACATACTTTGAATACACAGGTCCTGGCTTCAGCCCCTGGCTTGCTACGGCTCCTCAAGCTACACAGGAATGGTGATGGGGTTCTAGGCCTGCATTGCTAAAGCATCACTGCATCCTGGCACCCTAGCGTTGAATCATGCAGTCTAGAACAACTTAGTAATTCAGGGAGAAGACCCCAAACCCCTGAGTACTTCTTAGTGATTCCCCCCAAAATCCATGAAATCTAAAATCAATGTTATGTCTTTCTGAGCATTACTGCTTGCAGAATATATTTTTCTTAAGTTACTTTTTACAAAGAATGGTAAGCTATAATTCATAAAATACCTGGACATTAATTAGAAGCTTATATTCTTGCATATGCATATGCTTGTGTGTTATTCATAGGCATACTACAATAACTGAAAGGTTTATGTGACTCCTTTAAAAACCCAGCATCATGACAAAATAATATATAGTAACCTGCAAATCCATGCAATATCAAATGTTACCTGCAATTTTTAACACGGTGTAAAACTTGAAGCAAGGATTTGACAAAACTTGACATCAGAATGAATCACTGTTCATTTTCTTTTGTCCTAGACCTATAAACATTAAACCTAAGCATAATTCATTATAGTAGAGAATGCCTTGAATATAATAGGATAGTAGTACAGAATATTACTTTAAAATAAATTCTCCCTCTTCAATGCTTCAAACTATTTATAATGTGTGGTCTTCATATTTTATGAATATATTAATTTTACTTTAGGCACAGTGATTAAGAACGCTATTAATGGCAAAGATTCATGTATAAAACAGTCCAATTTCACATCTTCCACCAGAGGGTCCAATTCCCACCACCATTAGCTTATTGTTCTCCTCTCAAACCATTTCTCACCTCTGACACCATAATCTCAGTTCTGCATGGTCTTCCATTTCTTTTTAATTAAATATGATTGGACAACAATTTTGACTACAAAATCAGAGATCTAAAACACATGAAACTATACATAAGAGCTTTTTAAATTCTGAGGTTATTTCTAAGAATATAAATGTTTTTCCCATAATTTTATTCCCTTAATAACTAGAGAAAAATGAAAGTCCATCATAGAATTTCTTCTAACTAGGCAACATGTGTTTACTTATTATTTAGAGTACTAATGTTTGCTGACTATTATTCATGTAATAAATTGTAAGATGAGTATATATGATTGCATGGAATTTTTTGTGGTATAATATCTTGGACTGCGGAGATGAAATCTTTTCAAGTGGCGCTCCAAAGGCTTGAGGGCACCTACCAGTGATTCTTTTTCTTTTTCTTTTTTTCAAAAAACAACCTTTAATAATAAATCTTTTTTTTAGATATTTTTGAATTCCAACATTACATGTATTTTCTTTTTTTTAATTTTTTCTTTATTTAAACATCTTGATTATATAAATGATTGTGATTAGGTTTCAGTCATGTAAAGAACACCCCCTTCACCAGTGCAACATTCCCACCACCAATGTCCCAAATCTCCCTCCATCCCACCCCACCCCCACCTGACTCCAGACAGGCTTTCCAGTTCCCTCATTCATTCACATGATTTTGGTAGTTCTCTGTGTAGTTATTTCTATAGTTCTTGATCAATTCAAGGCCAATGCTAGGCTGCAGTGCTGCTTGAACCTGATTCTACTGAGGATTATCTAGACCACTTCGAGTCTAGATAAAAACATGGGGACCACAGTGGTGCACCTGGTGATGCTCAGGGCTATGTAACAATGTTCTAGCAATAGAACTGGAGTTGGAATCATGATGTCAAGCAGCTTACTCTTTCTTTATGATTATATATTTTGCCTAACATTGGAATGTTCTATTTTTATTACTTGAACTATAAAAGCTCTGTTGTGTTTTTTCTACTAGTCTTTCCTCATTAGATAACATCTTGGTTTGGGAGATGAAGCACCAAGATTTTTGAGTCAATTCAGTACACTGAGTTATTTTTTTTGTTTGTTTTTGTTTTTTTTGGGCCACACCCGGCGGTGCTCAGGGGTTACTCCTGGCTGTCTGCTCAGAAATAGCTCCTGGCAGGCACGGGGGACCATATGGGACACCGGGATTCGAACCAACCACCTTTGGTCCTGGATCGGCTGCTTACAAGGCAAACGCCGCTGTGCTATCTCTCCGGGCCCACACTGAGTTATTTAATAGAAAACTTCTGAAAACTCTATACTCCAAAATAAATAGCACAGAACATTAAAACAGTGTATATCTCTGGTATTTTCATAAGATATCACACTAACTGTATTCTGATAAATATGCAAGTGTCAATTAGTCTAGAATTTTTACTACTTAATTCTGTTCTTCTAAACCAAACAGTTTAGATTCACTTTTACAACACTCACAGAGTTATAGAAAGAATTAATAATAAAGCTGTACAAACTGTTTCATCATTATGTTATTTTCCCTATGTATAATAGCATTCATCCATCCATTGGAGTCTGCTGACCTGACTCCCTTATAGAAAGCCTATATATAACCAGAATCAGTTGTAGTATTTTGAAGAAAATTAGTATTCAGAATACAGGTAAATAATCTTAATATAGTGTTGTACATGTGAATTCCACTGTAAGACTGACCTCTATAATTTGAGTTTTGCTTTTCAAATATCTTACAAAGAAAGTAAAATTCACCGATTTGAGAAAATTATTATCATTAAACCTGCCATTATCTGTTTGGTCTTTACCATCTAAATTTTCACATATCTATTAGAGTTAAGCCATAAGAGCCAATATATAAACTTGTTTCAATTATTTTATCTAAAAAAGAAACAATAAAGAAAGAAAATCACTATTTTATTATTTGGGTTTTGGGGGGAGCACATTTTGCCCTGTACAGGACTTATTCCCAGCTTTAAACTCAGGAATCACTCCTGACAGGGTTCTGGGGGGATTTATAGGGATCCAGTTGGCTACAGGCAAAGCAACTTTTATACCCCCTGTGCTATCATTATGGCCCCAAGTATCCACTTTTAAAACATCCTCCCTAGATGATACAAGAATATTTTTTTCAAACAAAGCCAATATAGTCTCCTCAGATACAGGAGGCCACACCAATAAAGTGATAGAAGAGGCTCCCAGGAATTTGAGAATCCAAGTCAATCACTTTCATGAGAGAATAAACCTATATCCCCATTGCAAGTTTGATTCATTACTAGTTAATGCCTCACTTCCAAATTAAAAAAAATTTAAAACTCTAAGTTGCTTGTCACTAAAATTAAACAGCACACATAATATCACATAATGCTTATATGAGTTGTGTGTACTTCCAATGGGCTTACTTCAACTAGCTCTTAATCATAATCTTAATAGGTTAATTTTACCCAAGTATACATAAGTATTATTGACATTCTACTTCCTATTTACAAATAATTCATTTTCATTCTCAAATTATAAAACAAAGTGTCACTAAACCATATCCAATTTCCAAACTTCATAAATATATATATGTTATAGGACCAATAAATTATCAATGCCATATGAAATTATTGAACACTTAAAAAAAGAATAAGCACAGAGATTTTATTATAAATTTAACTTTCCTTAAACTTGGTTTCTTTGATACTCTTCAGGGAGTTTAGAACCAACAACAGTAGTTCGAATTTAAGCAAATGATATTGTAGAACTTGTGCTTGGAGGAAATGTAAAGACAATAACTGAAGAGAGAACTTACCCTCTAAGAACGTCTTTTTCTTGCCATGTACTATTCCTGTATTGATTACATATTACCATGTTCAAACCAGGTGAGAGAAGAGCTTGTTCAATTGGAAAACAATGTACACTATGACCCAATATGATGCTTTGAGGAGACCTAAATGTATCATTCAGCAGTTTTGAAATAAGCCTAAATTTGTATTCTGTGCCTCAGAAACTAGTAGTTATAAGATCAAAAGGTGACAGAGCACTTCACAGAGGATTATTCTTCTCAGGGAGGGAAGACATCATGCTTGGAGTCAATAGTGAAACCTTAAAAAGCAGTTTCTTGGAAACTAGAGGTAGATCTACTAGAGAAAATGGCTGAATTATAGATTTGATGATCAAGGTAATAAATAAAGGGACAACACATAATAGACAAAAATGAATGCTTATTTAGATATGCAGAAATAAGTGCATGGAAAAGATGTGCAAAATCATTAGCCATAAGAGGCAAGAAAGATAAAACAACAATGACTTAACAACACAAATCTCTCAGTATATACTGGACACCCAGACCAACTAAGGTAAATCAGCAACAAAATTTAGAGAAACCAAGTAATTCATTTATTGCTGGTAGTAATGTAAAATGTCACAGTTATTTGCGGAAACAATTTTAAGGTGTCTTATACAACTAAGTACACAATTACCATAAGTTTCTGCATTTGTCACCTGGGCATTTATCTCAGACTAATGAAAATGATGCTCAATTCAATATCTGAACAGAAATGCTCATAGCGACATTATTCCTGCAAGGAAGACTGGAAACAACTACAATTTTTTTTTTTTTGGTTGTTGGGCAACACTAAGTGACACTCAGGGATTGCTCCTGGCTTGGGGGACCATATTGGACGCTGTCCTAGGCTAGAGTGGGCAAGGCGCTCTGCTCCAGCAACTACATATTCTTTATTTTTAACATATAAAATCTTTATTTAAGCAACATGTTTACAATCATAATTATACTTTGGTTTCATTCATAAACAGAATACCTCCTTCACCATAGAAACATTCCCACCACCGATGCCCAAACCCCTACCCCTGCCTGTATTTGAGACAGGCATTCTACTTCTCCCATTTTTTTAACATTGTCATGTTAGTTGTTAGTGTACTTATATCCCTAATAGCATTAACCACTCTTTGCAGTGAGCTTCAAATAGTGAGCCGATCCTTCTGAATAGCTAACCTAACTTTTGTACTTCCATGCTATGAAATGTTACTTAACAATTTTAATAAAAAATCTATTTCTATGTACAACTTTGAATAAATATCCAATGAGTAATACTGAGTAAAAAAAATCTCAAAAATTATGTATTATCTGGCTATACTTTAGTAGCCTTATTGAAATAGCAAAATTAATAGAACTGGAGAATAGAATGATGCTTGCCAAGGTCAAAGATGGAAAGGAAAAAAGTGGAAGGTAGAATTGATCAACATTTAAAAATTTTAGGTGTTTAATTATCTATTAATAGGCTTTATTAATGCCAATTATCTAGCTGTGATATTTTATCATGGCTTCATAATATAATAGTTCCTTCACAACTAGAGAGAAATAAGGTAAGGATTCTTGGGATCTAACTACATATTTTTACAGTAGCACACATAATTATATCAAAATTGTATTTGATTTGTAAAACACGATGGAAAAGTATCAGAAGAAAAAAATAGTTTATTTTTGCTCTTTCCTTCCTGGAAGCCGGGAGGTTCTGCTGGCATGGGGTTTGGCTGGTGTCCACCATGCCAAAGGTGTCTTTAACCAGTCCTAAGAGGGGTGCAGGACTTGGAACAGCTCAGCACCATTCTACCTCCATCCTCCAGAAGTCCAGGGCTTCCCCTAGGCCACATGCCTGTGCAAGCCAGTGAGGTGGGCCCCTTGGAGGAGCTTAAAGGTTTCCCTAGGCCTTCCCCATTTCCCACCCGGCTCAGGAGGAGGGGTTTGGGTGGGGACTCTGAACCTCCCGCCTTCCAGCTCTTGAACTGTCTCTTTCCTTCCTGGGAGCTGGGAGGCTCTGCCGGCATGGAGTTTGGCTGGCGTCCACCATGCCAAAGGCATCTTTAACCAGGCCTAAGAGGGTTGCGGGACTTGGAACACCCCAGCACCCTTCTACCTCCGTCCTCTGGAACTCCAGGGCTTCCCTTAGGCCACATGCCTGGGCAAGACAGCGAGGTGGGTCCCTTTGAGAAGCTTAAAGTTTTTCCTAGGCCTTCCCCATTTCCCACCCAGCTCAGGAGGACGGATTTAGGTGGGGACTTTGAACCTCCCACCTTCCAGCTCTTGAAGGGTCTCTTTCCTTCCTGGGAGCCGGGAGGTTCTTTAGGAAGTCCCAGCCAATTTTCTTTACTAAACCTCTCCATTCTGAAACATATAGGCAAATATTTGGATATCATTGTGTTTAATCTTTTTGTCATATTTAGTATGCCATCCAGAAGTTCTTTTTATTCCTTTATTCCCTCACTCCCACCTACTATTATCCAACATTTAACCATTTTTTAGTACTAATGACTTTTGTTTTGGCCAAGGTGGATTACATATTTCTCACAGTAATGTTTGGGAGGAAGTTTGAAGCTTCAGCAGGTAACACGGGGATGATATGGCTCCACAAAGTAGGCATTTTACCAAGCTTAGGGGAAAATGCAGCCCCTGTTGTCCCCCCAAGCCTTTTCTCCACTTCTTCCTTGTTCCCAAGGTTACCCCTGGCTGCCTGCTTAGTGTCCCAGCAAATGAGTTCTGGCGATGAGCAGTTTAAAGGAGACCCCTGGCTTCCCCGTTCCTGCAGGGGGTGAGGAGGGGACTGGTGAACTTCTGGCTTCCAGCAATTAGGAAGCAAACACCTCTGGGGGAGTCGGAAGCTTCAGAGGCACAAAGGGATGATATGGCTCCATGCATTCTTCACTTGGCAAAATCACAGACTAAACTGGTGTCTCAGAAACAATACCCTCCCTCTTGACTATTTCTAAAATATAAAAAGACACATATATCTCCTCTATATATCTCAGATGTATTCCCTTAACATCTATAACTCTTTTTGAATATCCTCATATAGTGACAATTTTGTCCACTGGTTTTGTTATTTGATTGTTTGCTTTTCCCCTATGAGATCTGTTTAATAAGCAATACTGGTAGAAGAGTATCTCTGTATAGAATGCATGTTTGAACCAAGTTACGGGGAATGTCGGACTTAATTCATCGGTCCCCAGATGCACCAACAATATCTTGTGGCATTGTTTCTATTTTGCATAGGCACATTAAAATGGGGAAAATAAGACATATGCAAACAAGTTCTTATCTAATAGAGATGGAACACAAATTTGGTAATGCAGTTAGGTCTTATACCCTGAACATTGGCATAATAAAATATTTGGCTAAGGCCTCAGAAGAATCGGCATCACCCATACACACCTGAAAAATGGATACCATGCATGGAAACAACCACAAGTGTCTACAACGTTACCAGGATCCAAACCTCTACCAGGGAAGACTACTCTGGCACTGACTTACTCCAAAGAGTGCTCTCAACACCCAGACGACTCAGCAACAGCCTGCTGGCAGGGCAGATCACTCCACATCTACTAGAGGATGCTGCACATCATCCTGACTTCGATGAAAGAAATGCACAGAATCCAGAATCTTTAAATATAGGAACCTGATACCAACAACAGCTAAAGTGTGAAAAGTTTCACCGGGACCACAGAGAATGATTCGGGTTGGACAGACTGGTTTGCCTGGAGCCCAGAGTCAGTCTTATGTCAATAAACCTTGGGAGTGAGGTCTTTTTGTAATCAGGCCAAGGATATTTGTTTCTGTTTTCCCCATATTTTTCTGGGCCTATGCAAACAACAGTGATTGCCACTGTCACACTTTTACTATATTTTTTTAACCCTTATTCTTTAAGAAAAAAACTATTTACTGAACTTAAAAACAAATAACTGTAGTAGAATGCCTGTAGGCAGGGATTGGGAGAGGGGAATGTTACATTGGTGAAGGAGGGTGATCTGTTTGTGACTGTAACCCAACTATAATGTTACTTAAATAAAAATAAAAATTAATAAAAATTAAAAAAAGAAAAATAGTTTATTTTTGCTCATATTTTCCTCAAATTTAGTCATGCAATAATATAGATAATAATTTAATCAATAAAATTCTTAAGAATGTATCATAATAAATCAAAGTATAACTGAGATCTTAATATGAAATTAAGATTAAGTTTCTTGGGGCTCGAGAGATAGCATGGAGGTAAGGCTTTTGCCTTGCATGCAGAAGGATGATGGTTTGAATCCCAGAATCCCATATGGTCCCCTGAGCCTGCTGGGGGCAATTTCTGAATGTAGAGCCAGGTGTAACCCCTGAGTACTGCAAGGTGTAGCCCAAAATAAATAAAAAAAAGATTAAGTTACTTAATATGAGGGTATTCAAATATAAGTCAAGTAATGTCAAAAATGTCAAAAAAGTCAAAATAATTTCAAGTATAAGTCAAGTAAGTCAAAAAATAAGTCAAATATTCAAATGTAAGTCAAAATATAAGTCAAATAATTACAATATTAATGTATTAATGTATTTATGATAAAATACAGAAATCTTATTTCAAAATAAAAAGTAAGGTGGTTTAAAAACAATATAACTGACTGCCTACTTCTGGAAAATTGATGTTCTGTAGGGTTATGTCATCATTCTTCCTCCTTCAGCATATACCTTTTATGTCATTAAAATCATACTTCTTTAATTTTTCTGTAATCCCTTAATTCCTCCATATCCTTATTAAGGGCACAGTGAAGTTTGGGCTCAATCCTAAGTATATCTCTAGTCTCTTGCAACCTATTTTTCATTATTTTTCACAATGTAGCAGTAATTCTCCTTTACAAATGCAGTCCTAAGTATATTAAACCTGCTTTACATAACTCCACTCCCTGGACTTTCATTGGTTTTATGAGCAAATCCAAGATTCTCATTTTCTTAAGGTCCTTTAGTCTGGATGTCAACTCTGATTCAAACTTGGACACTTACAGCAGAGGGTTCTAAATATGATTTCAGAGTTACATACACGATTTAAGACCCGATCTTCCTTCCAATGAATAAAAATGCCTTACCCTGTAGTTATTTTGGAAAAAGAATTTTGTTTCCGTTCTGTGGCTGGCTGGAGCGTGATTTAGCTTAAATGGTGTTCCCAGACACTCAGTCAAAGTTCCATCCAGTTACATTCTTCACTAGATTTAGGATCTGTCTTCCCAGCTGTCCAGGCACAAATGTCAAAGGCTGAGATGTCACCTTTGTTTCCCTCTTATACCCCAATTAGCATAGAAGTTCCCTCTCTGACATACTTATTGACAAACGTGGGACTTCTCGTCAATAACATAAGCTGACTCACAGAAAAAAAATTAAAAATCTATGAATGAAAAATTCAACCCTGCTCCTAATTGTATTTAGCCCACTGACCCGACCACTGTTTTGAAGTCATTGGAAACCAATGGTTAAAAGAGGAAGTACTTTCCAGGCAACTGTAGGTGCTTAGAAAAATCACCTGGCTCCTTTTACACTTAAGAACTGTAGGTAGAACTTCCCCTAAGTATCTCCTTTGCTGCTTTTGAGTCTTCCACTGATATTCTTTTCTCATCTCCCAATTTCAAAATCCTCATCTTTTCAATATACTAACAGAACAACTATCTAACTAGACTCTCCAAGTTTCTTATCTTCCAGAATTTCATGATTTATATGAGTATCCATTTTTATCTCTCCTTTCTGGAGTAGCAATTTATTAATCTATGTTAATCTTTTTCTCTGTTAGATTATAAATATTTTAATAAGTGGTGTCATTGCATTGTTTCCTTTTTAATATAATAACATAATTGAAGCCTAAAATAACATAAAATGCATACAAATAATATATCTCAAAAGAAGACAGAAACAGCTGCAAATGAATATATCTAATTCTCTAAAAACTTTCAAAAGTTTCTATTAGCTACTCTATTGACATAAACACAGATATGTTCTTGAATGAATTATATTGATATTGTAATTAGCAATATAGTCCATTTATTTTGTATGTTAAGCCTCTCTGGTGCTTGTCTCCATTTAGAATCATTTGGTTGGTTGATCTTAGAGCATCTTCCTGCATTTGAATTCCACAAATGCTGAATTATTACCCTCTCAAGACCATTTGTGATTTAATTGTTCTCAGGAACAGCTATAATAATAGTGAGCCTAAGATGAATATTCAAGATTTTTTTGTCAAAATCATATTAAACTCTTCACTCAAGTGTCAATTTCCTTAATCTACCCCGTGCTATTTTTTTTTTCAGTAAGGAGTAATTGAGTTTCTTACAATCACTTGCCTCATTTCCATGCCGAATCATTAAATGCTCAACAAATGCTTGAATAGATTTGAAAACCTCAGTTAGCTAGATCCTTACAAAAATGTTTCTGTGAGAAAAGTCTGTCACTCTAAGTAACTCATGTCGTCTTTTAGTGGGAAAAAAAACTTTCTAAATGAAAGAATGAAACAACATGTTTCAGCTACTATTCCCAGTCTGAAAGTACAAGGAAGCCATCAAGTTGAATGGCACAGTTTAGAGAAACTGAGTGAAAGTGAAAAGTCTGATCCAAAGTATTCACTATCTAAGGCTTAATCACACATACCAGCTCCTATTTAGATTTCACTTTACAACTTCTATTTAAACTGTTACTTTTGTAAGGTGCACAAGAAGAAAGAGAAATATATAAACACAACTAAGTTTTCCAAAAAGACTGGATATAAATATATCTGCCTTCTCACATTTTATAAGAATAACTAACAATGATATACCTCCCTCTGTTTTCCTCCAAAGGGTGATGGATGAATTCCTAATAGAACCAGGATAACAGCTTTCAACATTTATAAGAAGTTTCTTTCCTTTGTGGATTTTTTTTTACAAAGCTACCTATACTCTTTTCTAATAACAAGCTTTCCACTAGTAATTTAGAACAGTGTTTTCAACTTATCTCCAACTGTTTCCTGGATCACTTCTTCACATATTACCTTTCTCTGTGGCTTCATAATCTTATAGCTTGGCTACCCTTGGAACATCATGGAGAACCACAAAAGGCCATAGCCCCCTATCTGAGAAACACTGGCTTTGAGAATTTTGCTAGGTTAACACTGCGTCTTTTTAAGCAAGGACATTATATATGGTGTCCAGAGTAATAGTACAGTGGATAGGACACTCACTTTGCATGTGACCAATATAATTTTGATTCTACTTCCTATATAGTCCCCCATTCCCACCAGGACTGATCCCTAAAATTAGAACCAAATGTAAGCCCTTAGAACTGTCTACAAAAAAAAAAAAGATTCAATGATCTATAATTTAATCAACATAACTTAAGTCATTTTAAAGTTTTAGGATCATTTGGTGAGCTTGGTTTTCAGTAAGCAGCAAGCAGTTTCCAAGTAAAACAAAAGATTGCTAATTGTAAATCATGTTTATGGATACTTCACGACCACAAAATAAGACTGAAAATACAATTTTCTGCAATTATGTCTAGACTCTAAATCAAATTCTCACTATTCAAGGACATTTTGAATCTTACCTCACTCAGACCACACTTCCAGTGGGCATGCTTCAGAACTTGAGTCAGCAGTTATTCCAGATAAATGTGCTAAATACCTCCTGGCACATGATCAAAAATATCTCCCTATATGTGGACAGTTTGGATAATTCCATACAGTAGCAATCACCGAGAGCTGCTATTATAAGTTCTACCAGAATCTAATAGACTTGTCCAAACAATGGTATCAAAGAACTATTGTTTCACATTATGTTCAAAATAAAATTTCATGGTTAGCATAATTTATACAAGTTAAAGTCATTGCCATAAGGTTTTAGAAAAGCAAACTATTATTCCATTTATAATAATACACTTATCTGTCATTGGACACCTAGTTTGATTCCATAGCCCAGCTATTCTGCTAAGGGAAGAAATGAATCAACTTTGTGTAAGTAATTTTGAATGAATTTTGTGGATAAAGGTAGACACCCAGAAGTGGATTTGCTAAACTGCATGGCACCTCAATTCTCACTTTTATGAAAACTCTCCATACTGTTAACCATAGGGGTAGAAGATGACATTCCCAACAGCAGTGGAGGAAAACTCCTTTATCACCACATCCCTACTCCCAGTCTCGCTGATTGCTGTCATCACCACTGGGTGAGACATTCCCTTTGCCTGGGGAATGGCTAATAAAGCTAAAATCAAGAGAGCTTAAGCCTTTCTAGAATTTGTTTTTCAAGTGAAGAATGTGTAATAGGAATTGCCTACTACACCTGCCCAAAATCTTAAAACACTTGCATCAGAGGTTCTAAAATAAGTTCTAACCAATTCTTGGTAAGGTGGGTAAGGCCTAATTTGTAATATTTGCTGATGATGGTATAAATATCTTGACTAATTTCAGAGTACAGAGATGTGATTAATTAACTCACATAATTCCTGATCACCTCAGGAAAGTGACAGGAGAATGCTCACATAAACCTTCTTTGCAACCAATGTTTGTCAAGTAAGGCACTTGCTTTACACTTGGCCTACCTAGGTTTAATCCCCAATACATATGGTCCTTGTGTACCACCAGGAGTAATCCTTGAGTAGAGAGTCAGGAGTAAGCCTTTTGCACTGCCAACTGTAACCCCAAATCAAGGGTCTTAAGAAATGATACTACACTGCAATTCCTGTTTAAATCTACAATCAGTTGGAATAGTAAGATATTTTATTCTGAGGAAAATCAAAGGAAAAGCAGGAAAATTCTCTGCATGTATAATGAAGTTAGAAAAGACATTACAGAAGCTTCAGCACAAAGTTGTAAGTACACAGTTTCTGAAAACAATTTCTTATCAAAGAGACCAAGCACTGTTTTTAGAGAGTGCCATTGTCAGGCTCAGGACATCTGGGAATCTGAAGGCTCGGCATTTTGTGATATACAGCTCTGTTGAGCAAAAAAGAGGAAAACAACTGAGTGTGGAGGGTAAGACCCAGGATAAGACTGAGACACAAAAGCTGAAGCCCAGCTCATATGATGTATGAGCACAGACACATGAAGCTATAACAGAAGACAGTAAAGGTGTGTTACCAGTGACACAGCCAATATAAATAAGCAAAAAAAAAAAAAAGAAATAAGCAAAATCACCAACACAGTGATAAGGGACACTGACTGTAATTTACTGATGGAAAATTAGTAAAATGATTTAAACAGAGAGAAAACTCCTCTCTACATCTTTCAGTCTCAAACAATGTATATTTTTAATTTTTACATTAGCAATATAGCTTATTATATTCTAACTAAAAAAGCAACACTTCCTTTTTCCTTTTGACAAAAACAAATTACAATTCTTCACAAAGAAAACAAAGTATAGAGTTCATATAGGTCATTTTACAAGATTCAAGAAAAGCAATGGAGAAGCATAAATTTTCAATAAGCAAGAAGTTAGATTAAGGGAGAAAGATCTTATTTCTTATTTTACTGCGAAATGTGTGCTTTTAAAGTTTTTATTTTCTCTTTATTTTTCCTCCAAGGTGAATAGAATAAAACCTTAAATGAATAAGACATTGTGTACATCTTTATATGCCATTGTTCAGAAAATTTCAATAACTCTCAAAATAATTTTAAATGACAAAACAATGCCTAAGAAGGCATGATAGGCAGAAATAAAATAAATAAATGCACAAATATCTAAGTTGTCTGACAGTTAAACATTGATAAGCAAAACAAAATGTCTCATTTCATAAGCTGAAAAGGAGTTTCACTCTATGTATACTAATTACACTGATATCCCATGCCTAAAACATAACAAAGAATGACATCAGCTTTGATGCATTGTTCCCAAAAGTCTCTCAACAGCTATGCACGACAGTTAGGAAACGACAAGTGTCATAACCCCTGGTATTTTCTTGTATTCATTTGACAAGTTTTAAAGATCCGTTTAAAAAGGCAAAACTTTGTGTCAATCAACATAAAGCTAATAACAAACATTAAGTCTAAATTCCTGGGTTCTCTTGTAATCTAACATCTCCTTACTGGCTTCAGATATGAATTTTTCAGCTTGGGGTGTGCATGGGCTCTTTGAACCCATGCACCTGGTGCGTGTATTTCCCCTCTTGGAATATGAACTTTTCTACTTTCCTATGTGCATGTTGGGATGTGTAAGGCAGGGGCCTTTGGAGAAGTCCGCGCTCTCTTTTGAGCGCATTACTCTTTCCTTTTCTTATCTTCTCCCTCCCTTTCTTGGTACCTCTGAATAAAACCTGGTTTAACTTTTAAAAAATTAGTTTTGGGCTTGAAAGATATTATATCAGTAGAGGGAGTTCCCTTGTAAATGGCTAATCCAGGTCGGATCTCTTGCACCTAATAGGGCCAGAAGTACAAGGAGTAGTGTGCTTGCCTTGCACGCAGCTGACCAGGATTCAATTTCTAGCATCCATATGTTCATCTGAGCACAAGTAGATGTAATTTCTGAGTTCCAAGTCAGAGATAATTCCTTAAAATCATAGGGTATGGGCCCGGAGAGATAGCACAGCGGCGTTTGCCTTGCAAGCAGCCAATCCAGGACCAAAGGTGGTTGGTTCGAATCCCGGTGTCCCATATGGTCCCCCGCGCCTGCCAGGAGCTATTTCTGAGCAGACAGCCAGGAGTAACCCCTGAGCACCGCCTGGTGTGGCCCAAAAACCAAAAAACAAAACAAAACAAAAGATCGTAGGGTATGGCCCCCAAACATACAATAAAAAGAAGAAAAGAAAATGCACAAAGCTAGGACTAAGCTCTAAGACAAAACAAAGTGTGGCACAAAAACAAAGAAGAAACAAAATATTAGAGTATGATTCCCTTTTAACTTATCTTAGAAAAAAAATGCTGCAAGCTTAAGCAATAGCACAGTTTTGTGAGGGCAGTTGCCTGCTACACAGCAGTCCCAGTTTCAAACCCTAATTTCCCACAGGTTCCCTCAGCCTGCCAAGAATGATTCCTGCACACAGAGCCAGAAGTAACCTCTGAACAATATGGCCAAAAAGTCAAAAACAAAAACAAAACATATGCCCCATTTTCTAGTTTCAACCACACTGTTTAATACTACCTTAATATCATGGAACCTTTACCTTGTGAAAAAATGTAAGACATTTCTTTACCTCCCTAAGAATAGAAAGCTTCCTTCACTGAGGGAAAATAAAATTCTTCTTCATATTCCTGATGTCTAATTTCATATATCCCATTGCCCATGACAGCTTAATAAATGTTGACGCATTGGATTATTTTAGGTAATTTTAAATGATGCAGTTGTAGTGTATCTCACAGATGAATAAAATCTTTTCTCTTCTTTTCCCACTCTGTTCCATCTTCCAAATAAGTGAATTCAGATTGCACTTTATTCCTTTCAGATAAAATTTTGACATAGTAAGATAGTTTTACTAGCTGGGTATTTTATCTTTTCATCTTACCCTCCCATTTTTATCATTACCACATCCTCATCTTCTAATCTTGCCATACTCTGTGAATTACTTCCCCTCCAGATCTCACACCTAGAGGAGAGCCAACATTTTATATCTTTTATAAGAATATTTATTCTCTTGTCTGATCTTTAGAATGCTTTATTATTATTATTTTTATAATATCTTTAAGTGCCGTGATTACAAACATGTTTATAGTTGGGTTTAAGCTATAGAAATGAACACTCACCTTCACCAGTGCAACATTCCCTCCACCAACGCTCCCTATCTCTCTCCTCCCCACCCCTGCCTGTCTTCAAGATGGGAATTCTATTTGTCTCACTCACAGTGTCATGATAGTTGTGAATGTGGTTATTTCTTTAACTACACTCACCACTCTGTAATACTATAAGTAAACCTTATTTTTTCTTATATTAATGATTTAAGTCCTAATTTCATGTTGATTCCTAAGGGCTTTATTATTAACAGAGAAAACACATCAAGAATTGAAGTGAAATAAAATATGCACCTGGAGCTCAATATGTAAATCTACAGTAACAAACCTAAGAGAAGAAATTGAGAAAATACTGACTGAATAATTGTATTTCTAAGCCACAATTGGCTACTTCCCCTTTCCTCACAAGCTATAGCAGTAAATAACTCATATTATCCCACTTATTGGTAAAAAAAAAAACAGTTGCACATAAATTTTCAGGAGATACTGTAGTGAAAGTGAACATTAATTCTATTTCTCCAGTTCACTGTTCTGAAATAATCAATTTCAAGAAATAAGAATAAAATAAAACTAGCTTCATAGGTATGCAGTTAGCAGGTATGAGCATTAACATAGCTAATTATTGCTAGATAAAAACTACTACAATGCATATGGCCCAAGAATACTATTATATGCTATCAATATATTTCTATGTTCAGTACTAAATATATTTAAAAATTCATGCAGAATTGTATAAAATATTAAACAGACATTCTCTACACTTTTACTGATAACATAATTTTTACTAAATCCTTTTAGTTGCTCTAGAAACAATTTTTGCTGATTGAATATTAATATTTCTGGGGAATAATATAATCCCTCTCACCCTCTGTACTTCTTAAAGTGAAAGACATCCATTTCCTTTGGAAAACAGACAACAAGCAGCACACATAAGGAAAAAAAATATGAAAACAAATCAAGGGAGACATCAATTATGTATGTAAAATATTAACACAATGTTTTCTGACACTACAGGAACCTCAATATCTACTTCTTGGATTCCTGACTTAGATAGCAATTGAGATTTACATCTTTTTTGTCAGTAATATAAAGCCAAATTTCTTGAGAAAAATACTGCGGTAGATTTTGCCATATAATTTCAAGAGTTTTGACATGTTTAATAAACACAGGAAGATCCATAGAGCTAAACAAATATTTATTTAAGTCATTACATTCAGACAAACATGATAAGCCAATGACTGGAGAAAGAACCACATACATGATTTCTCTTCTAAACACTGAGAAGCCCCCCCAGATCTATGATGGGTAGCAGTGAGGTTTTCTTGATGCCTAAAAACCCAAAGAGCTAACTCCTACATAGTAGTCTAGCTCCAGATAAAATAAAAGCATAATTCAAAGCATATAATCCTAAAGAAATTAAAGTTTAATTCATGTAAATAGGATATAATTATAATTTTCTTTCCTGAAAAATGGGACACATTAAAAAATTCTAGAAATGCAATCTGGTATTAGAGAACAGCAGAAATTTTTTGTTGTTATTAATTTGTAATTGTCTTGGAGGGCTACACTTGGCCAGTGCTTAGATGTTACACCTGGTTCTGTGATCAAGGATTACTCCCTTGTATTGCTCCTGCAGACTATGTGTGGTATTGGGATTCACTGTGGGTTTGGGTCACATGCAAGGAAAGTGTCTTACCTCTCTACCATTTCTTTGTCCAAGTTGTGATATCTTAGTATTAACTGTAATCTTAATACATCAAAGAATCAAAGAATAATAAAACACTGAACTGAGTGATGACATAAAGAAGCCATGACATAATGCCAAAACTTATCTTTAAAGTGAGAATTTTGACAGTATAGTATCAGTGTCAAAGAGTTAAACCATAAGCAAAATGCTGTTTTTTTTTCCTTCTACCAAGTCCTATGCTTAAACATGATAGGAAACTTTCTTTTTCTCACGCAAAACAGATGGTTAGAAAGGCCATGTCCAGGAAATGAATAGATGGGAAAGAATTAAAGTGCTTGACTTACATGAAAGTGCTTGTATACTGAAAGCCAAGCCTGACCTAGGAATGATCTCCCTAAGCATGGAGACATTAATTTAGCCCAAAGCTCAGCTGTACATTACCCTTCTGACTTGCCCTCCCTGACAAAATAGATGTCTTAAAATATTCCTTTTATTAGTTCATTTTACGGGATGTTATAGTCATATATTGTTGTTAATTAAGTTTTTTCGTCATATCCTAAACTATGCAATCCCCAATCTCTCACTTCTTTTGTTCTACATTTAAAGATCATGTCATAAGAAAAAAAATCGTGTATCTGTATGATAGTATATCTATTCATTTATATTAAAACCATACTGGTTTGTTTTTTTTTTTAGTTAAAAATGCTTATAAACTCTATACTCGGTACTCTATACAGACAAATAAAAAATTTAATGAAGAACTATGGAAGAAAAATGCTATTTTTTTTCACTATGCCTATGATGTTACTTATATTTAAACTAGTCTTGCTGTATTAAACAGTCACTGGCTCTATTCTTTAGTATTTTTCTCTCTCGCATTCCAGAAGTTACTTCAGCTTCAATTCCTAGAATAACCTTGATTTTTTGTGGATGGTAAATAAAAGGCAAAATAACCCTCACCTTAGATTTGTAGTTTATGAAGACTGAGTTTTACATTAATTTTTGTGAATTGATTTAGTTTTCCTGGAATACCGCCAGCCTGAAAAATCTAGAAACCAAAGCTCTTTTGTTTATTCACATGAAGAAAAATAAAAGAGAAACAGGAGATTGATGCCAAATATAAACAAGTGGTTTGGCCTTGTTCCAGGTAAGAAAAGATAATTTAATCATCATTAAGATTCAGTTCAGGGGCTTATTTTTAATCTCCATAAAAATATAAAAAGTTACATTTTATTACATATATAGACTTCTGGAATATAAAATTAGATTATGAAAACTAATTTGAAAGCCTGAGTCCCCAATTATAATTTATAATGACTTTTGGTTATAATTTTTGAAAGTTACCAAAAATATTCCAAAATTATTTCTACAGAAAATCATTCATTTGTTGTGTATCTTTTTAATAATCCCTCAAGTAGCAAGTTACACATTTTTTCTTTAAATTATTATTTAAGAATAAGCCATTTGCATTATGTTAGTCTATGTTCACCAGATAAACAGACCAATTAGAGATTTCTCTGCAGAGAAATTTACTTTAAGCAACTGGCCCATAAAATTTGGATTGTGACAAGTCCAAAATCTTCAGAGTAAGCTTATAGAATGGATACCCAGAAAAAATGTGGAAGCTATGGCTTGAGTCCAGTTTGGAGGCAGAATAGATCTTCCCTTAGGAGGACCTGGTCTGGATTTCTTCACATCTTCACAGGAGGCCCAATCACACAGTCAAGGATAATATGTTCGATTTCAAGTCCACTCATTTAAAAGTTAATCACAGCTATGAAATACCCTCACAAAAATATCTATACTGCTGTTAACCAAACATCTGGGTCCTAGAGTCTAGCCAAGGTGACATATAAAATTAGCATCACAGATGGAATCTCTTATTATTAAATGGCATGACGGCAGGAAATCTATGGATGTCTAGCCTAGTCATTTACAAAATAATGAACACTTTCAAGTTTTGTAAAATAGTTTCACACTTAAGAAATATATTTTATCTCATGATACAGTAATTTGCAAATAGAAAGATTTTGCAATGCCATGGTATACAGAGCATCATGGAAAATGATCATCTTTTTTGTTTTTTATTATTTCTTATCTTTCAGGCCTGGAGCAAATCTCTGGTTTGTTTTACCTATCTTCAGCCAGTTATTATGTCTCCTCTACCCTTCATTAGCAATTTCTATTAATGTATCTCCACATCCCCAGTTTTTCAATCTTATTCTCTTGGCCTAATAAATTTCCCATTCAAATATTTGAATAAATTTTATTTCCCTGGAACTATTGTTTTTCTTTTCAAGATATTTTTAGGAGTTTTAGCCAAAACCAGTTTTCGATTGCTTTAATAAAAACACTTCCTGTGAAGGTAAAGAAGTACTTTAGGGGCCGGGAAAGTGGCGCTAGAGGTAAGGTGTCTTCCTTGCAAGCGCTAGCGTAGAAAGGACCGCGGTTCGATCCCCCGGTGTCCCATATGGTCCCCCCCAAGCCAGGGATGATTTCTGAGCACATAGCCAGGAGTAACCCCTGAGCGTCAAACGGGTGTGGCCCCAAAAAAAAAAGAAGTACTTTAGCAACACAAGTAAATATCAAACTTCCACACATCTACAAAGTCTCATTATCATTTTATCTTTGATAATTTTATACTTCTCATAGTAATATAACTACCATGAGATGGTAATATAGTAAAAAAAATATACAAGTAACTAGGGGTTGGAATGTAGTTCAGTAGTAAAGCTCATGTCTTGCATGCATGAGATCTTAGGTTTAATTCACAGATAAAAAGCAACAACAGGGTCTGGAGCAAAAGCACAGAAGGTAGGGCATTTGCCTTGCATGCAGCCGACCCAGAGTCAATACTTGGCATCTGAAATGGTCCCACAAGCCTGCCAGAAGCTATTTCTGAGTGCAAGCTATTTCTGAGTCCAGGAGTAACCCCTGAGCACCACAAGGTATGGCCCAACCCCCAAGAAAGGCAAAAATAAGTAAATAAATGGGTTCTTAATGCCATATTCTATTTCTCAATGATTTGTAGAAAACACAGAATACTGTTTTAGTAATTTATCTACTGCACAACTCTATTACATAGGCTATGTGAACATCATTTACTAAGACACAGGTTAGTAACTTGCAGAATAAAATAAAATTATCACATTTTACCTACTTCAGTTTAGAAAAGTTAATGAATGCTTTTCATTAGGTCAATAGCTTACAGGATAAAACAATCCCATTTTACCTATTTCAGGTTCGAAAGATAATGAATGCCTTTCAAAGGCTCCCATGTTGCCAATTAATTCTCTAGGATAATTAAAATACTGATAAAGTTTTGTAAGTACAACACCAAGTTAAAAATGCCCAGACTACAATTAGATGCTGTGAACACTATTTTGAGACTGCAATTTGTTCAACACATAGTCTGTGGATGCTATTTCCTATCTAAAAATTGGAAAATCTTTATTAAAACAAGATAAAAATATGTATCTTAATATACAGGGCACTGACAGAACTTTACAAGAAAAAAACATCTAATCCCATCAAAAAATGGGGAGAAGAACTGAACAGACACTTTGATAAAAAAGAAATACAAATGGCCAAAAGGCACACTAATCATCAGGGAGATGCAAATCAAAACAACGATGAAATACCACCTCACACCACAGAGATTGGCGCACATCACAAAGAATGAGAACAATCAGTGCTGGCAGGAACTCTTATCCACTGCTGGTGGGAATGCCATCTAGTCCAACCTCTATGGAAAGTGATATGGAGATTCCTCCAAAATCTGGAAATTGAGCTCCCATTTGACCCAGCTATTCCACTCCTAGTGATATACCTTAAGAACACAAGAATACAATACAAAAACCCCTTCCCCACACCTATCATTTATTGCACTACTATTCACAATAGCCAGGCTCTGGAAACAACCAAGATGCCCTTCAACAGACGAATGGCTAAAGAAACTGTGGTACATATACACAATGGAATGTTATGCAGCCGTCAGGAGAGATGAAGTCATGAAATTTTTCTATACATGGATGTACATGGAATCTATCATGCTGAGTGAAATAAGTCAGAGGGAGAGAGAAACACAGAATATTCTCACTCATCTATGGGTTTTAAGAAAAATAAAAGTCATTTTTGCAATCCTCAGAGACAATGAGAGGAGGGCTGAAACTTCCAGCTCACTTCATGAAGCTCACCACAAAGAGTGGTGAGTGCAGTTAGAGAAATAACTACACAGAGAACTACCATAATCATGTGAATGAATGAGGGAACTGGAAAGCCTATCTGGAGTAAAGATCGGGGGTGGAATGGAGGGAGATTTGGGACATTGGTGGTGGGAATGTTGCACTGGTGAAAGGGGTGTTCTTTACATGACTGAAACCTAATCACAATCATATATGTAATCAAGATGTTTAAATAAAGAAAAAAAAAGCCCCACCCAAGCCACATGTTTCCAAGCACAGACATTTAAACACCACTGGCCTGTGCCAGTGTGCTTGGCAGGTAGATCCTTACAATACATAATATGTATCATCATACAGTAATTAACTAGCATTCTGAAAGTTTGACTGATGTAGAAAAAGTCAGAGATATTTAATGTGTACAACTGGAATCTGTGGGGGAAAGTTTTCACTTATATAATACAATCATTGTCACAAGCATCATTTATTACCTACAACAGTTTTTTTTCCTGCCATCTGCTTTTTTCTTTTGTATTAAGAACATTTAACATAATTATATAGTTCCATAGCAAAAACATTTTTTTCTTTTTTGGTTTTGGACCATAACCAACAGTATTCAGAGCTTATCCTTATTTTGTATACAGAGATCACTTCTGGAAGTATTTGGGATACCATTTATGATATTGGGGACAAAACTTGTGTCATTGGTGTTCTACCCACTGTAAATCTCTCTGGTTCTACCTTAGCAATTTTTAGTTACAGTACTTAATTATAGACCCCATGTTACATAGCATATCTAAAAATTATATTTATTGTCCTAATAACATTTGTGTTGATCAATATTTTTTCATTTTCCCCTCCACCATCTATCATCAATACTTTTGTGGAGGATTAGTTGGGTTTGAATCTACAATTGGTGGCTCTTTGGGGCTCTGCTTGGGGGCCATATCTAGTAGTACTGAATTGACCATGGAGCGCCAGGGATTGAATCAAAGCAGGTACTTAGCCCTTTGAGCTGTTTCTTTGACTCCACTGACAATTATTATATAACTCTGTTTTTTTTTCTATATTCTATTTCAATTTCAAATTATATTCTATTTTAAATATAAATTAAATCATGCAGTTTTTATCATCCTGTGTTTCCTATTTAAGTAAAGATAAAACCCTCCAAGTTTATGTTATTACACATACTTTTGAAGGCTCAATTATGGTTCATGTATACACATATATAAATACATCTGTATATGCTCTTTACATTTCTTTTATTGCTTGTGCATTGCATAAACACATCTTAAGTTATATACAGGCTATATTTCTTACAATGTCCATAAATTTCTTGAAGACATTTTTGGAAAAAAATGAAAAATCTGTCCAATTATCACCTGCTCTTTTCCACCTGCTGATAATGAGAAAGAAAGAGGTCAGCAATGAAACTTGGGAAGCTTCCTTCCTTCCTTCAATTCAATGACAAAAAGGAAAACAATCTGCCTGCTTCCTGGAAAATACTGCCTTATGAAGGAAAGCTCACAGCCATCACGGATATGACACAAAAAAAAAATCCCTTCTTCAGTTCAGCCAAAGATCCATTGCTTCTAAGAGAAAAGTAGAAACAAAAGCTGTTGATTACTAAGGAAAGAACAAAAAATACTTTGGTTGCAAAAATAATATATTATATTTTAAAAATCTGATATTTAAGGACAGGGTAAAAATCAAAGTTTATTGCCTTTGGGGAAATTGTAGGGAATATGCTCAGCACCATGTATAGAAAGCAAAGGAGATTTACAAATTTCTCTCAAAATCCCCCATCAAGCAAGGTAACTACCATGGGGAAAGAAAGACAAGAATACTTAGAAAATTCATTTTCTGCAACTCATTCTTTACTGCTCAGTCTAGAGGTTTCTACAAGGTCCACTTAAATCAGGGAAATGAGAATCACATTAAAGGTACCATCACATGGGTAAAAACTAATCAACTTATTTGGAAGAAGCCAAATTGCTGCAAAGATATATCTAAGTTACAGGACATGGGGAACTAGAAAAAACTTTGATGAATCAAGAATAGAGGGAGAACCAGGGGAGTAACAAAACACAAATGGAAGAAATAAATTGAACTCACTGTTTCACTATAATAACACAATAGAAAAATATAACTATTTTCAGGAATAACTCTTATTTACTTCAGTCTCTGCTTTCTACACATTGTGTTGTCTTTAATTGAAAAATAAAACTTAGGAAAAACACTAATGTAAGAAAAAAATAAAAGACCAATTGGCAAAATGCAAAAAAAACTAAAACTATAGTTAGCTTAGACATTAGATCAATCATACAGTTTAAATAACAATCAATGTGTCAATGGATCTAAATGAAAGGAAAGACAATAATCTTGAGCAGACCATTTTGAGAGGGGCTTTAGGGGGCCAAATGTGGTGGTGCTCAAGGCTTATTCTTGACTCTATCCTCAGAAATAAATCTTGGAGATGTTTGGGGGATAATATACAGTGACCAGGATAGAATTTATATCAGCTCCATGCTAGGTAAGTGCCTAAGTCCTGTACATTTCTCAGGCACTATGAAAAGACAATATCAATAAACTATAAGATGCAAAACACATCCTAAAACATACAGAACACAAAAATATACAAATTCCAAAAACAGCTTTCAACTCGGTGGATTTGGAAAAAAAAATTTCAGTAAATTTACAGGCCAATCCAGACTGAGTGCAGGAGGTCGCAGACTGGAGCGGGTAGAATGTGGCCATTCAAGAGAACCTTGAGCTCCTAGGACAGACCAGAGTGAGTACAGGAGGTCGCAGACTAGAGAGGGTGGAAGGCGGCCATTCAAGAGAACCTTGAGCTCCTGGGACAAGCCAGACTGAGTGCAGGAGGTCGCCGACTGGAGCAGGTGGAAGGCAGACATTCAAGGGAAGCTTGAGCTCCTGGGACAGACCAGAGTGAGTGCAGGAGGTCACCGACTGGAGAGGGTGGAAGGCAGCCATTCAAGGGAACCTTGAACTCCCAGGACAAGCCAGAGTGAGTGCAGAAGATTGCTGAGTGGAGCAGGTGGAAGGCAGACATTCAAGGGAACCTTGAGCTCCCAGGACAGGCCAGAGAGTGAACCTGCACTGACTGGCAGGAAGGGGGTGGCAATTGACAAGGCTTTACTGGAGGACAAGGGAAGGTCCAAAACTCAGCAATATCACCCAACATACTCACGTAGAGCCACACCCCGAGAATGGTTTCCAGCTCCACGCCACAGGTGGCAAAAGCGGGCTGAAACCTGAAGGCACTGCACTCCAAGCCAAGCCAATAAATGCAAAGAAAGATGGGTAAACCAAGGAAAACATTAACAACAGGGGAGATGGAGAGAAATCAGAATAAGTTTCCAAGTCCACCAAAACGCACAGACCCAAGAGAGGAAGACCTAAAAGCAGCCATGAGAATAGAATTCCAAGCCATGCTAGAAGAAATGAAAGACACACTGGCCAGAGATTACAATAAATCAATATATGAACAAATGAACCAATTTAAACAAGAATTCCTACAAAATATGAAAGACTCCATACAAACAGAATTAAAAGAATTTCGTAAAACCGTAGAAAGCCAGAAGAGCAGAATCACACAGCTCGAGAATCACATAGAACAACTCAAAGATAAACTGCAAACAAAAGACAACAAAGAAGCCAACGATGAAATAGAAGGTAAAGCACTGGAAGTAAAAGTCCAGTATTTAATGAACAAAGACAAAAGAAACAATCTAAGAATTATAGGAGAGAAAACAGGGAAAGGGGAAGAACAATTAGTCAAGGAGATAATAGCAGAAAATTTTCCCACCCTCTGGAAAGACTCATCTGAGCAAATTCAGGAGGTGAAAAGAGTCCCCAACAAAATAGACACTAACAAACCAACTCCAAGACACATAGTAATTCAAATGGTAAGAAACAAAGAGAAAGGCGACCTACTTAAAGCAATAAGGGAGAAAAAAAACCCTCACATACAAAGGAAGGAACATTAGAATCAAACCAGATCTCCCATATGAAATACTTCAAGCAAGAAGACAGTGGAATGACATATTTAAACAATTGAAGGAAAGAAATTTTCAACCTCGAGTCCACTATCCAGCAAAATGCTCATTCATATGGGAGGGAAGACTAAAATCATTCTCAAACAAAAATGAACTCGCACTATTTGCACAAACAAAACTGTCCCTAAATGACCTACTCAGAGACGAATTACAGAATCCAAACCCCCGATTTTAACAACCACCCTAAACAACACAACTGCACAACAGTCCTCTCTGTCAATAATCTCCTTAAATGTTAATGGACTAACTCTCCCATTAAAAGACACACAATAGAGAACTGGATAAGAAAACATAAACCAGATTGTTGCTGTCTACAAGAAACACACCTACAAGTACAAGATAGGAACAGGCTTAGAATAAAAAGATGGAAATCAATTATCCGGGCCAATGGAAATAAAAAAAAAAAAAAACAGGGACGGCCATTCTTATATCAGACCAAATTGCATTCAACCTCAAGAAAGTGATCAGAGACAAAGAGAGTCACTACTTACTGATCAGGGAAACACTAGACCAAGAAGTACTAACACTGGTTAATATCTATGCACCTAATGCAGAGCCAGCAAAATATTTATAGCAACTGCTTGCAAAACTGGAGAAACACATGAAAGGAAATGTGATAGTAGTAGGATATCTTAATACTCCACTATCACCACTAAACAGATCCATCAGACAGAAAACTAACAAAGAAATAAGAGCCCTAAATAAAAAATTAGAAGAAATAGGGCTAATAGGCTTATATAGGGCCCTCCACCCCAAGAAAGCAGAATACACATTCTTCTCAAGTCCACATGGAACCTTCTCCAGAATAGATCATGCCTTAGGATACAAATATAACCTGCATAAAATCACAAAGGTAAGGATCATTAGAAGCACCCTGTCAGATCACTATGCAACAGAGGTCAAAATTGACTGTAAAAAGAAACAATGGAGAAAATCCAACACCTGGAGATTAAACAACATGCTGTTCAAAAACAGCTTAATCAAAGAGTTACTCAAGAAAGAAATAAAAAGATTCCTTGAGACAAACGACAATGTAGAAACAACTTGTCAAAACTTGTGGGACACAGCAAAAGCAGTAATCAGGGGGAAACTCATAGCAATACATTCCTATGTCAGGAAAAAGAAAAATGACAAAATTATCAGCTAAAGGACCATCTTAAGGAGCTGAAACAACAGCAACAAAGAAAACCAAACACAACCAGAAGGCATGAAATAATAAAAACCAGAGCAGAAATAAACAACATAGAAACTAAGAAAACAATACAGAAAATCAATGAGACCAGGAGTTGTTTTTTTTTTTTTTTTTGAAAGAATAAACAAGATAGACAAACCACTGGCAAGACTCACCAAAAAAAAAAAAAAAGAAGGAAAACACACAAATAAGCAGGATCACAAATGAAAGGGGAGAGATTACAACAGAACCCCAAGAAATCCAACACATGATGAGGACATATTATGAACAACTATACTCAGTTGTGCTAGAGAATCCAGAAGAAAGTGATAGATTCTTGGAAAAAATACCAGCTTCCAAGACTAGAAAAGGAGGATTTAGAAAGCCTAAACAGGCCAATCACGGCAGAGGAAATTAAAACAGTAATTAAGAAACTCCCCAAGAACAAAAGTCCAGGCCCAGATGGTTTTACAGGTTAATTCTATCAAACATTCCAAGGAGAATTACTTCCACTGATCCACAGGCTCTTCCAAACCATTGAAAAGACAGGAATCCTCCCCAATTCCTTTTATGAGGCCAATATCACTCTGATTCCCAAAGAGGGCAAAGATACCACCAAGAAAGAAAACTACAGCCCAATCTCACTAACGAACATAGACGCAAAAATACTCAACAAAATCTTAGTGAACCGAATCCAGCACTACATCAAAAAGATTATACACCATGACCAAGTGGGTTTCTTCCCAGGGATACAAGGCTGGTTCAACATACACAAATCAATCAACATCATACACCATATCAATAATAAAAAAGACAAAAACTACATGATCATATCAATCGATGCAGAGAAGGCATTTGAAAAAATCCAACACCCATTTATGGTGAAAACACTAAGCAAAATAGGTCTGGAAGGAATCTTTCTTAAGATACAGCTATCTATGAAAAGCCCACAGCTAACATTATCCTTAATGATGAAAAACTGAAAGCATTCCCACTAAGGTCAGGAACTAGGCAAGGATATCCACTCTCTCCACTCTTATTCAACATAGTCTTAGAAGTCCTAACAATAGCAATCAGACAAGAGAAGGGAATCAAAGGTATTCAAATAGGAAGAGGAATTAAAACTCTCTCTTTTTGAAGATGACATGATATACATGGAAAACCCTAAAGAGTCCACAGTAAAACTCCTAGAAACAATAAACCAATACAGCAAAGTGGCTGGTTACAAAGTCAATACACAAAAGACAGTAGCATTTCTCTATACAAATAATGAAGTAGAGGAGAGAGAGATTAAGAATACAACTCCATTTAAAATAGTATCAAAAACATCAAGTACCTAGGAATCAACCTTACAAGGGTAGTGAAGGATTTATACCTGGCAAACTTCAAAACACTTCAGAAAGAAATTGAAGAGGATCTTGGGAAATGGAATAACATCCCAAGCTCATGGGTATGTAGAATCAACATAGTCAAAATGACTATCCTAACCAAACTCCTATATAGATTTAACACAATCCTCATCCAAATTCAAACATCATTTTTAATGACTTAGAACAATCAATCATAAAATTTATCTGGAACCACAAAAGACCCAGGATAGCCAAACAGATACTAAAAAACAGGAAGCTGGGTGACATCTCTTTACCTAACCTGAAGCTATACTATAAAGCCATAGTGATCAAAACAGCATGGAACTGGTACAAGGACAGAGCCTCAGACCAGTGGGTTAGGACAGAATTTCCAGACATAAGCCCCCAGATAACAGTCAGCTAATATTTCACAAAAGAGCCAAGAACTTGAAATGGAACAAAGAAAGTCTTTTCAACAAATGGTGTTGGTACAACTGGAAAACCACCTGTAAGAAACTGAAAATTGACCCATACCTCACCCCATATACAAAAGTCAACTCAAAATGGATTAAAGACCTTGAAATCAGAACCAAATTTATAAAGTTTATTGAGGAAAAATAGGCAGAACACTCAAAGACCTATATATCAAAAAAGTCTTTGATGATAGAATGCCAATGGCAAGAACTTTAGCATCAAACATAAACAAATGGGACTACACTAAACTAAAAAGTTTCTGCATGGCAAAAGAAACCCTACTTAACACAAGAAGACAGGTAACTGAATGGGAAAAAATTTTTGCACTCAATATGTCAGATAAAGGCCTGATATCTAGAATATACAAAGCACTCAGAAAGCTGAGCCCCCAAAAACCAAATAAAGCTATAGAAAAATGGGAAGATGAAATGAATAGACACTTCTCTGAGGAAGACTGAAAGATGGCCAACAAACACATGAAAACATGCTCACCTTCACTCATCATTAGGGAAATCCAAATCAAGACAACAATGAGGTACCACCTTACACCAGTAAGGATGGCTCACATCAAAAATAATGGGAACAATCTGTGTTGGCAGGGATGCGGTATGAAAGGCACTCTCTTCCACGGCTGGTGGGAATGCCCTCTAGTTCAACATCTATGGAGAACAGTCTGGAGAATGCTCAAAGATCTCAGAATTGAGCTACCATTTGACCCAGCAATTGCTCTCCTAGGTATCTACCCCCAAGTTGGAAGGACATTCATTCCAAAGTATGTGTGCACCCCACTATTTATCGCAGCACTCAGTATAATAGCCAAGTCTTGGAACCAACCTCGTTGTCCAACAACAGATGAATGGATCATTAAAATGTGGTATCTATACACAATGGAATACTACATGGCAGTCAGAAATTATACAATCACAGACTTTGCGGCAACATGGATGGACCTAGAACATATTGTGTTAAACAAAGTAAGACAGAAGATGAAAGACAAACACAGAATGATAGCACTATTCTGAAGCACCTAGAACATACACCTTATATACAACTAATACTCAACAATCAAATAACAGGATTTAACAGGGTAGAAACTCCAAACACTGTAATAGTCAACATATACCAGAGAGCAGTGCCCAAAGCACATGAAAGAGGAACAATACAAACTCTTCACTATACACTATACCACAAAAAAAAAACAGCAACAGCAGAAACAGCAGCAATGAGAGAACAAGTATGTAATCAGCCTTCTACTACAAGGGCCCATAATAATCCCTTAGGGATCTTATACAGGATTACAGGTAAAGAATACCATGGGAAATCACTGACTCCAACGAAAGCATTTTATAACAATTTGTTTTAATGCCTTAATCTTATATATTTAAAATAAACTCTCAGCTTTTCTGTCCACAGGCATTCTTGGATACAAATGGTGAACAAACTAAGATGGCATCTCAGGGCTCACTCACACGAGATACCATACTCAGCTTGCACTATGAGAATGTCCTGATAAAACTCTTTAACATACCCTTTATCTCTAGGTTATACCTTCTTTTAGGACCTGAAATACGTGACCAGCCAGACCACCGAAGCAGCAAATGGGACCTACAAACTTATACTACAGGCTCTACTCATCGAACACAGTCAAGCAAACTAGCATTCCCATGCTCTTTTCTCCTCTCTTTTCACTACTTTCTTTTTTATATTTCTCTTTTTCTTTTTAATTGATTTTATCTTTTCTTCTCTCCTGCCCCTTATATACTTTCCGCTTTCCCCACTATCCTTCACCCCTCAATCCCACCCGATTTCCCACCTCATTAAAACTCTACACCCTCAGTTCTTATCCCATTAGGCATCAAGACTGACCTCCTACCCCAATGAACCAGTACCCAGCACCCAAGCGAAGAGACAACCAGTCAAACCCACACCTCGTCCCTCAAGAAAAGGCAACCAACTCCCCTGCTGACTCATGCAGCGTGGTCCTCCTTACCAACCCTTCCTAACATGGACTGTTACTTGAAATCGGACTTAGCTATAAAAGTACCCCCAGTGCAAGAACTCTTCCCAAGACCTCCCTGCCGCAAATCTTTTGCCATTCTCAAGAGAATCAGGTTGTGTGATGAAAAGGCACCCGGGAACCCACACACCACAAGAAAATCTCAAAAGACAATGGGGAAACTTATACTTCCATCATAAGTGTAAGACCTGTATTACACCACCTCTTTACTTGCGTTTCCCCAAATGTAAGGTAGTCTCTTGAATCACTCTGTTCCTTTATTCACTTTTTTATTTCATTTTTTAAATCTTTTTTCTTTATGTATATATATATACATATATATATATATGTGAGCACATATATTTTTATTTTTATCTTTTTGGGGTGTGTGACCTACTTCTGTTTTCTTCTCTTTCCACCCTCAAATGCACCGGCAATAAAATGTAGCACCATTTCTCCCTGCAAAGGCACACTAAAAAAAGGGGAAATCTTATGTATAAAAATGAGCTCTTATCTACTAGAGATAAGAACTCATACTTCTTTACAATACAGGGACATCTCCCACCTTGAAAATATGTCACGTGGACACAACTTAGACCCCAGGTGATTAGACACCAACTGTCCAGCCTTGAACACTGGATCCCAGACATAGAAATGACACAGTTTTTCACAACAGCCACAGGAAACAAATCTCATCTGGGACATCCTTAATACTGCTTGGACATCAATAAGTGTCAGCTCTAATATGATATCCTGACAACGAGGAAACTGGGAACAACTTGACCTAAGAGCAGGTTATCCTACCTCACCAGCTAATGATAAGACAAAATCAGAAGACTTGTCACCCTTTGGTCTGTCCAAATGCCAAGATCGCAATTTACAGATGACTGGCTGATAGAACCATGACCGGACTCTATGTATTCTGGGACCAATAAAAAAGCCCTAGTCTAGGGTTTGAGCTACGACCTGCACAACAACCATAATCTCTAGTTTCAGAGGTCTGTCTGGAATGGAATGGGTCTTCTGGAAACATAGCAAAAGACACTATCTCAGGCCCTGTCCTAGGATCAGCGCAAAGACCAAGACTACCAACCACAGAAAAATGGATTAAAATGACACAGAGAGAACAGAACTTCTAAAACCACAAAGAAAGACTTCATCATACTTCACTACTCCCTGAACTGTGCAGATACTGAGATCTCTAGATACAGAGGCCTGATGTTATCACCCAGGACAGAGCAGAAGTCTTCCACACACCACAAAAACACCAAGGAGAGAGTAAATGAACCTGAAAGGAGTCTATAGTTAATCCCATGACAATATACTTCAAGGGTAGAGAAACCCTGTTTCTCTTAGGCCAAGAGAATTCCTTTTCAAATGACCCCAATATTTACTGTGCCTGTAAAGGAGGGAAGAAAAAAAAAGGCAAAAAGCACAATTTTTTTTAAATTTATTTATCTAGTTTTTGCCGATTTGTTTGTTTTGGTGTGGTTATTGGAGTTGTTGTCTTTGTTCATTTTTTTTTCTTCTTTTCTTCCTTTATGTGCTCTGCCATGTTTTTTATCTCAAGACAATGGCCTTTATGTGGTGCTTATCTTTATTTTTGGTAGTGTTCACTGGATGTTTTGACACTTCTTTTTGTACTGTTGTGGTGTTCCACCTCCTTTTTCCCTTTCGTCTCTAAACACTAGGATGAGAGCTTCCAGAAAGACTCCACCCATTTTTCGGCATATTTAATTTTTCCCCCAGTTTATTACTTTTCTCTTCTTCAAACAAAACCACATAACTTGAACTATCTAGTCCCGCCTCCCAATTAGAGGGGGAAATAAGGGAGGTACCAAGACCAAACAGGTGTAGGACCACTAAGTAGTTAGCTAGGCACAGAGGGGACCACTTATTCTGGCAGCCCCAGGGGTGAGGGAGGAGGATATGGGAGGTAGGATGGGAACGGAGGTGGAGGGAGGACAATTTGGTGATGGGAATTCCCCTGATTTTATGTTAATATGTACCTAAATATCATTGTCAATGATGTGTAGGCCAATATGATTAAAATAAAAATTATATTAAAAAATTTACAGGCCAATCAAGACTAATTAAGATGAAGTCTGGGGCCGCAGAGATAGCACAGTAGTAAAGTGTTTGCCTTGCAAGTGGCCCAACCAAGACCAACAATTTGAATCCTGGCATCCATATGGTCCCCAGTGCCTGCAAGGAGCGATTTCTGAGCACAGAGCCGGGAATAATCCCTGAGCACAGCAGAGTGTGACACCATTCCCCCCACACCCCCAAAAAATAAGCGGCTGGAGTGATAGCACAAGAAGTAGGGAGTTGACTTGCATGCAGCCAACTTTGCTTGGATCCCCAGAATCCCTTATGGCCCACTAAGCTCTGCTAGGGTGATGGGGGGCAGGAGGTGGGCAACACCCCTTGACGCTCAGGGGTTACTCCTGGCTATGCGCTCAGAAATTGCTCCTGGCTTGGGGGACCATATGGGACGCCGGGATCGAACCACGTCCATCTTGGGTCAGCAGCATGCAAGGCAAATGCCCTACCACTGCGCTATCGCTCTGGCCCCCACTAGGGGTTATTTCTAAGTGCAGAGCCAGGAATGACCTGAGTACTGTCAGATGCGCCCCCAAATAGAAAATTATTTAATCAAAAATAATTAAATTTTAATCAAGAAAACTATAAGACAATGACAAATGCCAAAAATAAAAGAAACAATATTATTATAGTTCCTACTGCCCTTTAAGAAAGATTACAAAAAAAAGGAAGATTACAAAAGAATATCAGACACTGTGAAACAATCAACAATTTAGATAAAACAGCAAGTTTCTTGGAAACCATGTACATTAAATAAAAAGAGATAGTACATTGTGTTAAGATATTTGCTTCATATGCATCAGATTCAACTTCAACCTCTATCACCCTATTTTGTCCCCTGAACTACAAGTGTTCTTGAGCACAGAACAGGAGTGATCCCTGAGCACTGCCAGGTGTAGCCAAAACACTTAAAGAGAAATGACTAAAAACATTTAAATTTCAATGTAACTTTAGAAAGATGGCATTACATACATATAAACACATACAAACATTCATATACATTCATAAACATTATGTATAGCCAGATAGTTTTATTAATAAACTATAAACCCACAATATTCCATTAAAATGTTAAATATCGACCTAATGAGTACAAAATCTTCTAATTCAAAGATAATTGGTATTAATTAAGGGCGATAATTTCATACCACTCACTATCCTAAGTGATTCCAAAAATTAATGTATTAATCAACGGAAAACCTGTTAGAAGCTATCATCCTTTCCATTTTATAAATGAAGAGATTAGACTCTTGCAACAGCAAAGTAGCTAAAGAATTTTAGGTATGAGCCTGACTTCTGGCAATCCAGGTGCACTGACCCTTTCACTTGTGCTGTTTATTGAGCCCTAAGCAAATGAAATTTTAAAGAAATAGAGATGCATGTGAATAAGAGACCATGTTTAATTTGTGTCAAGATTCAATATATTAGAAAGAAAAAAAATAAAAGAAATGCTTCTGAGATAAGAAGATATGGTATAGAAATGTTCATCCAGAAATCTAAGGATAGGGGCCAGAGTGAGAGTACAGCAGCGGGGGCATTTGCCTTGGACACACTCAACCTGAGTTCAACCCCTGCAGAGCCCAGAGTAACCCCTAAGCACTGCCAGGCATGGCCCCAAAACAAACGAACAAACAAAAAGGAAAACAAAACAAAACAAAAAAAGAAATCTGATAATAAAAAAGCCTTACTAAGCATAAAACAGTATATTTTGAAGACTCTAAAGAGAAAAACTACTACATCAGATTACAAAATATTGAATATACAAAGGACTACAATAAATATTTAGAAGATTTAACACTGCATTAGAAAAATGAATAAGTTAATGAAATACAGATGACAAAAAATGAATACAAATGACATAGAATGAACTGCTAGTTTAGAAAAAAAAGCTAATAAAAATAGTAAAGAAAGTTAATATCCTCCAAAGTAAGTAACCAGTGTAAATTACTAGCAACATTTCTAGAAACAACCTCTCCTGCTTTTTGGTTTTATTTAATCTCTGTAAAATTAATTACTTATGACTGGGTTTCAGGCATACAGTGTTTTAACATCAATTCTTTCATCAGTGTCTACTTGATCTATTGATTCCTCCAAAGCTATTTGCCTCCCACAAACAAG
Source organism: Suncus etruscus (assembly GCF_024139225.1). Lineage (NCBI taxonomy): Eukaryota > Metazoa > Chordata > Mammalia > Eulipotyphla > Soricidae > Suncus > Suncus etruscus. Next base: position 106,984,227 of record NC_064855.1, on the reverse strand, counting down.
TTTGCTTCTCCAAGAGAAGCATTTTTTGTTTTTCCTTTTCATTTTTTGGGGGGGTGGGGCACACCCTTTTGATGCTCAGGGGTTACTCCTGGCTAAGCACTCAGAAATTGCCCCTGGCTTGGGGGGACCATATGGGACGCCGGGGAATCGAACCATGGTTCTTCCTTGGCTAGCGCTTGCAAGGCAGACACCTTACCTCTAGTGCCACCTCACCGGCCCCTTTTTTTTTGTTTGTTTTTTTTCAATATATTTTGCTGGTAGAGTGTCATATAACACCCTACCTCTATTCAGCACCACCTCCTTCTAGATGAATATTATAGATGCTGCTAACTCCCTGTCCAATCCTATTTCACTACAGATGTTCCAACTCTATGTCCTATCTTCCAGGCCTCTCTAGGGGGATGTTTCCTACTGAATACTAGTTCTAATATTCTCTATTTTCGTTGTCTTAGGATATTGCTTATTACAGCACTGTTTGTTTATATGTCACATATAAAGATGATTCTGTGTTGCTATCTCTCCCCCTAACTTCATTCAACATAATGCCCACTATGACCCTCCATGTAACTGCAAATTTCATTAGTTTATCTTTTCTAATGACTGAATAGTAATATTCCATTTATATGTGTACCATGTCATCTACTCTCAATCATTTGAGTTGTCTCCAAATTTTGGCTATTGTTCTTAGATAGTACTTCAAGAAACATATGGATGCAAATGTTTTCTTAATATTTTGTTTGGGCTCCTTGGGGTCCTTGGAGTATATGCCAACAAATGGAATTTCTGCATCAAATGGAAGTTCAAATGGAAGTTCAATTCCTAGACAGTTTTTAGGCATGCCCATATTGTTTTCTAGAAAGGAAGGACCAGTAAATATTTATCCAGCAGAGAACAAAAGTCTCTTTGTCCCTATATTCATGGCAGCATTGATTGTTCTTTTTGGTGTTTGTCAATCTCTATGTGTGAGTAGATAGGTCATTGTTGTTTTGATTTGCATCTCCCTGATGATTAGAAATACAAAACATTTTTATGTGCCTTTTAGCTATTTGTATTTATTCAATGAGGAATTTTTTGTTCAGAACTCTCAACTCCGTTACTGATGTGGTAGTTTATTTCTTATAAATTTCTATCTGATGTAGTGTTAATATATTGATATCCAAGATATATTGTTAATAACATTGTATTTTTATAATAAGCCCTTATCAAATGAGTATAGGATGGATAATTTCTTCCATTCTAGGAGCAATCTTTGTATTCTGTTCAATTTTCTTGAGTTGGAGAAGCTTCTTAATTTAATGTAATCCCATTTGTTTATTTGATTCCACTTGGTCAGTGGTGTTTTAGCCTAGAAGACTTTAGCTTCAGCATTGTAGGACATTCATTCTATGTTTTCCTCTATGTATTTTATTAATTTAGGTCTAATATCAAGGTCTTTAATTCATTGTAATATGACTTTTGTGCATGGTGTTAGAAAGAAGTCTGAGTTCACTTTTTACATATAGTTTACCAGTTTTTCCAACACCACTTCATATTTTTTGTCCTTCATTGAAGATTAACTGCTCATGTATCTGTGGACATCTTTCAGGATATTTTAGTCAGTTGCATTGTCCTGAGGGTCTGTCATTATTCCAGTACCATGCTGATTACTTCCATTTTGTAGTATGATTTGAAGCTGGGAAAGTGATGCCTCCCATCATCTTTTTCCAAAGGATTGCTTCAATTATTCAAGGGGAATTATTTTTCCATTTGAATAGTGTTTGGTCTATTTCTTTGAAAATATTTCCCAAATGTCCTTATAGAAAATATACTTGAATCTGTATAAATTTAAGTATTGTCCTTTTTATGATATTAATCTTCCCAATAAATGAAAAAGAAATGTGTGTTCATACCTCCATGTCTATTTTTATCTCTTGAAGCAGTTTTTTTTTTTGTAGTTTACTTTGTATAGGTACTTCACCTCTTTGGTAAAGCTAAATTTTTGGTACTTGATTTCCTGGCATATAATTTTGAATGAGATTGTTTTCTAATTATCTCTTCTCTTTAATTATTTTGCATACAGAAAACCCATGGAATTTTTCATGTTACTTTTGTAACATGAAACTATATAAAGCTATTGTTTCTAGAAACCTATTTGTAGATTCTAGGATTGTCTAAATATTGTATCATGCTATTCACAAATAGTGAGAGCTCAATGTTTTCCTTTTCTATCTGGATGCCCTTAATATCTTTGTCTTGCCTAAAGGTTCTGAAAAGTACTTCCATAATAGAAGTGGTGATAGTGGACAACCTTGTTTTATGCCTGATCTTAGAGCATAGGCTTTATTTAACTTCTTCGCCATTCATAATAATTTTTGCTGTGAGCTTGTGGTAAATGGTTTAGACTATATTGAAATTTCTTCAATTCCCATTTTGTTGAGAGTTTTTATTATGGTGGATGCTGAATTTTATCAAATAATTTCTCTGTGTCTATTGATAGGATGTGTTTTCTTCATTTAGTGATATGGTATATTACACTGATTAACTCACATATATTAAACTATCACTGTCTACATAGGATGAATCTCACTTAATCATGGTGTATGATCATTTTGATGAGTTGTTGAATTCTATTTGCTAGTGTCTTTTTAAGGATCTTTGCATTATCATGAATATTGATCTGTAATTATCTTTTTGTAGTATCTCTGCCTGCTTTTGATATCAGGGTGATTATTTGATTTTAACCTATTTTGGAGTGTTTCTGTTTTTTTCAGTTTCGTAGAATATGTTGAAAAGAATTTGCATCAGGTCTTTTTAAAGGTTTGAAATCATGCATTAGTGAATGCATCTTGGCCTAACTTTTGCTTATGGGTACTTTTGATTATCATTTTTATTTCTTCAAAAGTGATGAGTCCCTTTAGGTTAATCAACATTTTATTAGTTAAACCTTGGAAGGTGAGGAGAGTTTAAAATTTAATTATTTCTTTTGTGTTCTCTTGTTTTATGGCATATTCTCAAAGTATCTATTGTGATAGTCTTTCTTTCATTTCTGATTTGGTATAGTATGATTGCTGCTTTCTGTTTCTTTGTGACTTTTGCTAGTGTTTTATCAATCTTGTTTATTTAACAAAAAATAGCAGCTCTTGGTTTCATTAATTTTGGGGATTATATTTTCAATTCAGTTAATTAATTTCTCTCTACGTTATATTATTTCCTTCCTATTGTCTGCTTTGGGATCTTTTTGTTGGTCATTTTCCGGTTTCTTAAACTATGCAGTCAGGCTATATATGTGGCCTCATTTTTCTTCCTGATAAATGCTTGGAGAGTCATGAATATTCTTTTTTTTTAATTTATTTAAACACCTTAATTACATACATGATTGTGTTTGGGTTTCAGTCATGTAAAGAACACCACCCATCACCAGTGCAACATTCCCATCACCAATGTCCCAAGTCTCCCTTCGCCCCACCCGACCCCCGCCTGTACTCTAGACAGGCTCTCCATTTTCCTCATACATTCTCATTATTAGGACAGTTCAAAATGTAGTTATTTCCCTAACTAAACTCATCACTCTTTGTGGTGAGCTTCCTGAGGTGAGCTGGAACTTCCAGCTCTTTTCTCTTTTGTGTCTGAAAATTATTATTACAAGGGTGTCTTTCATTTTTCTTAAAATCCATAGATGAGTGAGACCATTCTGCGTTTTTCTCTCTCTCTCTGACTTATTTCACTCAGCATAATAGATTCCATGTACATCCATGTATAGGAAAATTTCATGACTTCATCTCTCCTGACAGCTGCATAATATTCCATTGTGTATATGTACCACAGTTTCTTTAGCCATTCGTCTGTTGAAGGGCATCTTGGTTGTTTCCAGAGTCTTGCTATGGTAAATAGAGCTGCAATGAATATAGGTGTAAGGAAGGGGGTTTTGTATTGTATTTTTGTGTTCCTAGGGTATATTCCTAGGAGTGGTATAGCTGGATTGTATGGGAGCTCGATTTCCAGTTTTTGGAGGAATCTCCATATCGCTTTCCATAAAGGTTGAACTAGACAGCATTCCCACCAGCAGTGGATAAGAGTTCCTTTCTCTCCACATCCCCGCCAACACTGTTTATTCTCATTCTTTGTGATGTGTGCCATTCTCTGGGGTGTGAGGTGATATCTCATCGTTGTTTTGATTTGCATCTCCCTGATGATTAGTGATGTGGAACATTTTTTCATGTGTCTTTTGGCCATGTGCATTTCTTCTTTGTCAAAGTGTCTGTTCATTTCTTCTCCCCATTTTTTGATGGGGTTAGATGTTTTTTTCTTGTAAAGTTCTGTCAGTGCCTTGTATATTTTGGAGATTAGCCCCTTATCTGATGGGTATTGGGTGAATAGTTTCTCCCACTCAGTGGGTGGCTCTTGTATCCTGGGCACTATTTCCTTTGAGGTGCAGAAGCTTCTCAGCTTAATATATTCCCATCTGTTAATCTCTGCTTTCACTTGCTTGGAGAGTGCAGTTTCCTCCTTGAAGATGCCTGTAATGTCCTGGAGTGTTTTGCCTATGTGCTGTTCTATATATCTTATGGTTTTGGGGCTGATATCGAGGTCTTTAATCCATTTGGATTTTACCTTTGTACATGATGTTAGCTGGGGGTCTAAGTTTAATTTTTTGCAAGTGGCTATCCAATTGTGCCAACACCACTTGTTGAAGAGGCTTTCCCTGCTCCATTTAGGATTTCCTGCTCCTTTATCAAAAATTAGGTGGTTGTATCTCTGGGGAACATTTTCTGAGTATTCAAGCCTATTCCACTGATCTGAGGACCTATCCTTATTCCAATACCATGCTGTTTTGATAACTGTTGCTTTGTAGTACAGTTTAAAGTTGGGGAAAGTAATTCCTCCCATATTCTTTTTCCCTATGATTGCTTTAGCTATTCGAGGGTGTTTATTGTTCCAAATGAATTTCAAAAGTGTCTGATCCACTTCTTTGAAGAATGTCATGGGTATCTTTAGAGGGATGGCATTAAATCTGTATAATGCCTTGGGGAGTATTGACATTTTGATGATGTTAATCCTGCCAATCCATGAGCAGGGTATGCGTTTCCATTTCCGTGTGTCCTCTCTTATTTCTTGGAGCAGAGTTTTATAGTTTTCTTTGTATAGGTCCTTCACATATTTAGTCAAGTTGATTCCAAGATACTTGAGTTTGTGTGGCACTATTGTGAATGGGGTTGTTTTCTTAATGTCCATTTCATCCTTATTACTATTGGTATATAGAAAGGCCATTGATTTTTGTGTGTTAATTTTGTAGCCTGCCACCTTGCTATATGAGTCTATTGTTTCTAGAAGCTTTTTGATAGAGTCTTTAGGGTTTTCTAAGTAGAGTATCATGTCATCTGCAAACAGTGAGAGCTTGACTTCTTCCTTTCCTATCTGGATTCCCTTGATATCCTTTTCTTGCCTAATCGCTATAGCAAGTACTTCCAGTGCTATGTTGAATAGGAGTGGTGAGAGAGGACAGCCTTGTCTTGTGCCAGAATTTAGAGGGAAGGCTTTCAGTTTTTCTCCATTGAGGATAATATTTGCCACTGGCTTGTGGTAGATGGCCTTCACTATATTGAGAAAGGTTCCCTCCATTCCCATCTTGCTGAGAGTTTTGATCAAGAATGGGTGTTGGACCTTATCAAATGCTTTCTCTGCATCTATTGATATGATCATGTGGTTTTTATTTTTCTTGTTATTGATGTTGTGTATTATGTTGATAGATTTACGGATGTTAAACCAGCCTTGCATTCCTGGGATGAAACCTACTTGATCGTAGTGGATGATCTTCTTAACGAGGCATTGAATCCTATTTGCCAGGATTTTGTTGAGGATCTTTGCATCTGCATTCATCAGTGATATTGGTCTGTAATTTTCTTTTTTGGTAGCGTCTCTGTCTGGTTTAGGTATCAAGGTGATGTTGGCTTCATAAAAGCTATTTGGAAGTGTTTCTGTTTGTTCAATTTCATGAAAGAGTCTTGCCAAGATTGGCAGTAGTTCCTCTTGGAAAGTTTGATAGAATTCATTAGGGAATCCATCTGGACCTGGGCTTTTGTTTTTCGGCAGACATTTGATTACTGTTTTAATTTCATCAGTGGTAATGGGGGTGTTTAGATATGCTACATCCTCTTCCTTCAACTGTGGAAGATTATAAGAGTCCAAGAATTTATCCATTTCTTCCAGGTTCTCATTTTTAGTGGCGTAGAGTTTTTCAAAGTAGTTTCTGATTACCCTTTGAATCTCTGTCATATCAGTAGTGATCTCTCCTTTTTCATTCCTGATATGAGTTATCAAGTTTCTCTCTCTCTCTTTCTTTGTTAGGTTTGCCAGTGGTCTATCAATCTTGTTTATTTTTTCAAAGAACCAACTTCTGCTTTCGTTGATCTTTCGGATTGTTTTTTGAGTTTCCACTTCGTTGATTTCTGCTCTCAGCTTTGTTATTTCCTTCTGTCTTCCTATTCTTGGGTCCTTTTGTTGAGCATTTTCTAGTTCTATTAGCTGTGTCATTAAGCTACTCAGGTAAGCTCCTTCTTCCTTCCTGATGTGTGCTTGCAAAGCTATAAATTTTCCTCTCAGTACTGCTTTTGCTGTGTCCCATAAGTTCTGATAGTTTGTGTCTTTATTGTCATTTGTTTCCAGGAACCTTTTGATTACCTCCTTGATTTCATCTCGGACCCACTGGTTATTGAGCATGAGGCTATTTAACTTCCAGGTGTTAAAGTGTTTCTTCTGAGTCCCTTTGGAGTTCACAAATAATTTCAGAGCCTTGTGGTCAGCGAAGGTAGTCTGCAAAATTTCTATCCTCTTGATCTTATGGAGGTATGTTTTATGTGCCAGCATGTAGTCTATCCTGGAGAATGTCCCATGTACATTGGAGAAGAATGTGTATCCAGGTTTCTGGGGATGGAGTGTCCTATATATATCCACTAGGCCTCTTTCTTCCATTTCTCTCCTCAGGTCTAGTATATTCTTGTTGGGTTTCAGTCTGGTTGACCTATCCAGTGTTGACAAAGCCGTGTTAAGGTCCCCCACAATTATTGTGTTGTTGTTGATATTATTTTTCAGATTTGTCAACAGTTGTATTAAATATTTTGCTGGCCCCTCATTTGGTGCATATATGTTTAGGAGAGTGAATTCTTCCTGCTCTACGTACCCCTTGATTAATATAAAATGTCCGTCTTTGTCCCTTACAACCTTCCTGAGTATAAAGTTTGCATTATCTGATATTAGTATGGCCACTCCAGCTTTTTTATGGGTGTTGTTTGCTTGGATAATTTTTCTCCAGCCTTTTATTTTGAGTCTATGTTTGTTCTGACTATTCAGGTGCGTTTCTTGTAGGCAGCAGAAGGTTGGATTGAGTTTTTTGATCCATTTAGCCACTCTGTGTCTCTTAACTGGTGCATTTAGTCCATTGACGTTGAGAGAAAGAATTGTCCTGGGATTTAACGCCATCTTTATTTCAAAATTTGGTGTGTCTTTTGGGTAGTCTTGTCTTAGATTAGGTCTTTCAGTTTTTCTCTTAAGACTGGTTTTGTGTCTGTGAAGTTTCTGAGCTGTTTTTTGTCTGTGAAACCATGTATTCTTCCATCAAACCGGAAAGTGAGTTTTGCTGGGTATAGTATTCTGGGTGAAGCATTCATTTCATTCAGTCTTATCACAATATCCCACCACTGCTTTCTGGCATTGAGTGTTTCTGGTGACAGGTCTGCTGTAAATCTCAGGGAAGCTTGCTTGAACGTGATTTCCCCTTTTGATCTTGCTGTTTTCAGAATTCTGTCTCTATCTGTGGGATTTGTCATTGTGACTAGGATGTGTCTTGGGGTGGTTTTTCTGGGGTCTCTTTTGGTTGGTACTCTTCGGGCATGCAGGATTTGATCACATATATTCTTTAGCTCTGGAAGTTTCTCTTTAATGATGTTCTTGACCATTGATTCTTCCTGGAAATTTTCTTCCTGGGTCTCTGGGACTCCAATGATTCTTAAGTTGTTTCTGTTGATCTTATCATAGACTTCTATTTTCGTCTGTTCCCATTCTTTGACTAATTTTTCCATTGTCTGCTCATTTGCTTTAAGTTTTTTGTCCAATCTCTCCTGCTGTATGGAATTGTTATGTATCTCATCTTCCACAGCACCAAGTCTATTCTCAGCTTCTGATACCCTGTCCCAGAGCTTATCCATTTTGTCATTCACTTCGTTTACTGACTTTTTCAGTCCTGTTAGTTGACATGTTATTTCAGTTTGGAGTTTTGTGATTTCTGCCTTCATATTTTCTTGGTTCTTATTAGTGTTCTGTTCAACTCGATCCATGGTTTCTTGGAGTCTGTTGAGCATCTTCCATATTGCTAGTCTAAAGTCCTTATCTGAGAGGTTGATTAGTTGTTCAGTCATTATCTGGTCCTCAGAATTGTCATCTTCATTCTCTATGTCTGATGCTGGCCTGCATTGTTTCCCCATTGTCACACTTGTATTGTGGGTTTTTCTACGTGTTGTGGTGGTATTCATTGTCTATATGATGTAGGCAGCACACTCCTCTGGCTCCTCCCTTTCTGGATGGGCTGACTTGCCTCTAAGGGAGGGGAGTCCTCCGTGGATGAAGCCTCACACTGGGTCAAATCTTAGGCCCGAGCATGCAACAGAGAAGACAGTCCAGAGAGAAATGTTTGCTTCTGTGATATAGCGCCATTCTTAGTGTGATTTTTCCTTCTTGTTGCAATGGAGTTCTTTCCTTAGAAAGAGTGCACGGCCGCTTCGCTTCGCTACGCGGCCGTGCTCCTCTGGAGCCTCTTTTTGCCCCACTCGCAAGAGTTTCACGCAAGAGGACAGTAGACAGACATAGACAGGTCACACTCACAGTCTTTCACAGTTGAGCCCCACTGGGCCGGTGTACTTTCGCGGATTTTCCCCGCCTGGTGTCATACACAGGGAGCCGGCTTTTGCAAAGCTTAGCCGGTTTTTATGCTCTGAAGTCCCTCCCTGAAAATGGCGTCTGGGCGAGCGAGGTTTCTGGAGCCTCTCCTTGCCCCACTCGCAAGAGTTTCACGCAAGAGGACAGTAGACAGACATAGACAGGTCACACTCACAGTCTTTCACAGTTGAGCCCCACTGGGCCGGTGTACTTTCGCGGATTTTCCCCGCCTGGTGTCACACACAGGGAGCCGGCTTTTGCAACGCTTAGCCGGTTTTTATGCTCTCATGAATATTCTTTTTAACACTGCTTTTACTCTGTCTCACAAATCCTGGTAGTATTGTCTTCATTCTTATTTGTTTTCAGGAATTTTTATTTCCTCTGACCAAGTAATGTTATTTGATTTCTAGGTGTTTGAGTTGTTTCTCCATTTCTGTTTATGACTAATTTCTATTTTTAGTGCAGCATGTTTTGAAAAGATAAATTATATGATTATATAATCATGGTATTATTTGATATGTATTTGATTGAAGAATTTTAATCCAATTATTTACCTAGTAATTGTTTTCTCTGACTATCCAAATGTGATTCTTGCAGGCAGTCAAATATTTGGTTAGATATTCTAATCCAGCCTGCCACTCTTTTTCTCTAAATTGGCACATTTAATCAAAAGACATTAAAACATATTATTTTCATGAAGTTTTGTGCCATATATCTATAGGAGTTGAATGTGTATGTGATTTGTGTTCTATTGTTTCCCCTCATTTTGTTCTTCTGGTAGAGTTGGTTTTTAGTTCATGAAATTCCTGGGTTGTTTATATGTAAAGCTGTATATAGTTTCTTCAAATCTGAATGAGTTGACTAGGTAAATTATTTTTATGTGGGGATTATTTTATTGATTTTTTACACTATCATTGAATTTAAGCCTGGAATGCTTCATTTGTTAAATCTGTTTTAAATGTTAAGGATGCTCCTTTGAATATAACTTCCTTCTTTGATCTTGCTACTTTCAGTATTCTATCTCTTTCTATGGTTTTCATCATTCTGATTAGGATGTGTATTTTTATTTGGACCTCTTTTAACTAATATCCTTCAGGCCTCATTGATGTAGGTGAATATACTCTCAGGCTCTGAGAACTTCTTAGCAATGATGCTGACTGTTGCTTTTTAATTCTTTCCCCTTGTCCTGCAATCACTATTTCTCTTGAATTCATCCCAAAATTGTCTTGTCAGATGAGACATTTTTTCTATCTTCTGCTGTTGTCTGAAGGATTTCTGCATCTTATCTTAGAGTTTATTGATTTTTTGGCCTCAGAAACTGTTACTTTAATCCTGAAATATTTCAGGAAGTTTTTTTTTTTTTACCTACAAACTCTGGTTATGTCATTTCTGCTTGTAATTTCCTCATTTCTGTTTCTCGTTATCCTCTTGTATTTGTTTTCTGTACCATTATGCCTTTGAAATCCTTAAAATATCTTCAACATTTCTTCTCTAACATTCTTATCAGAGAATTTATATAGCTTGTAATAACTGGTTGAGTATTCAGGGCTTCCTTCCTCACTCACTAAGCATGCTGGCTTATAACTTTTATTATATTTTTTGTATATATAACTTTTATAGTCATAACTTTTGAAGTCTGGGGGCGTTTCTTGTGCATTGTTGTGTGGCTAAATTACTAGAATTAGGATGTTTGTAAACTCATGATAGAATATTAAAATGTGAAGAAATGAGAGTCCTGCCCTGTGGAGGAAAATGATAATCCTGACTACTAAATTGGGCTTTGTTGCTATGATGTTTTGGTTTCTTAAGGCTGGAGCTGGGAGAAGCTATGTGAGGTAGCAGGTCAGCAATTTTTAATAACTCTGTCGCAAAAGTTTTAATGTATCCTTTTTACATACAAAGTATATACAGATAAAAAGTAAAAATACAACAATCATTAAAAATTATGTAGTGATATATTATTTGCTTAAATGATAATGATGACTAGAATCTTGACTTGCTTAAATAATTATATATAGACTTTTGATCAGAAGTATATTAACTAATTATCAAACTTATTTTAAATCCAAAGAATAAGTCTTTTTTTTTGGTTTTGGGGCCACACCAGACGACACTCAGAAATCGTGGACATGCGCTCGATATCACTCCTGGTTTGGAGGACCATATGTGACCCTAGGGATCTGTCCTGGGTGAGCCATGTGCAAGGCAAATGCCCTACTGCTGCACTATCGCTCGGGCCCCAAGAATAAATCTTGTACTCCATGCATTTTTGATACAGATGATACATAAGTACTAAAAATTCTCAAAAACTGTATTTTAATAAAGATATTAATTGTTTTTTCTTAATGTATTCTAAACAGAACAAGACTAATTTTAAGTATATCCATGTTATTATAATTAACTATTTATTTTAAAATTACTTTAAAGAAGAGAAAAATTTCAAGCAAATATCTCAACATAAAGCTTTTTAGAGCATTTTCGTGTTGCAGTGATGTTATCCTCATGTAACATTAAAAAACAGATCTCAACATGAAATATTACTTTCCTCAGACTCAAAATTGAGAGTATTAATCATATCTACTGCTCATGAATATACATTGTAACATAATTTCTAAAATAGTGAAACTTTTCATAATAAAGCTTTGAAAATATGACTATGTTTCATCTTTCCTGTTGAACATTTTTATAAAGCTCATTCAAACTACTTGGTACAATCATTATGTTCAATCAAAATTGATTTTCATGTGAAGTCCAGTACATGTAGTTCAAAGAGTTGATTTTTTTATAGATTTGATTATTTGAATCTCACCATATCAAATACTTTCTTAATATAAAACAGGTTAAAGACCTTGTCATAGTACTTGAAACCATAAAATATAAAGAGGAAAACAAAGATAATATACTCTTGACACATGCCTTAACTGTGTTGGAAGATTGACTCTAATAAGTAAAGAAACAAAAGCAAAAATAAAGGATTACATCACAAAATAAACTTAATTCAAAATAGACAGACACCTACTGAGTGAGAGAGGAGTTTTGCACATTATACAGTTGATAAGATATTTAAGATCTAAAATCACAAAGAACTCAAAAAACTCAACAACAACAAAAAACTAATTAAAACTGTGCAGGGCATTTGAATAAATATTTCTTCAAAGACTAGTTAGTCTTATTATTAGGAAAAAATATATCATGATTACAATAAGTTATCATATTATACTGATAACTTTCCAAAGGGGGGTAAATAAAGCCTTAAGTGGAAAGGAGGTGGAAAAAAACCTTGATACACTATTGATGTGAAAATAAACTTGTACAACTATTATTATAAGCAGTATAAAAATGCCTCAAAATTTTAAAAATTAACTCTATTCTACATTAATGATCATTTTGAATATTTATTCCCCTAGAAATACAAGAAGCAACAACCATGATTTAAAGGATATTTTACACTCTATGTTTATTGTGGTTTTCTTTACAATGGCTAGGGCCAGAAACAAGTGCCCATTAAATAAAATATAAATAAACATATGTCATATATAATTTTCAAAGAGTAAATGCTGCCACTTGCAACAACTTGGATGCACCTCAACATATTCAATCTTATAAGCCAGACAAAGGCAAACACCGTATAATTTATCTCTTAAGTGGTATACTAAGAAACCAATTAAATAAACCAAATGTTTTGACTAGATTATTAGTTAATAGTTACCAAAAGTGATGAACAGTTGGAATAAAGGGAACAAATATATGGAGGTAGAAAGAACTGAACTTTCACTTAGCATAAACACTTACTGATTTTAAGTATGCACCTCTTAAAATAATATGCTATTATGATTCAATGTTGCTCCAATTAAAATACAAATATTTGTATAAAACAGGATTTGCATAGAATTTGTATAGAATTGGGGCATTAAAATAAAATCTTAGAGACCCTGATAATAAATTAAAGAGAAACTGTATTTGCATCCTTCTGCAATAACAACAAAGTTTAAAACAAATCTTGCATTAATGATATAAAAACATAAGAAATCCTTATTACCATGTGACAGAAGGTCAGCTCTTAGGCTGGAGACAGATGGATGCCCTTACCTATTAAGATACACCACACATAAAAATAAAAACTATAATCAAATAGAGATTCATAAGTACTCATGTAGCACCAGACTCAATGAAGAAAAAGGAATTTACTTGCACTGTGTATGAAGACAAACGGTTGAGGAGAAGCCCCAGAACATAAAGGCTATCTACACACACTGATAAAGCAAAGTAACAGTCTTAATGAGGCACATTGAATGCAGAAATCAATGAAAGGGACGCCAATGAGAAGAAAGTAATGAAAAAATACAAACAGAATTTATTTAACTGGAGCAAAGTAACTGAAAAAAAAAATACAAAATACAAAAAAAAAACCGCTCAAAAAATTACAGGAGTGATATGTTCAAGAATAGATCAGGGGCAGGGAAATAGTTATGTAGACAAGATATGTTCCTTGCATGTGGTTGATCCAAGTTGATCCATAACAGCTTCTCTATAGTCACCCAAACACCACCAAGAGTCACTCCTGATCACTGATCCAGGAATAGCTCCTGAACACTACTGTTTCACCCTGTAGAAGAGCTTTATGTATAAAACATTCCAGGGCCATATTTTCCACCTGAATGTCTGGAATGTGGAGACATTTTCTATCACTGTATCACTATCCCAGGTTATCCCCTCATCCTACCTTCCTGTCACCCCCGACTCTATGGTAAGCTTCATACTAAAGACCAATTCTCAGTTTCTATTGCTTTTGATTATTTATTATTTCCATCTTATTTCTTTATACTCCACATGAGAGAGATCATTCTGTGTTCTCTCTCTCCTCAATAACTTCACTCGGTACAATATTCTTCAGATTCATCTGTGTAGCATAGAAGTGCATTATTTCATTTTTTTCTCATAGCCCACTAATGTTTCACTGTGCATCTGAATCACATATTTGTTATATAGTCATCAGATTCTGGCACTTGGGGAGTTTCCAGATTTTAGATATGGGAATAATGCTTAAATAAACAACGGAGAGCAAATATCTTCTCTGAATAAAATTTCAGGTTCCTTGGGGATAAGAGATAAGATACCAGGTTCTATGTAAGCTCAATTCCAAATCTTTTTTTTTTATTTTTGTGTGTTTAGTGACACTCAGCTCAGAAATTGCTCCTGGGTTGGGGGACCATATTGGATGCTGGGGGATCAAATCACAGTCTGTCCTAAGTCAGTCGTGAGCAAAGCAAATGTCCTACTGCTGCACCACTGTTCTGGCCCCAATTTCAAATTTTTTGAGAAGTGTCACTGTTTCCTAAAAGATCTAGACTAGCTAATATTCCTGCCAGCAATAAATAAACTTCCCTTTCTCTCCATTTCATGCCAACATTGTTTTTTCTTTGAGATGTGTGTCAGTCTCACTTTGCTAATTCCTTCAAGATGTCATTTTATTTAATAATTTGCTGTTATTGCCATTATATTATTAGAAAATCTTACAATACAGAGGGTCTATGTAATTTAGACCAAGTATTGCAGCTGGGAGTTTGAAGAGTTCAAATTTGGAACCAGAATATTTGGTTCTAGAACCTTAGATACCTTCTCCAGCTTTTAAAACATAAAATGTGACTATGTGACCATGAACAACTTTGTAAAATAAAAAAAAAGAAACTATTATTAAAAAAATCGTGTAAGCATGTTGTTTAAAGTAATTAAAGAATAAATATATTACATTAAGCTTTATATAAAAAGTAATAAAATAAAATAAATGTGAGTAAGGACACAAAGATGCACAGTTTTTACTATTTTCAGAAAGGACAATCACTTGAATGTGATGCAACTAACTCAAATAATAGCGACAGTGTTAAGACACTTGCCTGCAGCTGTCTACGTGTGTCTGACCCCAGTTTTATCTTTGTCACCACATGGTTCATCAAGAACCACTGGGCGATTCCCAGGCAAAGGACCAGTAGTAGCCCTGAACAGAGCTGGTATGGTTAATTTCTTAAAATATATATCCAAAATAAGTGCTAAGATCCAGAACTAGTTAGTTCAAACGTTCTAAGAGGATCTACTTTTTATTCTTCTCAAGTTTCCAAAAATTGTTTCCAAAAATTGAGGAAATGGAATTCAACATTATCCTAATTTAAAAAGATATGTAACAGAATGGTACACATTTGAATTGGTAGTGACTAAAAGGAATTTATTAAAGGGACACAAGAATGATTCAACAAATAAAGCTCAATTAATGTAAGATACTTCTACAAATGGCAAAACAAAAGTAATATGACTACATCAATACACAGAGATAACTTTTTAATAAGATTTAATATGTATTATAATAAAATCCAAGTGGAATGAAGATAAATCACATAAATAAAACACATCAATGCAATATAAGATATTTATGACAAACCCACAGTTAGTGTTATAGACAACAGTGAAAATCTGATGACTTTTTCTCTAAGGTCAGACACAAAATAAGGATATACACTCTCAACACCATTATTTATTATAGTATTGAAATATCTAGTCACATCAATAAATAAAATCAAGTGAATAAGGGCCATAGATATATGACATGGGGATCTTTTTTGTTTGTTTTGTTTTGTTTTAAGATTATATGTGATAACACTCAGAGAGAACTCTTGGCTCTTCTCTCAGAAATTACTCCTGGCAGGCTCAGGGGACCATATGGGATGCCAAGGATGGAACTTGGCTGAGCCACATGCAAAGCAATGCTCTACCTACTGTGATAGCACTCTGACCCCTGTACAGAGGGACCTTTTTGTAGCTGTCCATGGTCAGTCTTCATAACATATCTGATTTCATATCACTATCAGCAGTAATCTCTGATCAAAAGAATCAAGAGTAATTTTGAGCAAAGCCTCATAAATCCTACAACTACCCCCCAAAAGAACCCACAAAAATTAAGATATACAAAATAAAAATAAGTTAACAATCACTATTTGCAGATGCCATATTTATATATTTTTAAAAAACGTTTAAGAGAAAAATATTAGGGAAAAACAAGTAAAATAGTGACAGTTTACAAAATCAATATGCAAAACTTAGTTTTCTTTCTATAAGTAAAAATTACTAGAAGAGAAAAATATCAGCAATCCCATTTATAATTTCATCAAAATAATTAAGTACTAGAAATAAACAAGGAGAAAAATCACATATTTCAAAAATAAATAATTATTAATGGAGCTAGAGGGGCTGGAGAGATAGCATGGAGGTAAGGCATTTGCCTTTTATTCAGAAGGTCAGTGGTTCAAATCCCGGCACCCCACATGGTCCCCCGAGCCTGCTAGGAGCGATTTCTGAGCATAGAGCCAGGAGTAACCCCTGAGCGCTACTGGGTGTGACCCAAAAAACAAACAAAACAAAACAAAACAAAAAAAAGAGCTAGGAAGAAACACTAGGAAATGGGAAAATATGCACTATTCCTGGATTTGGAGAATAAACATTATTAAAATTTTTACCCTACCAAAAATGTTAGACAAATTCAATTCAGTCCTTATCAAAATTCCAGTAGGATTCTTCAAGGACATGGTACAATATGAAAGTACATATGGAGTCACAAAATGTCCTGAACAGCCACAGCAATCAAGACTTTAAAAGATGGGAGGCATGGGGCCGGGTAGGTGGCGCTGGAGGTAAGGTGTCTGCCTTGCAAGCGCTAGCCAAGGAAGGACCGCGGTTCGATCCCCCGGCGTCCCATATGGTCCCCCCAAGCCAGGGGCAACTTCTGAGTACATAGCCAGGAGTAACCCCTGAGCGTCAAACGGGTGTGGCCCAAAAACCAAAAAAAAAAAAAAAAAAAAAAAGATGGGAGGCAGCATAGTCCTTGTATTTAAACTCTATTATATAGTCAAGATAATATTAAATAGTAAAAACACATGTTCAAACCAGTGGAATAATGTTCACTTATAAGGACTGTCTGTTCATGATAGAAAACCCAAGCACAAAATGGAGGTAGCAAAGTCTTCAACAGATGATGCTGAGAAAATAAAATGCTCATTTTTTAAATAATAAAACTAGAGTACTTCTTCATTTCATGCATAAAGTTTACTCAAAATGGATTGAGTTCGAGACTGGAGTGCTATTACAGCAGTTAGGGCATTTGTCTTGCATGTACTGACTTGGTTTGAATTCCAATGACACCCCATATGGTCCTCAGAACCCTGACAGGAGTAATATTTGAATATAAGGCCAGAAACAAGCTCTGAGCACCACTTAATGTGCCTCCAAAGCCTAAATAATCAGATGTAAAAAAAAATTTGAAGAATTAAAAAACAGAATTAAAAAAATTAAAGAATTAAAGTTACCCAAATCCACTGAAAAAAATATGGCAAAACAATGTACTTGGAGTATACATTGATTTCAGGGTTGTCTTCTGTGACAGTTAAACCTTAAATATTTTAAATGTTTATATTTATTTTACAGTGAAAAATTGACCAGTATAAGTCTTCTACTTGCTACTTAAACTTGGATGTTGTTCAATTATTCTCTCAGAGCTTTCAGAATTCATCTCATTTTAACATGCTTTGTGTGCCAGGAAATAAAAATCACAGAAAAATATTTTTATTTTAGTATTTGGATGCAGAAGCATAATTACATTAAAAATCACTAAGTATATGCATGTTTGCTACACATAAAATAACATGTGTACCAAAATACTAACTTTTTTCAGGTTGGACTGTGAGGGGGGATTAAATAATCTGGACTGGATTGCCCAAAACTGAATTAAGGCAACTGCTATGTCACTCATTATGTTTTTTATATCTATGTTATAATAAGGAAGTTTTACTTCATAATAGTTGTTAAAGTCTTACTTAAACAATAGTAATAATAAGCAAAGATAAGTCACTTTTTAAGATGAACTCAAAGCAGCATTTGCTATTACCTAACTCATTTGGTGATAATCCATTATAACTTTTAAATTTGATTAGTGTTAGTGTGCTTTATTACATTAAATTTGCTTTATGATAGCACAGCAGGTAGAGCATTTGCCTTGCACATAGCCAACATGGGCTCGATTCCTGCATTCCATATGGTCCCCCAAATCTATCAGGAGTAACTTTTTAGTAGAAAGCCAGGAGTAACCCTTGAGCACTGCCTAGTGTGACCCCAAGACTAATTAAATTAAATCAAGTAATAATATATAATACATATAAATATATATTTAAACCAATTTTATTATAACTTTATTATAATTTTATTATATTTAAATATAATGAACCAATTTTATTATAACTTTAATAAAAACTCTGGGTTGTAATTATTTCCATTTTATGAAGAGGAAATACATTTACCTTTTTTATGGTAGCTACTTTGCTTAATATAAATGATAAACACAAAGAATATAATAGGACACATCTTTTTCATGATATCAAAACTTCTTGTGATTTTTATCTTAAAATATTATGTTTAAGAGGATGAATTATGACAATTAAGATAAAATATTGAGAGTTCAGATGACACTGCAATAAAAGTAAATTCAATATGAATACTAAAATTCATAGAAATCAGAATTTAAGATTAATGGCTTTAAAGATTAAACAAAAAGAAGAAAAAATAAAAAATAGAAGCACTGCCTTCTTTTTATTTTTAAATTTTTTTCTTCTTAATTTTAAATACATCAGTCCTATTTGGGATTACTTGTGTGAAATACTATTTAAGTTAATAAAATATTCATCTTTCGAGTAACAAGCTCTCACAGAAAAGAAAATGGAATTTAGGGCCAGAGCCAATGTGAAAGATGCTTACACAGCTGACCCAGCTCCAATCTCTACACCCTATATAGTCCACCAAGCACTGCCAGGATTGATCTCTGAGTGCAGGTACAGAGCCAAGAATAAATTCTGACCAAAGTCAGATGTGAGAAAAAGAAAGGAAAAAAAAAGAAAGAAAGAAAGAAAGAAAGAAAGAAAGAAAGAAAGAAAGAAAGAAAGAAAGAAAGAAAGAAAGAAAGAAAGAAAGAAAGAAAGAAAG
Organism: Suncus etruscus; assembly: GCF_024139225.1. Taxonomy (NCBI): domain Eukaryota; kingdom Metazoa; phylum Chordata; class Mammalia; order Eulipotyphla; family Soricidae; genus Suncus; species Suncus etruscus. The sequence continues at coordinate 106,965,303 of NC_064855.1, read as the reverse complement.
AAAGAAAGAAAGAAAGAGAGAGAGAGAGAGAGAGAGAGAGAGAGAGAGAAAGAGAAGAAAGAAAGAGAGAGAGAAAGAGAGAGAGAGAAGAAAGAAAGAGAGAGAAAGAAAGAAAGAAAGAAAGAAAGAAAGAAAGAAAGAAAGAAAGAAAGAAAGAAAGAAAGAAAGAAAGAAAGGAAAGAAAGAAAGAAAGAAAGAAAGAAAGAGAAGAGAGAGAGAGAAAGAAAGAAAGAGAGAGAGAGAGAAAGAAAGAAAGAGAGAGAAAGAAAGAAAGAAAGAAAGAAAGAAAGAAAGAAAGAAAGAAAGAAAGAAAGAAAGAAAGAAAGAAAGAAAGAAAGAAAGAAAGAAAGAAAGAAAGAAAGAAAGAAAGAAGAAGAAGGAAGGAAGGAAGGAAGGAAGGAAGGAAGGCAGCAAGGAAGCAGGCAGGAAGGAAGGAATGAAGGAAGGAAGGAAGGAAGGAAGGAAGGAAGGAAGGAAGGAAGGAAGGAAGGAAGGAAGGAAGGAGGAAGGAAGGAAGGAAGGAGGAAAGAAAGAAAGAGGAAGGAAGGAAGGAGGAAGGAAGGAGGAAGGAAGGAAGGAAGGAAGGAAGGAGGAAGGAAGGAAGGAAGGAAGGAAGGAAGGAAGGAAGGAAGGAGGAAGGAAGGAATGAAGGAAGGAAGGAAGGAAGGAAGGAAGGAAGGAGGAAGGAAGGAAGGAAGGAAGGAAGAAGAGGAGAGGGAGGGAGGGTGAAGGTAGGAAAGAGAAGAGAGGAAGGAAGAGGGATGAGAGAAGGAGAGGGAAGAGGGAATATAGTGAAAAGCATGGATTTAAGAGTCAGAAAAGATTGATGTAAATGTTATTCCTGTACTCTCCAATCTCAGGTAAAGAAATTAGCTCTACTCTAAAATAGAAGTCATTGAAGATATGACTCATAATATATTACATAAAGAAATTTTGATGAGGGGCAGGAGAGATAGCACAGCAGTGTTTGCCTTGCAAGCAGCCGACCCAGGACCTAAGGTGGTTGGTTCAAATCCCGGCATCCCATATGGTCCCTCGTGCCTGCCAGGGGCTATTTCTGAGCAGATAGCCAGGAGTAATCCCTGAGCACTACCTGATATGGCCCAAAAACCATAAAAAAAAGAAAAAAAAAAAAGAAATTTTAGTGAATTTCAATGAAGAAAACAATGTAAAGTTTAAAACTTTAAGTATCAAATATTGGCGTTTTTATTTCACAAATGCTCTACTCTGTGAGGAAGTAAATAAAATAATAATAATAATTAATAATAATAATAATATATAAAATCACACCCTAAACAAAATCCATTGCACTGGTGATTGGGGGGTGTTCCTTTTTTAATGGCTGAAACCCAACTATGAACATGTTTCTAATCATGGTGCTTAAATAAAGATATTAATATAAAAAATCCATAAATTTGTATATTTACCAACACTGAGAATGGAACACAATCACAATTCAAAGGGGGGAAATAATTAAAAAGAAGATAATCGCAAATAAAATGTGAAAAATGTTAAGATTGTGGAAAGAGAATAGAAGACAGGTTAGTATTGGACTATTTAGTCTTTATATTATAAAACCTGAAAAAGGGGCTGTTTCCTAACTGGTCTATTATGACACAGCATAGAGATAGAATAGATAGAGCTCAAAGTCCACAGAGTTTAGCAGGTATGGAAACATAAGGCCCTTGATATCTAGACCATAGCAGCAATCTGGGGGAAGACCCCTAACTTCCCATATATGGTGAAATCTGGTTTGAATCTCAACAGCAGATGAGATCATTTAATTACTTTCTTATGTATTGTTTTGTTTGTTTGGGGGCCCACCCAGCAGCACTCATGGATTATTATTGGCTCTGAACTCAGACATCACTTCTGGCAATGCTAAAAGTATCATATAGGATGCTGAGGAACAAACCTGGGTCAGCCACATGCAAGGCCAGTGACTACCCACTGTGCTCTCTCTCCAGCCCCTCTTACATATTCTTATATCTGTTCCTACACATTCTTGGGGGGGAGGCTATTGTTATCTCTTATTTTAACTTTTGGTTTTGGAGACATCCCCAGCTGTGTTGAAGGCTTATCCCAGTCCTGAACTCCTGGTGGTGCTTTGGGTACCAGATAAATGTCAGGAACCAAATTTGCATGTCAGGTAAGCACAATAAACCCTGGACTGGACTATCTCCTATACGTTATTGGGAGTATACTTCAATGTGGTCAATGAATCATAAGAAAAAGAACCATGTGCCATATATGGCTGTCCAAGGCTTTTATTCTACTTCCTGGTGAAATCATTTCCCTATGTTGGTACATTTACTGTCATTTACTCATCAAATATTGAGTAAATGCTCTGTGCTGGAAATCAACTAATTCCTCAGAACATAGTAGTGAAGGTAGAGAGAGTACCGATCCTCAAGGTTTTGCATGCTTACAGCAAGAGGTAGATGGCAAAAACTGTAAAAATCCATCAGCATTGTTAAGAAAAAGAGGTGGAAAATGGTCAGAACTTCTCATGTGAGGTTCCGCTTGAGAAATCTAGTCTAGTAAAACTGCCTGAACAAAGAATAAAGGATAATGATAAGATGACCCAAGAGGAACTCAAAGAGAAGAGTCTCCAGGAAACGTGCATAATCTGAACATGAAAAGATATTTTGAATGCAAAATGACTAAGTGACTATTCATATAAAGCTCACATATTATGGACAGACAGCAAACACAATTGTTACAGTGATTTTTTTTTCTTTTTGGTTTTTGGGCCATACCTGATATCGCTCAGGTGTTACTCCTGGTTATGCACTCAGAAATTATTTGTGGCAGACTTAGAGACCATATGGGATTCCAGGGATCTAACTTGGTTTGACCATGAGCAAGGCAAATACTCTACCCACTGTGCAATCTCTCCAGCCCCAAACTGATATATTTTAGATAAAATTCATACTGTCTAATATAATAAAAACAGACTTCTTGTATCTATTTTTAAGAGTTAAAAACAAGCAGCCTAAAATTAAGGTTAGGCTGGCAGATGGGCTGTCCAGGAAAGCTGTAGAGCCAGTGTACCAGACAAAACTGAGAAAAGAAAGAGGTAACAGGATAGAACCGGATAACAGATAACTACAAAACAAGCATTTATAACCATTAAAATCTTCATGCTCAACAGTGAAGAAGAGAAGAAGAAGGAGGAGGAGGAAAAAGAAGAGGAGGAAGACAATGATGGAGAAGAAGATAAGGAAGAATAAAAAAGAAGAGAAGAAGAAAGAAGAAAAGGAGAAGAAGAAGAAGAAGAAGAAGAAGAAGAAGAAGAAGAAGAAGAAGAAGAAGAAGAAGAAGAAGAAGAAGAAGAAGAAGAAGAAGAAGAAAACAAACCCAGAGCAACTGTAAATCATAATGCTAAAAAAAAAAAGCAATAAGGAAAGTAACTGAATAAGCCAAACTGTTAAGGAAAACTTCACTTTCAATACACTGAGTGAGAAAGTGACAACAGGACTGTCTAAGAAATAGAAAAACCCTGATGTTCCTAGTTCTCCAGCTGAAGATTTATCTTTACTTTTTCCTCCTTTCAATCTTCCCATCATTTTTATTTCAAAATTTACTTACTTATTTGGGACTTATATTTTTGTATCTAGAGACTGATACATATTTAATTTATTAAAAATACTCCCCCAAATCAAACAATGGATTAGCAATCCAACTGAATTGATCAAAGCTGAATCCATTAGCTAACACCCTCCACCTTTTCCCTTCATTCTCACTATACACCACTATGTTCAAACCTTCACTATGAATCATCTGCCTTGCTGCAAGTTTCCTAACGCACCTTCCAAAACGCAGCCTACACTCCACCTCCGCACTCCAGGAATTATCCTTTGAAAACATAAGCATGACTGTGGTTTGACAACGTTGAGAAATAAGATACTCTCCCAACTTCATTAATCTGTTTCTCCCCTTCTGTCTCCTGGTGTCTCTGGCTGCTACAACAAAGCCCATGCCTACTAGTTCTCATACAAACCATCACACCATGGCCATTACACTCCTACTAGACCTCTGCTCTTCCAATTCCCTCTGCCAGTAGGCAGGATGTTCTTTTGTCTTCTTGATTTGTGCAGTCAACAAGATGTGCAACCTAAAATTCCTAGGGGCAACAGAGAAAGAAAAAGATTAACCATTCAATTAAAACTCATGTTGCAAAGACACTAACATTATGAAGTAAACAAAAAAAATGGGGTTCTAGATAGGTATATCTGATAGACAAGAGATTTACAATTAAAAAGAAAATAGTAAAAAAAATCTGAGGGGTTAGTGTGAGAGAGAATCAAGAAGAGGAACTCCACAAAACTGGGCAGGAAGCCTAAAGATAATAATGAGAAGCTCAACTATTAGTTTATGCACAATTAGAAGTCATTGGGGAATACTCAGAGGTCTAAATCTGTACATTGCAATATATTTGGGGAGAATTCAAAACTAAACTTGTTTCCATTTGTAATACAAACATTAAAATCATGTCTTGATAAATGTTGACATTGACACTATTAAATCTGAAAATGAAACCACTGCCTTAGCATCCTGATAAAGAATCCTTACCCACCATTTACCTTCAGCCCAATGTGTGCCTCAATATACAATATTTACCAAAGAATGGTGTATATATATTTTACGGACTAATTTCTGCAGATTATTTGCATATGGTTAGGAGAATCGGGGTGTACTGCAATTACAAAATAGAACTAAATGCATTCTACTGTATCTTTTTTTTTTGTTTGTTTTTGGGCCACACCCGGTAACGCTCAGGGGTTACTCCTGGCTATGCGCTCAGAAGTTGCTCCTGGCTTGGGGGACCATATGGGACACCGGGGGGATCGAACCGCGGTCCGTCCAAGGCCAGCGCAGGCAAGGCAGGCACCTTACCTCTAGCGCCACCTCCCGGCCCCACATTCTACTGTATCTTAAATGATAAGGGGCTATTTAAAATAGAAAAATATTGTATCTTCCTTCTAAAGGAATTATAACAAGTGAAAAGTAATGAACTGTTGTTTGGAGCATATTGTGCAACCTAGTAATGTTGCTAAGTCCAACGAAGTTGATGGTGTATTTTTTATTTTGTAACAGGCAAATTTCTGTTTTAAAATAAAATTCAGAGCAAAAAACAATCTGACAAGTTAAATATTTGGCATATAATCTACAGAAAATTTAATCGAGTTTTGAAAATAATCACAATTAAAATAGCCTAAAACTAGATTCTCGTACAATGAAGGAAAATACTTGCATTATCTCTCTTATCTGTAAATGACAAAGTTCCTTAAAGGTTCGTTGTTCTCATTTCAAATTCAATGTAGGGACATTGTTTGGGGTCCTTTGGATCACACTCAGAGGTGTCCAGGGCTGCTACATCTGGCTCTGGCCAGGGAACATTACCTGTGGAGGACCATGTGGTGTCAGGAATCAAGTAAAAGCTACCCTGCACTACCTCTTGAGTCCCCATTCAGGCCCATTTTAAGTGTTCTTAAAGAAGCTTGGTGTCAGGAGAAATGTATTTGTGATAGATATGAAGAAACATAAAGTCATTATATGAGGAAAGAAGGGGGTACTTGCTAAAAAGGAACTGTATAACCAGAAAATACAACTTCAGGGGTCAGAGAGGGCACAGCGGTAGGGCATTTGCCTTGCGTGTGGCTGAACCAGAACAGACACGGGTTCAATCCCCAGGATCCCTATGGCGCCCCAAGCCTGCCAGGATCGATTTTTGGGAGAAGAGCCTGGAGTAACCCCTGAGTGCTGCTAGGTGTGGCCCCAAAACAAACAAACAAAACAAACAAAATGCCACTTCAAACCAAGAATTTGCAATTTATTCAGTGTTTCTAGACCACTTGATAGAGTTCATAAAGTCAGCCTCAATTTACACCTATTTTTTAAAAATGCAAATTTTTCTTTAATTTTTTATTTATTACTAACATTGCATTTTTCAATCATATGATTATATTTCATTTATATTTTGCTATAAAAGATTAGAAGACCAGTGCTACTATTTCCCTAATTTGAAAAGGAGTTTTAGGTACAACTTAAACAGAAAAAACTTTACCCAAAAAAATGCAAACACTGTAAGCCCTCTTGGAGAAGTATTCTTGACAGGGGAAATGGCAAATGTCAAAACCTGGTAATAGTAACTCCATATTGTCTAGAAGATATGCTAGAAGACTCCTGTTACTGGATAGAGTCAGAACATGGGAAAGAAGTGCAGGATAACAAATATAAACCATGGCAGGAAGTTTTTGCCTTAAGTTAAGTGAGAGCAATTGGATGGAAATTAGCAGAAGAGAAATATAAATTGATGTTTTCTAAGTTTTCCCTTTTGTCTACTATACTGTAGGAGTCAAGTGCACAAACAGGGAGAATACACAGCAGTTTAAGAGCCCAGACTTAAAAAACAACAGCAGTGGGAGGTCAGCTCAAAGGACTGAACTGCATGCTATGCCCATGATAGCCAGGGGTCAATCTTCTACACCACGTTGTCAACTAGCATTGCTTGGAGAGAGCCCCATGCAAGGATGAGAATAGCCCCTGCCCCCAGTACCAATAGCTATAGACCATAAAGCAAATAAGAAAACTTAAATAATAATAATTTTAGTGATTTGGATCAGTTTGGGAACAGTGAAAGGGTAAACAATGATAAAACTATATGTTGTTATGTTATAAATACTATATAGAGATTAAATATATATACATATGTATTACACATATCTGTATGTGTATACACAAATATGTTAGACTGGAAGCAAGAGTCAATTGAATTGGGTGGGAATGAGAAATTTAAATATAGGCTGACTACTACTAAATGGAGTTTCTTTGACTTGAAATTTGAGACGTTTTCAGTGACTTACCAATGTGGAAATCATTTTGACTGTGAATAATAAGTGTTTCTTTGGGTAGCACAGGTCAAAGACTATTGCAATGAATTCCAAAGAGAACAGAATAAGAGAACCTAATAGATAACAAATAGATATAGTTCTTTTAAAGATATTTTATAAATGGGGGGGGGGAGTAAGATCAGCAGAAGAGGGAGATGGATACTGTTTAAAAATATGTGTCATTTTTATGGGTGAAATCAAAACTTATTAACTTTCTGATGAAACTGAATAAAAAGGTGAAATAATTGGTTGAAAAAGGTGACAATCTTCTGGAAGCATTTCTTTGAACAGATGAGAGAAGTCAGAGTACTTCTTGTATAGGAGCAGAAGAGTTAGCCTTTGCCAGGGACATAAATAAAAAATTTATAACAATATAAATGAAGACCAAGTATAATAGACACATAGACAAAAAGCTTTAGCAAGATCTTCTAATAGCTTTTACTGTCATATAAATTGATAAATAAAGAATTCCACTGAGATAAAAAAGAAAATAAAGATAGGCTGAGGCTTTGAAAAGAAATAAACCCAGGTCACAGAAGAACAAACAAAATGGGAAAATACCATGTGACTTCTAGGCCATCTTCTGGCTCTGATGGAAGTTAGTTTTTCGCTTCAAGCCAATGCCATGTAGAGTCGAATTGATGGAGGAACAGAGTAGGTAAAAAGTTGACAAAGCTTTGGTTTGACTAAGAAAGTATGAGAAAACAAATCAAGGGAATGTGAGGTATGGTTTATAATAAGCTACAGTAACTTTACTTAGATAAGTAGCAACATGTGTCCCTGTAGGTTAAGAACAACAGATAGGGGGCCGGGAAGGTGGCGCTGGAGGTAAGGTCTGCCTTACAAGCGCTAGCCAAGGAACGGACCACGGTTCGATCCCCCGGCGTCCCATGTGGTCCCCCCAAGCCAGGGGCGATTTCTGAGCACATTGCCAGGAGTAACCCCTGAGCGTCAAACGGCTGTGGCCCAAAAAACCAAAAAAAAAAAAAAAAAAAAAAAAAAAAAAAAAAAAAGAACAACAGATAGGATCCATATGGTTAAAGAATTGTTCTGAAGTAGTTGTCAAGAAAAGCAGCATAGAGAAACAATAGGTAAGAATAATAGGAAGTCCTATGATTAAATCTGAAGTTTTGGAGAGTTACTATTATACATAATGTAAAGATCCGGTGTGTCCATGTTGTATGTGATAATATAATATAAAGGGGTCATTGGCAGAAAAGGCATTAGTCACAAAGTCAGCATAACACAAGGATTGTTTTTGTCATTGTTCAAATTACTTTAAATCACAAAAAATTATGATAATAACTAAGTGGTGTCACTAAGAAATATTTTTAGAGAATGACAGTGATTTCAATTTCTTTGAAATGAGAGAAAATAAATCAATTATCAATCAAGAAAATTTCCAGCATGTTGAGGCAAAAATAAGATCATAAATTCAATATGACATATTGGTTCAAGATGAACCAATATCAATCTAGTGCAAGGGAAAAGAAAGGCAGAAAGAGAAGAAAAATGTCTACAAGTGTCTGCCACAGAGGAGCAGGGTGGGAGCAAAATTGGGAACATTAGTGGCAAGAAATGTGTAGTGGTGAAGTGTGTTGTGTATTGTATAACTGAAACTTGACCATACACAACTTCTTAATTCTGAAAAAAAAATGTATTATAAACAATCTTGTAATGATGTAGTTTAAATAAAGTAATTGATTTAAAAAAACTGCAGAATTAAATATTATCTACCCAGTTGACATCAAATAGCAAGGGAATGAAGGGTGAGTGTGAAGTATAGTAGGTCTGAATTGAACTCTCCCCCCCCCAAAAAAAAAAAAAGTTATGTCCAACCAAACCCTCTGAAACTGACCTTATTTGAATAAATGGTTCTTTATGAATATAGTTACAATCTTGTGATAGAAACATTTGGAGTTACTTAGGTAGGCCCTGAATGCCAGGATTCATAAAAGATAGAAAAGACAAAGTACAGTAAAACAGTGATGAAAGCATGAAGACAGCAGCAAGTTATTATGCCACAAACCAGAAAAACACTTGAAGATAGGGGCTAACATTACATAGAACAGGAGATGAGGCAGTTGTCGTGGACACAACTGACTTGGGTTTGATTCTTGGAATCATATATGGTCCCCCTACCACTGCCAGAATTAATTCCTGAGCAAAAAGCTAGGCAAAAGCCCTATGCTTCACCAGCTATGACTCCAAAACTAGAAAAGATAAAAATACTTGGGGTGACTAGAAGGTAGAAAAGGTCAAGAATGGAATCTTAGGGCCAGAGTGATAGCACAGTGGTAGGGTGTTTGTCTTGCATGCGGCTGCCCAGGACAGACCTGGGTTGAATCCCTGGTGTCCCATATTGTCCCCTGAGCCAGGAGAGATTTCTGAGTGCAGAGCCAGGAGTAACTCCTGATCATCACTGGGTGTGGCCCCAAAATAAATAAATAAATAAATAAATAAATAAATAAATAAATAAATAAATAAATAAATAATGATGATGAAACCTTTCTAAAGATTCTAAAGGGAGCTGGCCCTACAATCATTTTGATTTTGAACTTTCTGGCTTCCACAAAATGTAAGACAAGTATTCTAAGATGTATATTTTGTTGGTATTCGATACCAAAATGAATCCAGTGAAATAAATGAGAAAAATTTTTTACAGAGTCTGAATCTTGAAAGAAGGAAAGTTTGAAGGAGAGACCTAAAATGAGTGCTGAAGAATTCCAGTCAGCACAGTGATATGGCATCTTTCAAAAAAGTAAAAAATTCAGTATCTGGGGCCAGAGAGATAGCATGGAGGTAAGGCGTTTGCCTTTCATGCAGAAGGTCATCAGTTCGAATCCCGGCGTCCCATATGGTCCCCCGTGCCTGCCAGGAGCAATTTCTGAGCATGGAGCCAGGAGTAACCCCTGAGCACTGCCGGGTGTGACCCAAAAACCACAAAAAAAAAAAAAATTCAGTATCTGGTCTAGAATGAAAAGGAGATTATGTGACTATGAAAGCACGCATTTACAGCAAAGAAGAAACTCATGACCCTGAGTCAAGTGACTTGAGTTAACATAGATAAGATTTTTGTCTGGACTGGACCCATATATAATGGAAAAGTGAGTTAAATGTGTATCCCTATTTTCTTCAAACATATATAGCTACTACTATTGTGCTAATGATCAAAGCCCTAGTTTTAAATACAAATTGAATAATAGGCACAACAGACAATCAATACTTACATAATTAGTTTACCATATTGCTTAAAACCTACCAAAGCTACATATATAACCTATGATCCAAAGTGTCTTGTTATGAATTGAAGATTAAATTAAAAATAAAATTAAAAATACCTTCAGAAGACATTACCCAAATATTCTAGTTGAACATTTGCCCATTTTACTTAAAACATCAGATTAAAATTTTACTTTCTTTTTTTGCTTTTTGCTTTTTGGGCCACACCTGATAATGCTCATGGGTTATTCCTGGCTATGCACTTGGAAATCGCTCCTTGGGGGACCATATGGAAAGTCTGAAGATCGAACCACAGTCTAGGTTAGTGCGTGCAAGGATCTGGCCCCAGTTCAAAATGTTCTTATTTCATAAGTGCATTTGTATTTCTTTTTTTTTTTTTTTTTTTTTTTTTTTTTTTTTTTTTTTTTTTTTTTTTTTGGGCCACACCCGTTTGACGCTCAGGGGTTACTCCTGGCTATGTGCTCAGAAATCGCCCCTGGCTTGGGGGGACCATATGGGACGCCGGGGGATCGAACCGCGGTCCTTCCTTGGCTAGCGCTTGCAAGGCAGACACCTTACCTCCAGCGCCACCTACCCGGCCCCTGCATTTGTATTTCTAAGTGACAAGTAATTAAAGATTGTAGTTTTTCTTTTTCTTCCATTAAGAAAATAAACATGAGCCGGAGAGATAGCATGGAGGTAAGGTGTTTGCCTTGCATGCAGAAGGATGGTGGTTCCATATGGTCTCCTGAGCCTGCCAGGGGTGATTTCTGAGCATAGAGCCAGGAGTAACCCCTAAGTGATGCCGGGTGTGACCCAAAAAAAACAAGAAAAGAAACACGATTCATAATAATATATAATGCTCTATTATTTTTTACTTTACATATTCAAGTTAAATAAAATGGAAACTTTAATATTGCCTTTTTCCAGATAGTGTTGGATAAGAACTTTTTGATATCATCTGTTTTTACTGATTTCCAGAAGTTACTTTTATTGTGTAGGGATATTATTATTCCAAGGTGCAACTCCTGGAAATCCTCAGGGATCATATAAAATACCAGGAGTTCAGTAAGAGTCAGATTTGTGTAAAGCAAGTACCCTACTTTCTGTATTGTTCAAACCCAAGCAATTACTTTTTATATCTTCTTCTTTTGCAAAATATCCATAAATTAAAACCTATTTTGGAAGTTATTCTTTGTGGCAAAAAATATTCATGCTCTTCTTTCCAAATATGGAAGCATCATTGGCAAGTGACATCTTATTCTAAATTTTATCACTTTAATACCTCCCTTGCCAATTTTTTTTGTTTGTTTGTTTGTTTGTTTGATTTTTTTGGACACACCCATTGAAACTCAGGGTTTACTCATGACTCTGTGCTCAGCGATTCTCTTAGTGATGTTTGGGGGTTCATTATGCAGTGCCTGGGTTGGAACCAGATCAGCTAGGCTATGAGAAAAATGGGCATCTTAATTGCTGTACTGTCTCTCCAGACTTTCTCCTAACAATTATTAAATTTGTAAAAAAAAAAAAAAAATGGGGGGTAAGGCAGAGAGATAGCATGGAGGTAGGGCGTTTGCCTTTCATGCAGAAGGTATCAGTTCGAATCCCGGCGTCCCATATAGTCCCCTGAGCCTGCCAGGAGCGATTTCTGACTGTGGAGATTTCTGACTGTGGAGCCAGGAGTAACCCCTGAGCACTGCCAGGTGTTACCCCCAAAAAATTTATAAAAAAATAAATGTATGGTATCTGTCCTATAGTAACTATAATAATAAGGTTATCAAATAATCCATCTTTTATATATATTCATATCACATTTAACTAAACATGGGAAACTCATTGTATAAACAAATACATCCCTCTATCTTAGTTAATTCACCCTTTTAAAAATAATACATACTTGTGGTATAAATTTTCACTATAACTTAAGAATATACATTAAAAATTAAACATTAAAAAAATAATGTAGATTAAAAATAAACCTCCTGGGAGAGAGATAGTGAAGTAGTAGGACCTTTGCTTTGCATGTGGCTGACCCTGGTTTGATCCCAGTATCTTATATAGTCCCTTGGGCATGGCCAGGAGTAATTCCTGAATGAAGATCAAGGAGTGTCCCCTGAGCATTGCCAGGCGTGGCCTAAAAACAAACAAACAAATAAATAAATGAACACATAAATCTCTTCAGTGCTGAGTCTTGCTTTCCTATTTCTCCCCTCAAAGACAATTAAAGTGATAGATAACAGTAATAACAAGTACTCTTTATTTGATTATTTTGTTTGTTTGTTTGTTTGTTTGTTTTGGTTTTTTTTTTCTTTTTGGGGGGGAAGTCACACCAGGCACTGTTCCCTAGATGACTCATTACTCTGCTCTAAGGATCACACCTGGAAAGGTTCAAAGGATCAAATCAAGATCAAATCAAGGTCAGATCAAACCAAAGTCAAACACATACAAGACATGCCCTATCTACTGTAGTGTCACTCCAGCCCACACAAACTTTTTCTTCTCATGAGTACATTTCAGTATTCCCAGAGCAGGTAGGTTTTGCTAGAACAATGCTAACAAAAATACTTGTGTTAATTAAAAAGGTAAAGGGAGGGAATAGGTTTCCCTTAAGTACAGGATATTTTTTAGAATGCAACTAAAACAACTTTAAAATATGCTTACTTATACCTTATGAAGGGAAAGCAGTGTGTAAAAATGCTAATTAGAAAGAAATGAATACAGTCAAAATCACGTAGAGTATGATTTAAATTATTTTTATAAACACTCGTTATTTTGCAATAATTTTAAAAGCAAAAAGAATTGATTGAACCTAGGTTACTCAAGTGTATTAACTCACACATTCATCCATTTTTTCATTCAACACACCTTAGACTTTATATTATACCATTTATGTCTAAGTTTCTTTTAAGACACCAATAAAATTGCTCCAACTTCCCTGAGGCAACTACTTTATTTTTTTAATCTCCCCTAGAAAAAATGACAATCCTGACATTATGAAGGAGTGCCCTAGAAGTGGCGGTATATAAAGTGAAAACCAAGTTATTATAATATAGTCTAAATAGCCCTTTCAAACACTTTACATCAGCCATAAAAGAATCTCAATCCCACATGAAATTCAACTCATAGAAACCACTGCAAGAAAATCAGCATAAGAATAAGAAAATACCATAACAGAAATATGGAAGTTTGGCACAAGTCTGCTTTTCTATCATTCTTTGTTCGTATTCTCTCCATTAATAAAACAATTCAGTTTATTATGCACATTTCTCATTTGACTTCTTTTCCTTCACACAAAAACATATGCTAGAAGTAAATGTGTATAAAGCCTGAGATTTTTCTAAGCCTAGGTCATTTTTGAAACTCCATTTTGTTATCTGTTAGGTAATAAGATTATAATAATGTTAATTTATGTATTGATGTTCAAAGTTATTTACTTACTTCCTTAGGTGTAATTTAAATATTCCAAAGAAATATATTTAAAGTCCAATATTGAAATGACTCATAAAGTACTTTTTTGGTAAGAAAACTTCTGTATACATTATTAGGTAGAATAATATAAAGTATTCGGTCCCTGCTGTGTTCATTTTAAAGACTAAATGCAGTTCGTCCAACAAGTCCATTTGTTAAATCCCCAGTGTGATGTTATTTATAGGTGGGGCTTTGGGGAAGGAATTGAGTCACAAGAGAACTAGTCCTAGGAAAATTTTAATTAATCTTAAATTCCTTTCATCCCAAACCTGGCAAGTTGGTATCAAAATTAGTATAACAAAGTCAACCATGCAGCTCACTATATGGTATTATTTAAGAGTGTCTGGTAAGAACTCAACAGGTTTAATAAGATTAAAACTATTTTATTACATGAAGATTTATTTAAATCCATTTAAAAGGTTCAGTGTCCCCTGGGGAAAAGAAGGTCAATATTTACTTTAAAAGAGTTTAGCTTGAGCAGAAAATTAAAGTATAAATTGAAGCGTTCTGTGTAAAAAATGGTTAAAAACCAATTCATCAGGAAAAAGTTGGGTAGGGATGGGAATTGGAAAGAGTTTAGCAAATAATTTAATAAGAGAAAAGTAGAATTACAAATACTAGAATCTTGGCTATCCAGATAACTATAGACAGATTAGAAACTAAACATGATAAGACCTTAGTTAGAAGAAGAAAACTTGAAATGATCAGAATGGATTTGTCTCAGTGCTATTTGGTTACCTATCTTTAATCTTTCATGGGCTGAGAGCTATTTAAAAATTAAGATATAAAAAGAAGAAAACAAGAGAAGTTGTTATATTATAGAAAAATATACTTAAATTTATTTGAAAAAAAATTCACATTTGAACTTCAGATTGCATATGTTTCTTAATTTTAATATGCACATAGATCACCTGGTGATATTGTTATAAGAATTTGGTAGATTTGAATTTGCTAGACTTTGGGTAGTGAGCCTAAATTTTGTATTTCTCAACAACTCTCATATGATGCCCATAGTGCTGATCTATACAGCACACTTTGAGAAACCAGATTTAACACAGCAATGTGGGAAAGTGGCCTACAGTAGGTATAGTCCCTTAAAAAAACAGTTTAGATCATAAAGAATAATGAAAACAAGCAATAATAATCTCAATTTACCAGGATAGAATAGAATAAAAGAATTTTGGTCTTTTAGACACAAAGGACAACATAGGCACAACTAGAATAGGAAATTGGCATGATTTTTTACTTTAAGGGTGCCTGCTGATTGGCTGTGTAAAATACCTCAGCCTCTGCTCTTAATCCACCTGTGGAATTCTGATGTGATTTCTAATTGTCCTTAATGTCTCTGTCAACTTAATAACTCAAGGGTTGGGAACCACAGTGGGGGACATAACATTGTACTAAATGAAAACCCAGCCTATAAGTAAGATCATTCTGGCTTGCCCTGGAGACCAACTCTTGGAAAGTCTTGTATATTTGTGTTCTTGTGTGTTTGTCTCATTCTCTGTGTCAAGCCCTGCTGGACAAAGGTTGAAAGTGCCCATCTGACTGGCTTTGTTGTAAAAACTGCCTCACAACAATTTTCAGTGCACAGAAACTCTGAATGAGAGGTACTATGGGATAAAAAAGAGAAATGATATCATTGAGCCCACAAACTAACAAGTTATAGTCTCCAATGCATATTTATTTCATCTGCAGACCCACAGGGCATCCTGCTATTCTTTTTTGGAGTTTATTACCATCCTAATCATATATATGTATATAGATAGATATTCTATATGTGTGTATTCATACATATGTACATTCATATATACACATACACAATAGGTATGCACACAGTTGGAGTGCTTTTAAATTCATTCTGCTTCTTAGCATTTTGCCACACTTAATTTCCCTCATAACTTAGGGACAAAACAAAAGGTTATTATAAAGTGATTCACATTCAAGCTAAGAGACTAGGACAAAGTATGGTTCAAGATATATAAGTCATGAAAGCTAGGTTTATTTCAAAGTGTAGAATTTATTTCTACATTTAGCTGAAGTGACCAAAGCAATAATTTTTTCAGATGTAATATTATCTTCCCTTTTTTATTAAAAAATTTGGGACACAAGAAGCTGAGCATCTTTCCGGGGTTACTAGTGAAGTAAAAGTAGCCATCAAGACACGGACGGTGCTTTTCTTGAGCCCAGGTTTGCACTTCATTCTCATCCCACTTTTTAAATGTGTCATTAAGCTCTCAGTTTAAGAAAAACAAAAACCTGAAGAGAAAAAGAAAAATTATGGTGTGAACACTAAAAATAAATTGTCAAAAAAATTAAAGAAGAAATGATCTAGTTTAAAAAAATTGATTATACAAAAGTAACTTACTGTGATAGAAAATGAGTTTGGCTTAAGTTTGAAAATGGTGCCTCTAAAAATAAATTTGAAGGTAGTATATTTCATTGAATAATAAATTTATTGGAATTATGATGTATGTTATATTACCATGTAATGTTCTCTACATGAAATTCATGTAAACTTGAGTCAAGTAGCTAAGTGTGAGTAGCACCAATTATCAGAAACCAAATAGTCTTGAATATAATAATCAACAAGACAAGAGTGGTCATCGTGATACATGGAATAGTTTGGCAGATGAAGATTCCTGGGAATATTAAAGAAACAAGATAACTTTAGATATAAAATCATTAGACACTGACCCTAAGAATGAGATTACTATTATAGCAAACAAAATTCACAATTGATACCAAGGCCTTGAGTACAGTTTCTAGTCTAACTCTCAAGTCAAAGACCTAGAACTTCTAACATGAAAAGGAGATTGGGTACTATTGAGGAAGGGATGCTTTACCTTCATCAGATTGAACTATGAAATAAATTCCCCTTAAAGTCTTACACTAAGACTTTCAACTGGAAGACTATATAGCACTTGATCCTCAGTATCACTGGCATAGTCTTGGAATTCTTCAAACATAATCAGGGTTTTAACCCTGAGGTTTCCCAAATACCATTAGGGTGGCCCAAGTAATCCATGGCACCTCAGGGTCCAAGCAACACCATATCCCTAGGACATGACACTGAGCCTTGGATTGGTTTGGCCAAGCCAAAAGGGGCCACCAAACCTCCTGAGCATGCTTGAGAGGTCCAAAACAAAACATTCAAAAATTCCTGTTGATCTTGAATTACCATGTTTCAACTTTGTAATTAAACTAAAGTGATTAAAGCAAGTAATTGAATCAAACAAACTAATGAAACCAACAGGTCCAAATAAAATTTGTTACTATGATTATAACACACAATCAGTGGGTAACTTCAATTGGGCTAAACCTGTTTTAGATGGAATCTTCTAATGTAAGCACAGTTCTAGAATATCTCATCTTCATATGGCATAAATTTTCTACTTTCTCATACACAGGACTCATGAAGAACTACTGCCAATTACCTAAAGGGCAGTGTTATTTTTTTGACCTTCCTAGAGGCCTTCCACACAGACCTTTTACATTAATGATGTCATGCTGATAAGATATAAATAACAGACAGAAACTTAGCAGGGGGTGAAGAAAAGGCTCCCCTCTCAATGGGGTCTGTGCTCAAACAACTAAGGCAGTGCCTGTCCCTACATCAGCATGCATGCAAATCACCTGAGCATATGATTAAAGCATAGATTGGGAGTCCAGGAAGTCTTGCCTATGTTTTGATCTCTGCATTCCTAATAAGTTCCTAAGTGTTGTGCTGCAATTCCTTTGAGAAGCAAGCTGACCTGTTGAGATATTTCCTCCAAAATAAATTAGTTATGTTAAAGAGTCACAGTGACAAATGGGATGCTGGATTTTGGGAGATTCTGCTCTTAGCCTTTTGCTATGTCTTTCCAAAGCTGTCAAATTTGGGATGGGGAAATAATATAGTGGGTTGGTTGATTGTCTTACATGCAGCCAATTCAGGTTCCTCAATATTCCATATCATTCCCCAAGCTCTGCCAGGAATGTTTCCTAAGTGTAGAGCTAGGAATAAGTCTTGAGCACTACTGAGTACAACCACACACACACACACACACACACACACACACACACACACACGCGCGCGCGCGCGCACACACACACACACAGAGTAAAATTTATTCAGGTGTAAAACCAAAGAAAAATTTGGAGTTGTCCCAGGATCCTTAATAAAGGAATACTTTCATTCAGGCCATCATTTCATTGATGTACAAGATTTAATATTCCTATATTTATCATTAATCACCTCAACAATCCCTGAAAAAGGAATCTATAAAGAACACTTGGGATTAAGGTCTGAAGCACGCCTCCTTCAGCAGGAATCAACATTAAGTTTACTACTTGACTCCAGTGTTAATGGAACATTAGATGACCATCAGTGCAGGCTTCCGCCATGAATAATATACTACTAAAATCAACTTAACTATAATGTCCGAATAACTCAGCAATTTTGCATAATTCAATGGAAGTGGCTAATTTGATCAGGTCTGAGAAAAAGCCTAAAGGCATGAGCAAACTGCAAGAAATTGTCAGTCACATCAGCAGCAACATGAATCCAGCTATACCTGAGAGCTTCCTTTAGCCTGAACTCATGGTGAAATTACTTCCGCCTCACACACAAGAGATTACTACCATTCAATATGCTGGCACAAACCAGCACTGTGGTAATTGAACTCTAAGAGCACTTTTCAGGGACAATACTGAAAAAAAATAATGAATCAGGCAAATAATTGTCATATAAAAATGTGAATCACTGCTTCAGGCTTTCTGCTTGTTCTGGGAAAAGGAATAAATTGGAATCATATTTTATAGAAGATACTTGCAAAATTGCAAGTATTTTGACCAAAATTTGACCAAAATACTACAAAGATATTTAACAGTCAAAGGAATTGGATTCAATGTAAATATGTACCTGGAATATTACTGTGAACGATATGTAAGCCACTACAGTTAAAATAAAAATTATGTTAAAAAATATTCCATCAGAATATTCACCATAATACCCTGCAAAAAATACTATCAGCAAGCTATGTGTCAGGATACTGTATGAAGAGTACTTTATATTGTAAACAAAGTAGACTGTTTTAAATTAACTTATAAAGAAAGAAATCATGGTGATTAGACATTAATGTAGACACTCCTTCACCATTGTTCAGCTGACCTAGTAAAAACAACCACAAAACTCAAGTTCGCATTGTTCTGAAAGTTTTGAGAAAATGAGGAGACTAACTCCAAGACAAGACATAAAAAGTTGATGATTTCAGTTGAAAGCACCATCTAGTCATTTGGGAATTCTCATCCATTAAACAAATCCTAAAAGAAGTAAATTAAAATATTGGAAAGACTAAGTGGTATTGTCCATCAAAGAAGAATAATGTTTGTTACCTGAACACTCAATAACTTGTCCAACTAATCCTTCCTTTATTGTAAACATAATAGTTGCTTACATGTACTGCATATAGTTGCTTACAATCAATAGATTGCTTACAATTAACTATGATCTGGAAAACTAGTGTATATTAGTCTATAGTATATTTAAAAATAATGAGCATGAAGTCAAAATGCTATCATCATTATAAAGGTAATTTTATAAAACCAAAAAATTCCCAGATATTCCTCAATTATAAAACACATCATGATCATAAGCATAGAAAATTAGTTTCTAGCCTGATACTGATGTTTTCAATCAACAAGAGTCTAAGAAAACTATGCCTCAAAATGTCAATACAACTAAAACTATAATATTTGCTGAGACTCTAGTAAATTATTTAAAAAAGTATTACAGAAACTCCTTTCAGGAGTAAGTAATGGATGGGCAAGCTGGATTTGGCAATGGGTTATAGAAAGTGGTTTTCCTACACATCCAAATAATGGTACATCAACTATCTCCTACCACACATTAGTCTTCATAGAAAGACGTACATGTGGTGAAGGACTTGACAATGACTGAAAGCCACAGCAAAGGAAATTTTCAAAATTAATTGATTCATGTTCTATTTTTCTCTTCAAATTGTAAAAGTGATCATCTATTTCAGGAGAAATAACCTGTCCATTGTTCAGCAATTTGTGCTTCACAAATGAAGATGTGTTTGTAGTTTACAAAAAAGACTTATCAGTGTAGGCAGGAGCTTGAAGTAAGTCAAATGTAAAACTTCTGACAAACAGAAGCAATCTATTTTTAATCTCCCATTCTAAAATTTATTCTGTTTAGTAAAAGTTTAGTTTATTAATATGGATGCCAGACCTACAGAGGGACATAAATTCTGTAGAAGAAATTATTAGGGTTTTTGTCTTTCTATGAACATTAAATTATGTATTTAAGCTTTCCCCAATTTTATAAAGATATAAGTTCAAAAGACTATATTCCCTTTTAGTCCATAATTCCAGCTGGTTTTTACCTTCATATTTTACACTCTGTTGATAATATAAGAGCCACCAATTCTTTTCTTTGTTAGCATTGTAATTTAAGTTCATTCAGCAACATTCTATCAAAACAGTAGTTTTTAAATGTATCATTCATAAGTATTGGAAGAGATGTCAAATTTAGAAAATGGAGCAGTACTCTAACTCAATTGTATTCGATTCAATTTTGTTGGTTTTCCTACTCTTCCTAAAACCTTGTGATGGGAAATAATCCACTTACTTGTAAACCATCAGTGGAATTGTATTTAAATTGTATTACTCAAACTTTACAGGTATAGTTACCCAAAACAAAATCTTTTCGAAGATTTTGTGGTTGTAAGTAAGAAGTTAAATCACCATGGATAATAGTAAATTTCCATTCATAATTCCCCTTCATCTGTTACATAAAATATTTCTCTTTACAGTCAAAAGATCAAGTACCTTCCTATGGGATACTGAATGCACCCTTGCCCAAGAAACTTGGGTGCACTACTAAATCTCTCCCTGCTAATGATGTTTTATTTGCCCCAATCATGTACCTCTTTTCCCTCTTTACAATTTTCTTCTTTAGTAAAACTTTATATGCTTTTAAGGTATAAGATATAAGATATTTTCAGGTATAAATGACTAATAAACTGAAATTGCAAAAAAAAACTGAAATTGCAGGAATTTTTTCTTGCACATAGAAAATTATTCATTCAAGTGAAGGATAAATAAAAGGACCAAAGTCACACTAATATTGAGAAAACTCAATGTGAAATATTCCAAATACTTTTGTCTTATCTAATTTTAATTATATTATGGCATATCTCTCATTAAATAACAATTACATTAGAAAAAATAAAGTAATACAAAAAATTTTATAATTATTCAAACCCAAGTATTCATAATAGACTTTTAAAAATAATTTTTTCACAGTAATTAGAAGGTTTCGCCAGCAAGAGAGATAGTGTAGGAGTGATGGCACTTGCTTTGCATGTGGCTGGCTTTGGGTCTATCCCTGGCATCACAAATGGTCCCTAACTCTGCCAGGAATAAGTTGTGAGTATCAACTTGTATAGTCCCCAAACCAAAAATTACTTTTAATTTATGTGGTGCTTGTCTTTATTGCTGTAGTGCTCACTGGATATTTTATTTGATATTTCTTTCTGTATTGTTGCGGTGTTTCAATTACCTTTTTCCTGTCCTCTCTCAAACTGAGGTTGAAAGCCTCTAGAAGGATGCCGGACATTTTCAGCTTATTTGATTTTTTTTTTACCCCATTCTATTGCTTTTCTTTCCTTCAAACAAAACCACATAACTTGAACTCTTTAGCTCTGCCTCTGAGATGGAGGGGGATACAAAGGAGGGTACCAGGACCAAACAGATATATGATCACTAATAGTAAGCTAGACACAGAGGGAACCACTTACTCTAGCAGCCTGGGAGGTGAGGGTGGGGGATATGGGTTGCAGGAAGGGAACGAGGGTGGAGGACAAATTTGGTGATGAAAATTCCCCTGATTCAATGTTAATATGAACCTAAAATACTACTATGAAAGATATGTAAGTCAATATGGTCAAAATAAAAATTAAAAAAAATAAGTCAGGAAGTGTGACTCTGGCAAGCAAATGTATGAGCACTGCAACGATCCCTCGGAAAATCACTAAAATCAAAATATGCATGAGCATCTGATTGAAAGTAAAATGAGAGCCAGTAAGCTACTATTATCCACAGTGCTTTAATTTCTTACTACAACCATAAATCCTTCTAATATTAGTTTTGCCGTGTTTGTTGAAGATAGAAATAGTAAATATAATAGAATGTAGGACCTGATCTACTTCAAAATTCCTTATGTTATACTTGAGAACTCACTCTTTCTTCCTTGACACTATCTAATGTCCCTTGAGTCCTTTGAAAAATTCATTTTCACCAGCCATTCATCTGTAGCAATTTCTTCTTTCTTCTTACATTCCACTTTTCTAGAAATGTCTCATTTTCCCTTCCCTAAAACAAATCTTTTTGTTAGTCTCTAGTGGTTTCTCCACCCAAACTTCCTAATTACAAAGAGTATCTGAATACCTCCTTTAAGTAAATTCTCGTAAACACTTTCACACAAAATAGAGTTGATTCTTTGCCTTAAAATGCTGGGTACAACCATTCCCTAAATCCTCTCATTGATTACATAAATAATATCCAGTGAGCCTCTTGGATTCTTCCTTCTCTTTCATCAACATCCCTAAAAGCATATCAGTAAGTCCTGGCAGTTCTCTCTTATGTCACTTGGATAGGTCACTCTTCTCTTGTCACTCTGCAACCATTCTAGTTCATTACCTTAGCATTTCTGTCCCTAAATTTCTTTAATACTCTATATTTGTATGTAAAATAAAATTATAAGTTGTTATAAAAGCAATGTATTTTCACTGCAGAAAATTCAAAATAATAAAAATAAAAGGAAAAATTCAAAACTACAATCTTCATTGGAAGATAATTCTCATACAAAATATTCCTGCTGCTACTGCACATTTTCCTGTTGTCCACAATCTCCATCTCTAATGCACCCTTCACAGAAGAATTGAGTGTTGGTACATATATCAACAGTAATTCAATCATTTCCCTGTTTAAAATGCCTGTGTGGGGACTAACATTGCCTTCAAGATTAAAGTTCACAATATCAGAGTCAAAGTTATCTTTCCCTCTGCCTTAACGTCCAGCCATTTTCTCCTAGATACTTTCCTTCAATTTCATCCAATTAATTTATCTTCAATATGTAAGACTCTCTAAATATTGTGGCCTCCACTTGGTAAGACCTATCCTGTCTTTCTTTATCTAGTTTATTATCATTTTTCCTATCTTTAGTGCTTATAACCCTAAAGCTGTTTGAATTCAATTAGTGTAAGCAGAGCAGTACTGGTCTGCTTCCCGGAGCTCTCAGAATTCCCTGAGCACAACTTTTATAGAGAATATTGTCTACACATTAAAATTGCCTCCTTAGCTTCCTATATTGAAGGAAATAAACTTTACTAGCCTTTAACCGGATGGATAATTGCTTGCACTTTAGTATTAAAGCAATCTAGATTTATTCTTAATCGTTAGGTGACCCCAAAGAAATACAGGTAAAGTAGCCTCTCTAAACTTCAGCTCTCCTTCTCTAAGATGAAGTTATCCCAATTATCAAAAATTACAGCAAGATAAATCAGTGGTTCAAAATGTACAAAATTTTGTTCTCTGGGGAGATACTTGGAAATATTTTGAGGTAGTAGTTTTACTATTCTGAAGGGGTTAAGTAAGAGGGGTGAGTCCAAATGTATCTAGTATTTAGAAACCAGACATACTACTATATATCTTACAATGACATGTTCAGATTCTAAAACAAAGGGATCATCCAGAGATAAATTTCAGAAGCACCATGGTTGATAAAGCAATCACTCATTTTTTTTTGTTTTTTTTTTGGACCACACCCGGTGATGCTCAGGGGTTACTCCTGACTATGCACTCAGAAATCGCTCCTGGCTTGGGGGACCATATGGGACACCGGGGAATCGAACCACGGTCCGTCCTAGGCTAGTACAGGAATGGCAGATGCCTTACCCCTTGTGCAACTGCTCCGGTCCCTGCAGATGTACTTTTAAGGGTAATGAATATCCATTTTAGTGTTTGGTAGATGGTAGTGATTATTCCATTCAAGGAATTCATTGATTTCCAGCCTGCTACAGAATCTGAATTTATCTCCCTTCACTTACTTCAGATGTGATAGATGAACTCACTGTTCAGCATGAATTTGCTCCCTGCAACCTTCAACTTCTTGTGTTCAGAATACTTCATCAGTCATGGAGTGCTTTGCTTTGACCAGTGGAATAAAAAAAAAAAAAAACTACAGTGGGCTAGTTTTGAGCTCCAACTTCAAGAGACACTGTGTTTTCCACTTGCTTTCTTACACTCCTCAACAGCTAAAAGAAGAATTTTCTTCTGATTGTTATTTTATCCTCATCTAAGACCTCATAGGAATACTCAGAAAACAGTATCCTGAAAGTCCAGGCCTGGAATAGACATGTTTGGATGCCTCACAAAGTCAGTGTCTAGCTATACTAAACCAAGCCTAAATGAGCCAAAATCTGATTTACAGACAGACAAGCAAGAAATAAAATCTATGGTTGCATGCCTCTGAGACGTGTGGTTTCCTGTTACACAGTAATAACTGATTAAACATATGCTGTTTTATCTTTGATTTTTAAAGTTTCCTCACATATAGACAAGCTAAAAAAGAACACAGTACCAAGAAGAGCATACGAAAACAGTATTACCTACTAGATGCTCTTTGTTTTCACATCATGATTAAACTTCTATAATCAGCTATGAAAGCTCTTAATGGGTCCAAAAATTGCCAACATTTGACTTAATTTGGGCTTTTTGAGAACCCAAATACAGCTCAGGGGAGGCACAGGATCCCCTTCCAGCACTACTCCCAAATTTAGCCTTAAGACTCAAATCAGTTGTGGCAGGATTTCCCCAAGCCAACACTGCCAGTTCTCATTCATCTGGGCATTGAACTCATGGCCCTGGAAAGCAAAACATGTAACCCTGAAAACTGACCTATTTCTCCAGATTCAAATTTGGTTACTAGATAAGCAATTATTCAGAAACAACACAGAGAGTAGGACACACCAAGAGGAAAAAAGCAACGACTAAAAAGCATTTTTTTCTCTTCTAAAATTAAGGAAAAAATGGGGTGGACTAAAATGAACAGTGTTTCTTAGCCTTCTACAGTTATTGCCTCCCCTTATAGATTGTTCCCCAGTCTCATACTATGACCCCCTATTTACATCATTTTCATCTGCAGAGCACTTTGATTATATGGGGTTAATATCTAAAAAGAAAATATTAAGTAACTGTTTTCAAGATTTTTTATTGTTTTTTTGGGCCACACCCATTTGATGCTCAGGGTTTACTCCTGGCTAAGCGTTCAGAAATCGCCCCTGGCTTGGTGGGACCATATGGGACGCCGGTGGATCGAACCACTGTTCTTCCTTGGCTAACGCTTGCAAGGCACCTCTAGCGCCACCTCACCCGCCCCTGTTTTCAAGATTTTTAAACTAAATACTTTTTGCATTTAATATCATTTTTTTCTCTGCCCTTTTCTTCTTGATTTACTGTTGTCTATGTATTACTATCAATATTAAGCAAAAGATTGTTGTAAAATCTACATTATGGCCTTGTATACTATAAATTCTAGAAATAGTTCCCACCTAGCAACTATTGAATGAGCTCTTATATTAGTTTTAAAAATTTCATTGCTCATGCTATATTATCTTTAAAGCATTACTAACTTGTTATCAATATTTCTTATCTAATGAGCAAAAAATGTTTGACTATATTTTGCATAGTGAAGTAGTCACTAAAAGCTGTACTCACAATTGTAATAAAGTTTAACAATTCGTATTCCCCTGCATTAGTTTTGCTACCTACAAAAAGCCTTAGAATTGTTAGAAATAGCATGCTACAATTTGCCTATTGTTCCAAAACTAGATCACTTATTTTCTTCTTTGTCTATATGAGTATAATCATATATGTATATTAGTCTCAAAAATAATCTGAAAGAAAATTGAGACAGTTTTATTCATAAAATAATTATTTACATAATCACACAAACTCCATCATGTTCTGATATAAGGCAAAAATTAGTTCTAGTTTTTCTTCAAATATATTTTGAGAGCATATTGATAGTTCAGATCATATTACATAAAGTCAGAAATTGGTTTAAGTTCAGGAACTTAAATATTTGATTTTTCCAAGATCTTCCAATAATATATATTGACCAAGATTGCTTCACAAAAGGAAATTAGATTTATAAAATAAGATATACGCAAATATCTATCACATGTCACTTTTCATCAATTTTATTTTTGTTGGACCATCTAACTTATTTTTAATGAAAACTCTATAACATGTTAGAACATAATCAAAGATTTGAACATGCTTGATCTCACAAGAGTCTACCCTGGGCTTCTCAATTTTCAACTTTCCCAACTTCATTTCAATTTCAAGATCAACAACATGACTTTTAGAATGAGAAAAAAAATCAACACTATTCTTTCATGCAGAGTAAAGATCCAGCTAACGAGCAATAATTAATCATAACAGCTTGCTTCAAACTGCATCCTTGTCTAGAATTATGCAAAGTCTTTAAAATTGATAGCCTAGAGTGCTCTAGGAAAAAGGGGAGAAAAGCACAGTATTTCTTCATGGCATCCTTACCAGACTAACACTACTAAAAGATGAAGCCTCTTACCCAGAACTAGAAAAATTGCTGTCACAAACAGATTTCTTACTATTCCTGGAATATAAATAAAATTTGGAACTGCCTGTTTAAGCTTCTTTTCTTTGCTAGTAATATTA
Organism: Suncus etruscus; assembly: GCF_024139225.1. NCBI lineage: Eukaryota > Metazoa > Chordata > Mammalia > Eulipotyphla > Soricidae > Suncus > Suncus etruscus. Next base: position 106,938,949 of record NC_064855.1, on the reverse strand, counting down.
TACTCTGAAGTGCTTTTGATGGATGCCAAACTCTAAGCATCATCTGTGAAGGAGATAAAGCCCAAGTTTACAGTGAAGTATGGGATGGTGTCATGGCTGAGAAGATTTGGTGCAACAATTTTACAGAAACCAGAAAAAAAAGCTATTTCTGAATATCAAGTATGTGAGTATAAAAAGAAGATACAAGTCAATTTACAATTAAATTGAAAATAAAAGTGCACCTTATACCAGTATAAGAAGTAACATTCCATAACCAATCCTGCTTATGTTTCTCTAGCTGACAAAGCCAGTCTCTCCGCTGTCGAATTCTCACTTCTGCTATGCTCACATATCTCTGTTGTCATTATTTACTGTCTTCTGAATTAAAATAAGTTCTGGAAGAAAGACCTATGGCTCAAGGTTCCCTGTAGTGTTAGCACATTGCGGAACGTCAGGACCAGAAAAACACTGTTCAATATTCAATTAAGTCAAGCAAAGTTTTATCATTCATTCTTTACTTTGACAAAGTCAATCACCAAAGCAGAGTAAATGTGAAAAATAAAACAAAAAAAACAACAAACAAATAAAAAACCTACATATACTGCTTTAAAGAAACAAAATATAGATATTCTTTATTACTTATTAAGAAGTGGTTTCTTTCAAAATATTTTAGATTACTGGGGCCGGCACAGTGGCACAGGAGTGATTTCTGAGCACATAGCCAAGAGTGACATCTAAGAATCACCAGATGTAGCCAAAACAAAACAAAACAAAAAAAAATTTAGATTACTAAAGTACAATACTGTACTATATGGTCAAGGAAACTAATTATTTCAAATAGCTTTCTTATTATTTACTTTACATAATATTGTAAGTCAACACGATCAAATTTAAAATGCTGTTATCTGGGGCCAGAGCTGTGGCGCTAGAGGTCTTAAAAGTGCTAGCCTAGAACAGACTACAGTTAGATCCCCTAGGGTCCCATATGATCCCCCCAAGCCAGGAGCGATTTCTGAGCACATAGCTAAGAGTAACCCCTGAACATCAATGGGGGTGACCCAAAAACCAAAAAAAATAATAATAACAATAAAATGCTATTATGTACAGCAAATTGTATGGTTACTATATAATAAAGTTCAAATTATTAAATGTGGAAGAAAATATAGCTTATATTTTTTGGATTGAGGGGCCATATCCAGTGATACTCAGGGATTACTCTTGGCAGTGCATGGGGAATGACACGGGAAGGATTGAACCCTGGTGGGTGTGTGAGGTAAGTGCCAAACTTAACTATCTGTACTATCTTTCCAGCCCAAATTTTTAAAAGAATGAATAACATGCAACATGACAAGTTTCTCACCAAATAATATTTTGGATGAGCTTTATTAGTGTTCCATGGAACATATTACAGGGGCTAAAGCCTTGCATGAAACCAACCTCAGATTGATCTCAAGTACTATATAAGGACCCCAAACAACCACCAGGAGTAACCCTTACACACAAAACTGAGATTATCCTCCTAGCACTTCTTAGTAACTACCAAATGCAATAAAAACAACAAAATTCAATAAATTATCAATACTGGGGTACATAACTTATATATTAATATTTTACATGCATTTTACATGTTACCTAGTGGATCAAATGGAGCTTACTAAGAAGAAAGTTCAAATGAGAAATTATCAATAGTCAATAAGAAGTGATCATTTTATATAACATACATGTAAATAAGAGTAGTGTACATATAAATATAGCATAAAATATAGTAATAACATTATTCAGCTTACTCAGAATATTTTAATATCACTAATATTTTGGGGGGTTTTGGGCCACACCTGGTGACGTTCAGGGGTTACTCCTGGTTATGCGCTCAGAAATTGCTTTTGCCTTGAGGGACCATATGGGACATCTCAGGATGTCCTAGGTCAGCCATGTTCAAGGAAAATGCCCTACCACTGCGCCACCACTCTGACCTCTAATATCACTAATTTCATCAATATTTTCAGATACCAGTTTATTCAACAGGATATATAAAATGATGTGCATATAGGTAGCTACACTGTCTGGAATGGCCAATGAGCACAAACCCAGGATTAAGCCCTGAGCACCACCAAATGTACATAATATTACTCTAAATAAAATAATACATATAGTATCACTGACAAGAGATAAAACTAAAAATTGAGGGGACAGAGATCAAAGTACAGAGGCTAAGGCTCATTCTTTGTACGCAGCTCACATATAGTTTGATCCCCAACACCATAATGATCCTTCACACCATTAGAAGCAAATGTCAAAGGTAGAGTTGAAAATAGTCGCTGAGCACTATTGGGTGTGGCCCAAAAACCCAGTCACCCTATTACCTAAAGCAGTTACTCTTTCACTCATCTCGAGATAATGCTGACCAAGGTTGAAAAGAAAAATGGCCAAAAAGCCTGATCATCTACCAGAGATTAGACACTATGTTCAACAAAGTGATATACTTAGGAGCCCTTGGAGCCAAAATAACAAAAGGCAAATTGATAAACAGTGCAAATGCATTTCCCATGGTCCTTGAGGCTAGAGAGTTCAAGATCAATCTGGAAAATTCCACATTTGGTAAGATTCTGCTTTGTGGTTCATAGGTGTGAACTTCCAACCATATCACCAATGTAGTTTGAAGGAGTTAAATAGCTATGGTTCATCTTATATATAAACACAGGTCCAGTTCATCAAAACTCTATTCCTGTAACCTAATCATCTTCCAAAGGTCACATCTCCAAAATGTGATTCTCTATATCACATTAAGAATTATATTTCAACTTATGGATTTCAAGGGGACACAAAAATTCGCTCTATAGTAACATGGTAAATGGTAGAAGATATTAACACCTATTCTTTCTATGCCTGTTCTTAAGTAATAATCTGAATGAACAGAAAGCTCTTCAAATCAGACCTGCTGGTGGGGAGAAGATGTTGTGAAATGAATAAGAACTAATTTTAAAAAGATATAACAGAGATTATAGCAGACATTTAAAGCTATGAATATTAGATATCATTTAAGCAGGAAAAAGGCAATGCACTGAAGAATTTTAAATTGGAGAATGACATATGAATATAAAATTAAATCCTTAATCTTCTAGGCTATTTGGGATCAGCAGAGGACAAAAACTAAAGTAGACAGTCAAGAGACTGTTGCAGTAATAAAAGTGTCACACAGGAGCAGGTAGAAAAGAGTAAATTTGAGAAGAAAAGTTCATTTTTAATTCACAAGGAGAAGTTAAATAAGAATATAAGTTATTGATGGCTCTGAAGTTCTGAGCCTGAATCTCAAGAGGGAAAAAATATGTTGATACCGTAAAATTAAAATGAAAAGTTGCCCTTAAATGAGAGATGAGAAATTTACATCCAAACAAAAACATTTAGTGTGCTAACAGGCTAGTCAGGTAGAAATAAATAGAATAGGCAGCTGAGAGGCAGGAGCTAGATTAAGAATGAAATATCTGAAGAAACAAAATTGGAAAAGGGAAGATGAAGAGTTAGAAAGAAATGATCTAAGAGTCAGGATGAAGTGTGAAAACAAGGTATCAGATATAAAGAGAAGGTGGGCCAGACTTGAAGATGAGGGTATCAGACTGCAAATGGAATGAATAAATACTATTTATTTTTCCCTAAGAGTGCTATTCATCAAATTGCTGGGCAGCATGAGAAAATGAAATGCCATGGCATTACCTTCAACATCATCTCTCTTAACTTTTAGACATGCCCTTAAAAATAAGTATACTCCAGTAAGATTACACAGTTAAATAAACCAGAGTGAACCAATTAATGTTCCTCAGCTTTCCATCAAAGTTTATTCATCTCTTTGCTAGAAAATGCATAAAAAGCCTATATTTAAAGATTAATTTTATAAATACTAGAGAAACATTACCTCCTAATAATAAAATAACAAGATCACCAGAAAAAAAAAAAAAAAACACCAACTCAAAGTAACATTAAACATAGATCAGGCATGTCAACATAAAATCAGGTCCTTCCCCTAGAGGCCAATTGCTGTAGAATTTACTTCTCTGGGTACCCAACTGAAGAGTCAGTAAAGGAGAAATGTTCAAGCATAGTCTCACAATATACTCCATAACCAACACCTTTAATCAAAATATAATCCATTATCTTACATTATGCCTTCATCCTTTTCTTAAAACTCTGAGGGCATAGTTATCAGTCTTATGGGAAAGATCACTACTGGATTTACAGATTTCTACAGTATGTTGACGATCACTTACAATAAAATCAGAATGAGAAAGGGAAATTGTCTGAGAGGACCATTGAGCCAGGTAATAGATTCAGTCTAATATATCCACACAGCAGGAACCAAATTAAAATGTAGATGGAATTCTAATATAGTCCAACTGGAAAGACTTGCTCCAGTTTCTCACAGGAGTTTGTCTGCTATTTACAAAGAGCTAATCCTGAAGACATGAAATTGATGATATTAATTATTTGCGACACTTTTACATGTATAATCATGTAAGTTAAAATAGTGGCAAGGTCACAGTGTTTAAGGTTTTCTTTAATAAAAGGCAAAACACACATAATTTAGCATCATTTTCTTACCTGAATCATTATCAGTGCATAAAATAATATTTGCAGGATCTGGAATTATGCAGATTATTTCACTGTGTCACAAATCATATACTTGAATCCAATATGCCTACGGACAACAGCTACTTTTCCTGAGAGCAAAGCAGCAAATAGTCTATTTCCATCTTCCTCCTCCCACCCAATTCCTTATCCCTATTATCTCTCCAAGCTGAGATACAATATCACAATCAATTTCAGTCACTACTGTCAGGAAAAGAAGTTTTATGTAGTTGAGCATTTTTCTGGTGATGTCTAAGAAATTGACAAATATAGCACTGTTTGAAGAAAATATTGTGTCATGTCAGTTAAAAATATTTTAGTAAGATTTAAAAAGAAAAATAGTGTGATAACCTAGCTTACTTTTAATCATTCTGGTCATAAAATTAATAAAACAAGTATAAATATCAACTTCAACTGTTAAAGAGGATGCACCATTTTGAAGCATATTTATTTCCTAGTTTTATGAAAAAAAATCAATTGAATTCCTCTAAAAATAAAATAACACCCTAAGTTTTTATATAATTAAGGCTTGTAACTTCAGTAAACTTAAAAGATGAAAACTTTTTACTTCCAGGTAAAATACTATACAGATGAACTCTAAAATTTGAGTGCAATTTTTCTAACAGAGGATTGACTATTTGAAATTGAAAAATTGTAAACTAAACATGAATAGACTCATACAACAGACTGAAGTATTGAATATCAGAGGTCATGCTGACTAAATTTTCTAATGAGAGATAAGAGAAAAATTTCAACCAAGAATTAATTGAGAAATTTTGAAGCATATTTCTATAGGTTTCATGGACTGTAGCTACAAAGCACTAAAACTGGATGACATAAGCAACAGAAATGTCTTGTCTCATCATCTGGAGACCAGATGCCTGGATCAATCTGGTGGTAGGGTAGTTCTCTTCTGGGGCCTATGAAATACTATTTGCTTCATTTGGTTCCTCCGGCTTCTGGTGAATTTAAGCATCCTTGATTGTAGACAATGGTCCCCAAGTACATTTCTAGCTCTTCGTTCAAATTTGCTTTTTTACAATACTCTATTTCCAAAAAAAAAAAAAAAAGTCACATTCTGAGGTTAAAATTCCAACATATCCTTTTTCCTTTTTCAGTTTTGTTTTAGGAGAAGATGGTAGAGATAACATATTTCAGCTTATTTTAGCATTCTTTATGACTGATTCACTTTTTGTATGGAGTGTGTTTGGTTTTCTCAATCGAAGTATTAGTGACACAAGCCTTATATGAACTTGGTTATAGGACTTGATAAGGCAGATCAAATGTGGATGGGAGTATTGTGGAAGTATGTAGTATTGTGTGAGTATGCAGGTAAATGCATTCAGAGACAGGACAGTCTTTCCCTCTGCAAGCAGAACAACTACATCTCATGCAGGATTGCTCCTTCAGCCAGAGTAGATAAAGCTACACATCAAACTACACAAAATGGAGATACAAACACTTTGTGGATATGAACCACTGATATTTTGAGGGCTTTAAAATTTCAATGAACCCAATCGATCCCTGTGAAAGAACTGCCAAGATAGTAAAAAAAAAAAAAAAAAAAAAAAAAAAAAAAAAAAAAAATCTAATCGTAAAATTCAGAGCTAAGAAACTATCTAAAGAAGTTGAAACATGCAAGAGGTTCCGACTTTAATCACCACCAGCAGATGGAAACAGATGTGGCCCTCATGGACCGCCAAGCACCACTGGATCTAAGAACTGAACCCCCATCTTACATAATCTGTGTACTGCTGAGCCTCTGTATGCTGTTTGGGAGAATGGCCCCTAAAACAGGAAAATTTTCTCATGTAAAATAAAATGAAATTTCATGAGAAAACCTGTAATATACTGAAGCCATAATCAAAGCAATATTTATATTTAAAATACCTATATTACAAAAAAAACTTTAAATGTTCAAAAATTATGTCTTAATAAAATTTAAACATGTGACACAGATTATTTTTTTAATTTACATTAACAAAAGGAATGAGAAGTTAGAAGGAGACTTTGGAGGAAGTCCGACATTGCTTGTGGGTGTGAAGAGGGAACGTTTTTTATCTGAAACTATCATAACTCATACATAGTAAATCATGGTGCCTAAATAAAAAAACTAATTTAACAAAAGAAATCAATGGTGTAGTGTTGGTATAGTATATGCATTAAAGCATCATAAACTGAACTATAAATCACAGTACTTCCATAAAGATTTTTAATTATACATATAAAGTAAAATTTTAAGGTAGCAAGAGATAACCTTAAAATTCTAAAATAAATCTGTGTCAAACAAAGATAAATGTTCTTGAAAAATAGTCTGGGTGTTGACAAAACTCTTATTATGACAGAACTGATAACAGAGAGGAAACTAAAGAAGAGAGTGTGGGACAAAAAAGGAAAGAACAAGGCCTGTTAGAGGAAAAAAGAGAGTCAGAATTAAGCATCAGAAACAGATTCTTGGAACCTGAAATTGAGTTCATTCATCTTCAATTTACTCCACACTTCCTGTACCCCAAACTTGACTTTAGCCTGAGGAGAAGACTCAAGAACAATGAGTCTTTTAAACTATATTTTTTACACTTGATCTTAGCCAAAAGGCCAAGTAGCCATTAGACTATTTTTTCCTAGGAATCTCCTGTCTTGAACATTTTTCTAGAAAAGATTTAGAATTATTCTAATCCTCCATCCAAAATAAATTGATTCATATCTTTCAGATCTCTAACTTGACACAACCATATAAAAGTAGCCATGTGTTTATTTTCCTCATTAGATGTTAAACTTCCTGAAAGCTGTCATAAATTAGAATCCTAGATGAAGACTGGAAAACACACACTCTTGGCTTTGAGCCAGTCTTATAATATCAATGAAGACACATAAGGCAAAGGTCCATTTCAGGTCTGCACATTTAGTTACCACAAACTTGGTCAAATCAAGACATACCTCAATACAGTATAGTGGCTGCTGATGTTTAATATATTTAAGGTGTATATTGATAAAGATGACATTTGTCCAAGTTTTGAATATGAGTCACTTATAAAACCCTTCTTAAAAATTGTGGTTAAATACTGAGATCTCTAGATACATAGGTCTGATTTTATCACCCAGGAAGGAGCAGAAGCCTTCCAAACACCACGAAAGCACCACCGGGAGAGTAAATGATCCTGAACAGAGTCTATAGTTAATCCCATGACAATATACTCCAAGGGTGGAGAAACCAATATCTCTTAGGCCAAGTGAATTCCTTTTTGAATGACTCCAATATTTACTGTGCCATTGCAGGAGGGAAAAAAAAAGGCAGAAAGCACAAAACATTTTTTTATTTTTTTATGTATATTATTTTTTAAACACTCAATTTTATTATTATTTTTATTTTTTTTTACCTATCTACTTCTTGTCGATTTCCTTGTTTTTGGTGTGGTTATTGAAGTTGTTGTTCCCATTTATATTTATGTTTTTTCCTTCTTTTTTTTTCTTTCTTTATGTGCCCTGCCATGTTTTTTATCTCAAGACCATGGCTATTTTTGTGGTGCTTATCGTTGTTATTGTTGGTGTGCTCACTGGATATTTGACACTTCTTTTTGTACTGTTGGGGTGTTTCACCTTATTTTTCTCCTTCGTCTCTCAAACCGAGGATGAGAGCCTCTAGAAGGATTCCGCCCATTTTCGGCGTATAAGACTTTTACCCCAGTTTATTACTTTTCTCTTCTTCAAACAAAACCACATAACTTGAACTATCTAGACCTGCCTCCCAGTTAGAGGGGGAAATAAGGGAGGCACCAAGACCAAACTGGTGCAAGACTACCAAGTAGTAAACTAGTTACAGAGGGACCACATTTTCTAGCAGCCCCGGGGGTGAGGGAGGAGGATATGGGAGGTAGGACGAAATGGAGGTGTAGGGAGGACAAATCGGCGATGGGAATCTCCCTGATTTTATGTAAATATGTACCTAAAATATTATTGTCAACAATATGTAAACCACTATGTTTAAAATAAAAATTATATTAAAAATTGTGGTTAAAATAAAGACATAGTAAATCAATATCTTGAGGTCTAATGCAAGTCTGACACTGACCCAAGCTTCTTGCCTCTACTAAAGTTCAATCACCAAATCCTGTTATTTTTTATGCTAATATGGATAGAAGATTTTTCTCTCCTATTCTCCATAATCAATGCAGGACACTTCATCTTTTCTCCAGATTATTAAAGTCAGCTGATCATTATTCAGACACAATAACCTGAGATCATAAAACAAAATGTTTAACAAATATAAACAAAAATTTAAGTAAAACCTCAGCTTTAATAGCTTTAACATAGTACAACTTTAAGAATATTCACAAAACACATTAAACTATGGGCATATACTTTAAGAAAGTAAAAGGAACAAAAAAGATTAGACAATTCTCTTTATTTCAACTTTATTTGAGTTAGTTAGGAGAATCATTTGATGGTGCCCTTAAATATAATTAGAAATGAAGAGAAAGAAAAAAGAAATAAAACAAAAAAAAAGAGTAAGAAAAAAGATAGAGGGGCAGGGAGATGGCGCTAGAGGTAAGGTGCCTGCCTTGACTATGCTAGCCTTGGACGGACCACGGTTCAATCCCCCGGTGTCCCATATGGTCTCCCAAGCCAGGAGCAACTTCTGAGTGCATAGCCAGGAGTAACCCCTGAGTGTTACAGGGTGTGACCCAAAAACAAAAACAAAAACAAAAACAAAAAAGAAAGAAAAAAGAAAGGAAGAGAGGAGAAAAGAAAGATAGAAAGGAAAAGAAAGGAAGAAGGAAAGAGAAAGAAAGAAGAAAGAAAGAAGAAAGAAAGAAAGAAGAAGAAGAAAGAAAGAAAGAAAAAGAAAGAAAGAAAGAAAGAAAGAAAGAAAGAAAGAAAGAAAGAAAGAAAGAAAGAAAAAGAAGAAAGAAAGAAAAGAAGAAGAGAAGAAGAAAGAAAGAAAGAAGAAAGAAAAGAAAGAAAGAAAGAAAGAAAGAAAGAAAGAAAGAAAGAAGAAAGAAAGAGAAAGAAAAGAAAGAAAGAAAGAAAGAAAGAAAGAAAGAAAGAAAGAAAGAGAAAAGAAAGAAAGAAGAAAGAAAGAAAGAAAGAAAGAAAGAGAAAGAAAGAAGAGAAAGAAAGAAAGAAAAGAAAGAGAGAAAGAGAAAGAAAGAAAGAAGAAAGAAAGAAAGAGAAAGAAGAAAGAAAGAAAGAAAGAAAGAAAGAAAGAAAGAAAGAAAGAAAGAAAGAAAGAAAGAAAGAAAGAAAGAAAGAAAAGAAAGAAAGAAAGAAAGAAGAAAGAAAGAAAGAGAAAGAAAGAAAGAAAGAGAAAAAGAAAGAAAGAGAAAGAAAGAAAGAAAGAAAGAAAGAAAGAAAGAAAGAAAGAAAGGCAAAGAAAAAGAGTGAGTGGTAGCACAGTGGTAGTGCATTTGCCTTGCACATAGCTGACATAGGAAAGACAGAGGTTCAATACTCAGCATGTCATATGGTCCCCTGAGCCAGGGGTGATTTCTAAGCGCACAGTCAAGATTAACCCCTGAATGCTGCCAGCTATGGCCCACAAAACAAAACAAACAAAAGAAAACAAAAAAGAAAAATATATGCTGTTACTTTTTATATACCAGTCATCAAGTATACATGCAATCTACTTTATGAGGATTAAGTTGACCAAATCTCATTAACTACAGTCTAGAGAAAGATACAGTAATTACTCATATTACAAACAAGAGCAAAAATCTTGAGATAAGACTAAAATTCTTGAGATATGGCTCTAGATTTTCTAAGTCTAGGACTCGACTTTTCTGAAACTCTAACGTTTATTGCCTTATCCAATCACAAGACTACCACAACAAAGACCAATGTTGATTCCATAATAGTGGGGTATTTTCAATTTATTCCTGCTTATAAAAAAAGAAATGAATATATTTTCTAAGTTAACATTAAAATCAAGTTCATACCCCAAGGAGATGGATTCAAACAAATACTACAGAGAGCAATATCCTTTAAGGTGCAAAAGTTCAATTATCTTTGTTTATATAAAAGTTAGCCTACAGGCAGAATTACCCTGGAACAAAAGAATAATAGCATAGTTATCAAAAATTACCTTTTATTCACAATTATGACTCTTTTATGGATCTTGAAATTCTACTTTTCTTCCGAATGGAACTATAGAATATATATTCCATTTATTCTTAGACAAATTTTATGCTAAAGTATGGTGATATGAATAGATAATTGTCCACTATTAGGAGCAAGATTATTATTATTAGGAACTAGACTTAAGGAATAGTTACAAAATTTAAGTCTACTATTCAAGAAAAATGATCTCTAATTTCCACTATCTGTTATTATCCAAGAAATGTGATAATAGGGTTTAATATTTCCATCTCAATCTATTACTCACTGGTACTATTAACAAAATCTCAAAAATTTCCATAAATAAAAGATTGTTATTAATGTCATTTTAAATTATTAGTTACATTAAGGTTGTTTATGATTAGATAAATATATATAAAACACATCATTGAAATTATTGATAACTATTGATACTGTTTACTGAAAATAAATAAATTTGACTCAAAAATATAGCAAATGTTGAGGCCAGAGCAGTGACACAGTGGTAGGATGTTTGCCTTGCATGCAGCTGACCTAAGATGGACCAAGGTTCAATCCTCCAGCATCCCATATGGTCCCCCAAGCCAGGAGTGATTTCTGAGTGCAAACCCAGGAGTAACCCCTGAGCATCACCAGGTGTGGCCCAAAACCAAAAAAAAAAAAAAAAAAAAAAAAGAAAGCAAATGTAATTTATTAAGATTACCACAAGCTTTCAAAAAGTGACTCCCAGAGCCTTAAATTCATTACAAATTATATTTACTAACTAGTTTACTGACTAATGAATAAGTGTTTTCATCTTTATATGGCTATGCTATGTTGCTTATATTTAAAATAAGAAATTTCTCATATACAAGCTCACTAATTACTATTTTTTCTATTTTTTCATATATTCCAACTGCATCCAGCTGTCTTTGAGGTTAGAGAGCAATGAATTGTAACATGTAAAGTCCAAACCCTTTTAGTTATAACACTTAAATCTCCACCCCAAATGAGCATAGTGGTATATGGTGATGACCATGCTTGGCAGGCTCCTCATACTATATCCAAATTTTTCCTGAAATTCCATTAGGTGTATAAATAATCTGCCCAATGAAAACCTCTATGTTTATGAAGAGTCACAATGAATAACATTTATTAAAATTTTTTTTCAAATTGAGGAGCATGATTTGATCCCAAAGATCAACCCATTCTAGACTTGACCTAAAATAAGCTATCTTCTCACAGTAAAATTTAGTGTCTTTATGCTTCCAAGGCTACAGATTCACAAAATACAAAAAAATTAGGATCATTAACAGTGCAGCCCAGCATATACCCAGCTCCACTTCAGTCCTCGGCTCCACATGGCTCCCAAAGCATCATTAGTTGAAACCTGGAGGCCTGTAGACATCTAAGAATGCAGTCCAAAGGGTTCTATCACAACTGCTGAAAAACCCAAAGGAATATAGAGGTATTTCAGATAATTGCAGAAAAAAGCAAGACCCAACAATAGCACAGACTCAGACCCCTGCACTGAACTGTCAGCTTGGTTGGCCAAATATCTATTAGGAGTGACCTCAGGATACCAAAACAAGCTTGGGAACTCACCACACACACACACACACACACACACACACACACACACACACACACACACACACACACACACACTTGTCAAGAATTCTCAATCACTGTTCCAGGTTAGAGTTTGCCTCACTTCATCTCTTTCATACTCAAGAGATCACAAAATGCCTATGGAAACCTATCTGACCAACTGAGTACTTTAACTCATCTCCATAACATATAAGGCCTTAATCACAGCCATACCCCATTTTGGCTCCAGTTCCTGTTCCACTATACACAGTATATATTGATATATATATTGATATCCATTGATATCCATTGATAATTAGATCCAGAATTGACCCTTTCTTAGCACCTGAGTGCCACCATCCAGTCACCATAATATCTCATCATGAGTATTACAGTGAGCTCCAAATTTGATCTTAAGCCTAGACTAGCCTTTCAATAAACCTGCCTCAACCACTAGATTAAATAATTGTTTTAAAATAAAGCCATTTCTAGTTCAAAATTCCTATTTCAAAGTAATTCAAAAAGTCCACAAGCATGTATGAAATTCTTTCTAATGACCCCATATGTCTACTGTGTTCTAGTCTCCCAGACTTCCTTGGGACACTCCTTCAGATAATTGAGACAAAGAATCCTTTTCTCCTAGATCTCTACATAAACACTTTCTTCAAATGCCAACCTTGCCTTGCTGATACAATTTATAATCTCCATAACTTCCAATATCCTCCTCAATGTTCGATGTTCTACTTTCCCAGAGCATTTGCTTCACGTACTAACTTATTTCTCCACTATGTTTGCTTACTTTCTGTCTTCCCAGATAAAAGCCCGGACTGAACCTAGAATTCCTTGTTTTATTTCCGGATACATCTCATGTACAAGGCTCCATGAGATGGTTCCTTCACGAATATCAGATAGATGGATAAAGACATCTCCTATCACCTATACACAATCATGCATCTGTGCTAACTAAACCTAACCTATCTCCATAAAGATTGAGAGTAAAGGCAAACATATAAAATAGGGAAACAAACAACCCATTTCATGACGCTCTGAAGTAGTCACTGACCCTAAGCATCTTCCTAGTATGGGTTTTCACCCTAAAACTCAGGTTCTAGAAAAGAAAGAGATAAAATAACATATATTGAGCATATACCTTACACCATCCATGTTGAGGCATAAAAAATATCTCAGAATAAATTTTTATCTACAGTATAATCTCTAAGAGTTAAAATTAATAAAACATAAATTTTAATAGTTTCAAATAGTTTAAATGGCATTATTTTATCATTGCACTACAATCATTTAATTAAGTTTATCACTAAAATCAGAGTATCATCTCAGATTAAATTTTATCAGGCCTTTAACTGCATAAAATTGAAAACTTTCAAAATATTGGCCAAGTTTATTTTGTACTGATTAGCTATTTTAAGTATTTCATAGAAAACAGTGACCCTATAATACTTAACTGTTTTCACACCAAACAAATATTTAAATGACCTATCAGAAGTGGTCAATGCATCAGAGATGTTTCAACAGTTTTTATTAAAATTTCTAAACATAACAAATGGCAAATATGTATAATAAAATTATTACTATTAGTTTTATTTTTATATTGAATATATTTGTAAATATTTAAATGTCTCAAATTTTACCTTTAGGCCATCCACTCTATTGGAAAGAAAACTGTTTCTTCCCTATAAATCTGGCAACAAAATTTTAAAAAGGTGCATGTCAAGATAGAAGGCTGGGGATGGGTGGGTTTGGGAGGCACCTTGAAACAGTGTTGGAGAGAAGTTGACACTGGTGGTGGAGTTGGAGCTGGGACAACGTTTGTCTGAACTCAGCTATAAATAACTACAAATGATCATTCTGCTTTCATAACATAAAATAATTATGAGAGAAGTATGAGTGTTAAGCACATTTTCACAAAATATATTTTTGTAACCTCACAGAGGAAAAAAATCCATCTTCCAAAGTAAATGCATAGGGATAAACTAGAAGAAGAAAAAATGGAATTTCATTTCTATAGCTTATAAATAAGTTTAGATAGTTCTAGCAGTAATAGGAAAAGTTTGTTCCATGAGATAAAAGGTTTTTAAAAGAATTCATAAATATTAAATTACAAAATGAGCTATAATGCACAATAAGTACATTGCAACTTCTCCTTTCTTTAAGTATACTACCAAGCAATATTTACAAATTTGCTATTCCCAATCAGCTTGCTTTATTTTTTGGCATTTTTTCAAGTTCAAGCAAAATAAGAAAATCACTTAAGCAGATATATTTTGGATTTTGTCAAAATCCCCAATTAATTTTAATGACCTACTCTTGTTTTAAAAAGTAAACATTTCTAAAATCCATACGTTATGCTTTGAAAAGTAGTTAACAATTATTTCTTCCTTTGGATTACAAATACTATCAACATAAATGTTAGAAAATACAAAAGGGAGCTGAGAGAAATAAAACTAGTGGTAAATCTATGTAAACCATGCTTATACTTTACAAAGAATTGCCATCCTTTTTGTTTGTATTGAATTTGGGAATGTCATTGCTCACAAAATATCTAATAGGCGAAATAGGTGTTCATATATGTTCAGTTTAAAAAGGAGTGATGGTTACTGGAATTGGAGAATATAAAAGTGAAAAGTGATATTAGTAAAAAAAAAAGGTACCAACTGTCAAAGATAAATAAAAGGTAAATTAAGCTATAAAAAGCACAATACTTAACTATTATATACATGGAAGTGCACATCTTAAATACTGTAATCAAACAAAAAAGAAAGAAATGGTAATTTATAAATGATTGACTAATACTCGGGTGTGGTTCATATAATAGTATATGCATATACTTGTATTGAATACCTCAATTTGTACAATGTTATAAAGCCAATTTTATGTCACTAAATGCTAGGGAGAATTTTTAGCTAAAAATATTATTCATTAAAATGTACTCATCTTTTGCTCTTGTAGTCATGTGATTTTTTAAAAATTATCTCCATGTTTGTAAATAAATGCAAGGTCCTAGGAGACACACTATTTCACTATCCTGGGGAGAAGAATAGGAATATCACCTGGGAGAAGTGCAGAACATAGCTAAGGGAATAACATGAGCAGGAGAGCTTCCCCATCAGGGTGGAAGCGAAGATGACAAAACTTGCCACACAGAAATCATTATTTACTCTGAAAGCCATGTCTTCGAGATTTCATCTTTATCATTGTGATCTCAGCTTATTTTGAGATTTCACCTTTACACCATTATCTCAAATGGTTTATATGTGCCTTTTCATATGAGGTGCATGTCTGCACCTATGTACGTCTATGGAGATGATAGGAAAGATTAAATATTTCATACTGGTACTAATATTCTAGGAAAGCGAAACAAAAGCAATGTGAAGAAAAGGAGAGCAAGTCTGGGACTGTGTTCAAAAGGGAAAGCACACCTGCCATGCACATGACAAAGGTTCCTAGGTCTATTGCCCTAGCACCATATTCCACCCTGCTAGCATTTCTTAATGTAGTCCCCCATAACCCCACCAAAAGGCAGGATCACCACCATGTTTTCACTCCCCAACAACTACCAGCAAGTAAAATTCAAGAGAGCTAAGGAATAAGATAGCACTGCAAACTTGAACATATGCAGAGTGCTTGAGGAAAGTCTAGATTTCTACAAAATACAGAAAGACTGGAAAGGCTTCAGCTACAAGTTAAATGTCCATGAACCATTCACTCTCTTTAAGTATGTGTACAGGTTCATGCCGCATATACACAATGAAATATAAATAACACCCACAAAAAAATGTATGCTTGTAAAGAGACATTAAGATTTCCTAATAATCCAGGAGCCACATCCTTTGGAAATATAATACCCTTTCCATAACTATCCATTTAGAAAATCTTTGAGCATCCTGACAATATTAAGTGTTGGGAAGGCTGTGGAACAATGAAAAAGCACAGCAGCTACTAGTGGGAGTTTAAATTGGTTCAACTCCTTAGCAGAACAATTCAGAACTACCTATTAGTGTTGACAGTGTGCACAGACTATAAGTTACAATTTCAGTTCTATATATAAATCCTAGAAAAACATGTGCCCACGGAGATATAAACAAAAATGTTCCCGTGGCACTATAAGTGCTAAAATAATGTGGAAATCATTGAAATTCCCCTCAAAGAGAACAGGACCAAACGTTGCAAATCAATAACCAATATACCTTAAATATCAATTTACATGAATAAATAAAAGATGGGTAGGAAGAACAACTCCCAATAATAACAATCTAATTACTCTCCAATAATCACTCATTATGGTCAACTTATGGCCCTTATGCAAGATGTGTGATTCAATTAATATACAGAAACAATTATTAAAGGATATAAAATGCCAATTCCTTTCTAGGTATAAATGTATATAATCAAAAATTTGAATGACTCTATTTATTATAAAGTCAAGGAAAGAGGTTTTTAGTCTACCATAAGAAGTTCACTAGACTCTCTAGGTTGAGAATACCTTGCCAAAATATAATTGATCATAGTCAGAATTTTTAAAATAAAAACGGGCTTAAATTTGTTAAAGTTGAAAAAATTAATTTAGGGCTAAGACAAGGAGCTTAAAAGACTGCCTTCCATGAAGAATACATGTGTTCAAGGCCCAGCTCTAAACTGCCCCCTAAAGACCTCTAGGTGTGGACCCAAAACCATTAAAAACTGCTCTGGAAAAAAAATGTCACAACCTTGCCACCTTAAGTCTTCCTGTTCTATTACCCTTGCCTTTTAAATAGGTAGTTCAGTGTTAGGATTATCTATATTTCTTTATCCTTCCACATAATGCTGTTCCAAGTAATAATTAAAATATTCACCTCAACTAAAGCAAGTGGAAGTGAACAAAATAAAACTTAATATATACCACAATATTTGAAAATATCTATAAATTATGTTCTCATATATTAATATAGTAATAGTTTCTTATATCTTTACATGTGTATATACACACAACTCTTTATACTAGTTTCATGGTAACCATATGCTAGTTATTCAAATTATAGTAGTCCATAACTGCTAAAGAGAAAACTAGCTAATTACATTCATAAACTCAATATTATTTCACTTGCCTGTTCAAATTTTACTTATTTAGTTTTGGAGTAGTCTTATATTTCATTAATCCAAAAAGTAACTTAAACTCATTGAATAAGCTTTTAAGTAGTTAAAAGAAATAATGACCAAAGTGTTAAATCTTCATTTTATAAGTATCATTTTTCAGACTTCTACTATCATACATATTTTAAATAGAAATTTCCAGAATAAAAACAGATATTTTTAAAATGTTATTAAATATCAGAAAAAATAGGGTAAAGTCTACCTCTAGAAAGATACAACTTCAGAATTTTACTTTTTCAGTGTTTCAAACAAAACACAAATTTCCAATTGTATTCTCAATTATTCACTACTTATTTTATTAAATCATGCTGAAATGCAGTACAATTTTCAATTAAAAACTAAACTCTACTATCGTACTTGAATAAATACTAAAAACCAATTAATCTAAAAGCCTGGTAAGTTGTTTTTTATAGTATATGATATATTTTGCAACTTTTTAATTCTATTTTTCTTCACAAATCACACTAAACTTTACAACTTATTAATTAAAATATTTATATATAAATTTGATTTGGAGCCACAATCAGCTGTGCTCAGGACTTTCTCCTGATTTTGTACTCCAGTATCACTCCTGGCAGAACTTAGGGACAATAGGTATTAGGGGCCAAACCAACATTAGCTATAAGCAAGTCAAGTGCTTCCCTGGACCTTCCAAAACATTTTTAAGGTAGGCAAAACACTCACAGTAAAAAAGCTGATGGGAAACACTCTTATATTACTGATAGCTGTTCTGTTTTATTCATAAACATTATTAAGTTTCCAAAGTGAAGAACAGTATTAAATCCCTGAGATTGAAGAACAGTTATTGTCTGCACTGTAAAAAAAAATGCCAGTGTTCCTTTCTGTAAACAGCACCACTGATTTATGAACAGACACAGACACTGAGCTATCAGCCTGTTTTCCATTTGTCTTGTAAGACACTGTATGCATGAAACCCTCAGACTACAGTGAAATCCAGGGCACTACTGGGGACCCTTCCAATAATTTTATTACTGTCTTGTTCATTTTAATAAAAACTCAAGCATAAATAATCTACTAAAAGCAAATAAAAGAGAACAAAGAGTTATTACAATATACTAATTCCAACCCTGAACATGGTTAAGACTGAGGAAAAAAATCTTTTATTTTAGTAACAGTTGCCACTGCTGTTTATTTTATCACTGGTTAATTCCAATTTCCCTTCTCCATCTAACACTGCAGTAGGACTCCTCAATATACAGACACGTAATCACCCCCATCAGTCAAACAGAGTTCCCTAAAATTAATGTTTTCACAGTATCCTACAATATTCATGAGAGAAGAGACCACCATACTAAACCCAAACTATTTAAGAATCCATAATACCCCTTTTTTAAAGGTTAGTATTGTTGAAGTAGGAAATGCAACTAATTAAAACCAGAAGAAAAAAGTACAGTAAATCTTCTTACACCATTTGAGACATGAATTGATTTCTCCATAGGATTTCTCTCAAGCAGACTGAAGTTCCCCATAAAATGTGTTGGCTTCTTTATTCTCAGACAAAATAAAACTTTTAAATTGCTTTTAGATATTTTGATTGCACAGACATAAGATACAAGATGTTTTATTTATTGATAAGCAGCCAGTTCAGTTATGATACAGTAACTATGATGGTTCAGATTGCTTTTAGCATATATATTTAAGCTTGTTTTATGGAGACAAGACTAAAGCTACTTACTCTCCTCATTAAATTAAAAGCAAATATTCCCCTTGTAAACAACTTCTTCCAGTAAACTTAATATTAAGGTAACTTTCTTCTAAATATGCACTGCCTTCTCATGCTTTTTCATTAAAGGGATAGTGAAAGATGGAGAAAATTACAATTTATTATGAGAATTTACATATATAAAATACTGACTTTGCAAATTAGATAAATTAAACAGAAAAATGACAAAAGTATATGCACAAAATTATGAAATTCTGGTCAAGACAATCTAATATATTGTCACTACTCAATTTTAAACAGATTTTTAAAATCTGAACAAATCTTTGCAGTTTTTTGACACATTGACAGTCAAAATGTTTTTGGTTTTATAATTTTCCAAACATTTGAACTTAATATGCTTTTTATTGATCAATTTATCCAAGAGCATGTTAAAAATCTGTTACAGTATCTGAAAATAATGTTTGATTGAAAAGCTAGTGTTAGTAAATATTAGCACTTCCTTTTAATTTCCATGGCTAACATTGCAATACCCCCCCCAAATTTTTTTTTTATTTCTTGTCATGGTCTTCTTTGACCACATATCCTTACTTTGAGGGATTCATCTTGTGACTAAGATAATACATTCTAATGAAGTTGTCATGTTTAAAATATTTATTGCCTCCCACAAACTCAATATGATGCTAAGTCTTCAGGATAAACCTAGCTCAGATTTTCAAACACATGGCGATCCAACGATTCTCTTTTTCTGGCTAAAAACACAAGTCTCTTTTCTGGTTAGAAATCATCTACTATTCCCCAATTCCTTATATGTAATATGTATATTCCTTGTACATATTTTCATTTTCATGAGAATAAATTAAGTTGCTTCTGTGGGTGGTAAAAGTCTTCATTCAGTTCAAATTATTCATTGTTGCATAAAAGGAACATTTTTCTTGAATAATTTCACATGAATAAATTCCATAACAACCTTTTATTTCTAAAACATTTTTTTTTTTGGTTTTTGGGCCACACCCGTTTGACGCTCAGGGGTTACTCCTGGCTATGTGCTCAGAAATCGCCCCTGGCTTGGGGGGGACCATATGGGACGCCGGGGGATTGAACCGCGTCCTTCCTTGGCTAGCGCTTGCAAGGCAGACACCTTACCTCCAGCGCCACCTACCCGGCCCCTCTAAAACATTTTTAAGAACTGCTGAGCTAATAGCATGTTAAAATGCTACCAAAAAACCCTATGAATTACAAACTAGATTTTAAATCAAACTAAATTTAATTCTGATTTATGATATTTATTTTAGTTTGTAATTACTTTTAAACAGTAATCAACTTTAATATATAGTCATGTGTATGCGTAAACAAAAATATTATTCAAACATACTGGAATTATTATACCTATAATAAATAAATACAAAAGGGTTAAAGTTTGCATCGAATAATAGAAATATATTTGTTTGAAAGGCAAATACCTAGATATTTTCAGTTTGGGCACATATAGAATAGTTAATTCTTTACTAAAATAATAAATTAAGCTATTTTACAGTAGCAATAAATTTTACAAAGAAGATTACTAATATAAAAAAGAATCTGTTTATCAATGTCATGATTTCTTAACATATTATTTTATTTCTAAACATACTGCTTGAATTAAGGTTGAATTCTTAATTGACCTCCCAGCAACCAATATTTCCTCATTTACTATTTCACAGACTTGTCTGCATGTTGATTAACCATACTAGTATTATGAAAACCACATGAAGTTAAAGGAGTGAATAAAAACAATATTTATTCAGTTCATATTTCCAATAAATCTATAATTACACAGTTATAAAGCAGTGATGTTTTATGTAATGGAATATTTCAATAAAACCTAATGGTGATATTCATTCACACTGAAGGAAAACTATCAATCAGAATATTGGGAGGCCAAGAAATAACCCTAGGAAGGCATATATTTTCAAGGACCATTTCACTAATATAATAGATTCTACAAACACTCCTCTGTCATTAAAAATAAGATAAAATTGAACATTTTCAGGAAAAAAAGAACAGAACTTAAGACAAGTATGCTGAGGGAAATTATAAAGAAATGAAACAATCCTTGACAAAGAATGTAGGGATAAAGAATTGGAAGAAGGGTTATATTGATAGCAGGCTGATAATAGAACTTCTTTCCTGGGTTTGGTGAACACCTCAGAAGTAAATCTCTCCTGAAATTCTCTATTGTCAATCAATTATAAGTCCATTTTGAAAAGGTAATCCTCAAAATTAGAGTTTTCCCAGTCCAACTCAATATATAAAAATCTAGGATGACCGCAGAAACAAATTCTGAAGGTTAAGACACTTAAAACCTCATTTCACACCAGAGTAATATACAACAACAACAACAAAGGAAAAACCGTTTAGTCTACAAAGATGAAGATGATAGACTAACTGCATAGTAAGGCCCAGGACACTTGATACCTTTACCTTGAAAGGCAGCTGCATTCCGAGAAATGAGGAACTTCAGAGCAGAGCTGGATGTCTGAAGCACCTGCTGCATGTCTTGGCGAGCAGCAACCTGGTACCTCTCCTCCATCTTCCTGGTGCAGCATGTAGGATTTTTGGCTATGCAGACCTGCAGGTCGGGTCCTGGAACACATAAATACTTTGGAGAATAAATACTTGCTCATTTAGTAAAAAGAACATATTACCTGCCAGGCGTGCACTACACATCAGGTATTGATCTTCAAAAACACTTGTTAGAAGAATATGCATCTGTATCCCCATGAGATAAAACCCACCAGACCATCTTTCTGCAAGTTTTCTGAAAATAGACTGGGCTGCCCCAGTCAGGCTCCTACAACCTCTTCCTGAGGCAGATGGCCCCACTCCAATCCATCCCTTCCTTTAGCTTAGAGCAAGGCAGTGAGATGCTGATCACTGGGAGAAATGAAACCCAGGGTCAATGCCCTGGTTCTTGTAATCTGTGTGCATGAACACAGAGTTGTTATTCTTCAAATAACAACTGCAGGATCTACATGAACCCCGACTCCTAGATGGGATCCCTCCTGCCATGAAGTACTTCTCTAATAGGGGCCTTCTGTCCCCAGGTGTCCTTTGTGGCTCATCCCATCCCAAATCATGTTCTCCTGATGGAGAAAAAAATAATATAACAACTCTTCTAAAGAAGAGTAGCTTAGAATGAAGCAGAAGAAGATAGAACAGAGCAAGGTTGTGGCCCCAGAAGAATAGAAGAGAGAGAAACAAGAGAGTGGAAAGAACTAGGAAAGAGCAAGGCCCTGAGAAAGCAACCAGAAGCCCTGGCTAAGGAGAGTAGGTAGTCTCACTCATCTGTGGAATTTAAGAAAAATAAAAGACATTATTGTAATAATGTCCAGAGACAAAAGAGATGAGGGCTGGAAGGATCATCTCATGATATGAAGCTTACCACAAAGAGTGGTGAGGTCAGTTAGAGAAAGAACTACACTAACAACTATCATGATAATGGTAATGAGTAAGAGAAACAGAATGCCTGTTTCAAATACAAGTAGGGTTTGGGGTGGAGGGAGATAGGAGGCATTGGTGGTGGGAATGTAGCACTGGTAAAGGGGGTGTTCTTTTTATGACTGAAATCTAAGTACAAAGGTGTGTAATCATGGTGCTTAAATAGAAATAGTTTTTTTTTAAAGGCCCACAAGGCAAGGGGAAGAAGCATATCCCCAAGTGAGGGTCTCAGAGCACGATTGTACATAAGTATGCACCATAGTGTGTTGTAATAAATCATTCAGTTGAATAAAAACAAAAACAAAGAAAGAAAGGGAAGTGAATCCTTAAGTCAGGGAAGGAGCACTTGGGTTAAGACACTTGCCTCTTAAGCACTGACCCTGGTTCAATCCCCAGAACCACATATGGTCCCCAAAGCCCACCAGGAATAATTTCCTGAGTAAGCAGCCAGCGGTAGCCCTAAGCACCATCTGGTGTGGCCCAAAACAAAACAAAATTGTAAAAGTATTGCTTAAATCGCATATTCTCAATGACAAAACAAAATCTTTCCCACCATTAATTCTTTGCTTAATAACTTTCAAAATTTTAGTATAAAATATTAAGTATTTCCACTTGATTTGCTAATTACTATTAACAAAGAAACTAAGTAATATAAGTCCATTGAGTTGTTACATAGTATGGAGCTAGATCAGAAAGCATTTACTGCTTATTTTATTAATTCAAAAGTTATTAAAGTAAATTGTTTGAAGACCATATGCCATAGATTAGCATATGGGCTAAAAACAAATTGTTTTTACAGAGAAAAATAAAACAAAATTTTGTATTCACACAAAGAAAAATATGTTGATTCAATCCCTTCATTTCTTGTAGAAAGCAATTAATGATAGTAACCATACATCAAATGGGGACTCCCCAGTCTGAATCCAGCATCTAATCCAGAAATGACTTGACAAACAAGTCCTACCATTAAAATATTTTTGTTTACTATTATAAATCAAAACTATATATAGCAAAAGTGCTGGTTATATGAAATGTTTTGCTATGACATGACACAATAATAGTGATTTCAAAAAACTGCTAATATGATTCAGTTCCCATCCTGTTTTAGTCCTAACACAATATCTTTATATTTCACAGAAATGTTAAGTACCAAGGAGTGGGGAGGATGGTGATATGTAGCATAAAGTACATTAAAATAAACTCGGGGCATCCATTGATTGGTTAAATATTAAGAATACTTTCAGACACTTTGATAAAATAGAAATACAAATGGCAAAAAAGCACATAAAATGCTCCACATTACTAATAATCAGGGAGATGCCAATCAAAACAACAATGAGATGCCATCTCACACCACAGAGATTGGCACACATCACAAAGAACAAGAACAATCAGTGCTGGCGGGGATATGGAGAGAAAGGAACTCTTACTGCTGGTGGGAATGCCGTCTAGTCCAACCTCTATGGAAAGTGATATGGAGATTCCTCCAAAAACTGGAAATTGAGCTCACATTCGACTCAGCTATTCCATTCCTAGGGATATAACCTAGGAACACAAGAATACAATACAAAAGCCCCTTCCTCTCACCTATATTTATTGCAGCACTATTCACAATAGCCAGGCTCTGGAAACAACCAAGATGCCCTTCAACAGATGAATGGCTAAAGAAACTGGGGTGCATATACACAATGGAATATTATGCAGCCGTCAGGAGAGATGAAGTCATGAAATTTTCCTATACATGATGTACATGGAATCTATCATGCTGAGTGAAATAAGTCAGAGGGAGAGAGAAACACAGAATATTCTCACTCATCTATGGGTTTTAAGAAAAATAAAAGTCATTTTTGCAACTATCCTTAGAGACAATGAGAGGAGGGCTGGAACTTCCAACTCACTTCATGAAGCTCACCACAGAGAGTGGTGAGTGCAGTTATAGAAATAACTACACTGAGAACTACCATAACCATGTGAATGAATGAGGGAACTGGAAAGCCTGTCTGGAGTGCAGGTGGGGGTGGGGGTGGAGTGGGATGGAGGGAGATTTGAGACATTGGTGGTGGGAATGTTGCACTGGTGAAGGGGGGGTGTTCTTTACATGACTGAAACCTAATCACAATCATATTTGTAATCAAGATGCTTAAATAAAGATATTATAAATAAAAACAGAATACTTTGTCTATGTAAAGTCTTACTTATGATTCTTAGTACTGCTGGATATAATGTTTGTTATTATTTTAAAAGGATAAAACCCATCACAAGTAGAACATTCCATGCATCCCCAATATTGTAACCACACTTATTTTGTTCCATTTTATTGTTTTGGGGCTACACATTGTAACATTCAGGGTTTAATTACTCCTTATTCAGGGATCACTCCTCGCAGGATTCAGGTGATACTCAAGGGCATTGGAAATCAAATCTGGGCCATTCATATGTAAGTAAGTAAGGCTAGCACCTTACTTTCTGTACTGTACTATCTCTTCAGCCACAACACACTTTAATAAAATTAACCGAAATATTGGGTTGGCGAACTAGTACAGAAGGTAAGGTGCTTGCTTGTCTTGCATGCAGACAACCTGATTCAGTGCTGGCAAGCACTGCTAGGAGTGATCTCTGAACATAAAACCAGACACAAGCCTTGACCTCTTGTGGGTATGCACCTTAAATAATAACAAAGAAAATAACAAATACAATTTTGGAGTTTGGCATCATGAGGTGAGTCCCAGGGCATGCTCAAGGTTACCCAGGTTTTATATAAATCTTAAGAAAAATTCTCTAACATTACCTAAAACAATACAGTCATTCCATTGCTATTGAACACAAACATGGGGCTGGAGAGAAGTGGCCAGAATGAGTTCCATGCTTTTTGTGCATTGAGTTGGTGGATGGACCCTCCAGAAGGCATAAGCTGGTATATGACTAGAGGTGAGAGCATCACACAGCCTACATCCACACAGCACCACATCTTTGGGCTCAGAACCTCACAGTGAACATCTGAGCCTGCTGGGGGCCACCCCCTGAGCACTGCAGAGAGCTCTCAACCACACCCCAATAATACAAATAAGACCGATGACCCTTAATCTCCAGCTATTTCATAGTTCCTACCTTGCCTCTTTATTTAGATCAATATAAACTATGCACTTGATACTCTCTCTTACTTTCTAGGTCACACACATGTACTCATATGCATACACAGAGGAGTCACTATTCAAATTCCTATGTTTTAAATACAGAAACTGCCTCAGGGCTGATACTGCTGAAAGTTGGTTCTGAGTAACATAAAAACATTTGAAATCACTCTGAGCTTCCTGCCAACACAGGACACCACCATTTCTAACACTTTGGTTTTCATTTGTTAAAATCAAACAAATAACAAATGAAAACATTTGAGTACCTCACAAAGGGTGAGAAGAATAAAATATATGTGTCACAGTAGGTAACATTTTGGCAACAGCTTTCCATTTATCTTGCCTGAAGTTATACACAAACAAATTCTATTTCAAACAGTAAAATTGATTGAAAGGAAACAAAGCTACATTCTCAGCTTTATTCCTAAATGGAAGAATTGAGAAATTAAGAGTTCAGAGAAAAATCATAATAGATATTGTGGGAAAGAACTAGTAAATAAATAGCAAACTATATAAAAACAAAATGGTGAAGCCTGCCAGGGAATAGCAATAATAAGAAGTCATTGTCCAATCTCTACAATTCAATTATTTAACATATTTTTGCTAAGCCACATTTTTCATCATGGAATAGGAAAACTTTAAGTTGTGATCACTCCTTCCTTCTCACCTGCTATGGTTCAGATCAAGAAACATGGCCCCTATTTCCATCACCTAAGGGCTTTATTTCAGTTCCTTGTTTTCGCCAAATTTCTTTCACCCACATCTGTCCAGGGGATGTTGTTTCTAAATGTGTTCTCACATACATGATATAAATATGCAGCATCATCTAATTCATTTCCACCTCTTTCTCTTGACACCTGAAATCAGTCTTCCCAGAGGAGCCAGCCATATATACCAAGTCAATTCTTATATCTATCCCCTACCTTTACACTAATGTGTAATTAGTGCATTACACTAATCATTGCTCTTATCATGAATGAAACAAATATAACAATTAATTAATCTATTCATCTATATCATAAAAAGCAAAATAGAAGAATTTTGTTGTTGTTGCTGTAGTTTTGGGACACACTGGTTGTTCTCAGAGGTTATTCATGACACTGTACTCAAAAAATTATCCCTGTTGATTCTCAGATGATCATATGGGATTCCAGGCATCAAATCTGGGACAGCAGCTTGCAAGACAAGCACTCTACAATCTGGCCCCAAAGAACTTTTGCTCTTGATTCTGTCTTAGTTGTTCAGCACCATACATAAAAAGCCAGAAAAAAAACAGCCCAATTTTTATTCCTTCAGTCAATAGCTCTGTATATACCAAGGATGTTCATTATTTCTTATAATCTTCCCATTAACCCTATGATATAGCTGCCATTAGTACCATTTTATATGAAACATGGAGACATAAAAAGGTTCTGAAAAAATGTCCTAGTGTCCTATACCTAGCGGATACTACAAAATGAAACTTAGCATGTGTCTGGAATCATGCAGAGTGATTTTAAAGCTCTCTTCTTCACCATAACCCTACAATAATCCTAAATCTATGAGGGACATATTTACAAATTAAAGTAACTATTCAAGTTTTCAGTTTTGAAAGAAGACAATTTCTTAAGTTAAAAAGGAATAAATTTCAGGGACCAGAGCGGTGGCACAGTGGTACGGCATTTGCCTTGCATGTGCTGACCTAGGACGGTCTACAGTTTGATCCCCCGACATCCTATATAGTCCCCCAAGCCAGGAGCAACTTCTGAGCCCAAAGCCAGGAGTAATCCCTGAGTGTCACCAGGTGTGGCCCCAAAACCAATAAATAAATAAATAAATAAATAAATAAATAAATAAATAAATAAATAAATAAATAAATAAAGATAAATTTCAGACTTGGGAAATCATGATTTTATAATAATAACTAAATCAGCAAAAACATAAAATGACAGGCATTATGCCTTTTGTACTTTTTTGTTTGTTTTCTGTTTTTTTTGGGTCACATCAGGGGTTACTCCTGGCTCACAGAAATCACAGAAAACACACAGAAATCACTACTGGCAGTTCAGGGGACCATATGGGATCCCAAGATTCGAACGACTGTTCTCCTGCATGCAAGGCAAATGCCTTACCTCCATGCTATCTCTCCACCCCCCACCCCCGTTTGTACATTTTTAATGCTGGAAAGTATATATTTAGAAAGATGGTATAAATTACCTTGACAGCTATCACAAACATAGTTGTAGGAGAAATACAGAGATATCTCAGCAACTCTAAGCAGGGATAGTAATTTAGCTCACTTAGAACAAACACTTTCTCTGATTTGAATGAAGATCTGCACTGATTAATTCAGGCTTTCATTTAGAATCCTGGAAGCAGGTAATGATATACTAAAATGAATTTCTAACTCAAATAAGGACTATAATTCAAAGTTCCGGTTATATATAATTGACATAAAATTTGCATCAAAATCACCTACAAGAGATGCAAAGTAACTTAGAGTTGGGCATCTCAGTGGGAGAGGAAAAGGATTGAATAAAATACCTGTACCCTTTATTCTGTTTCTTTGAGAGCAATATTTATTTATTTCTTCAATAAATGTATATATCTTCCATGTGTATATATAGATATATATGTATTTATCTCCTACATAAATCTTATATATATATTACTTCCAAAACTATATATAAGAAGAAAACTATATTTGACCATAATGTTAACACCATGGAACAATAAGAAAAAAAATAAGGTGCTTCTTTAGAAAAATCCCAGTCTACTATTCACAATGTTAATAAGAAAAAGCATCACAAGGGGCTGGCGAGGTGGCGCTAGAGGTAAGGTGTCTGTCTTGCAAGCACTAGCTAAGGAAGGACCTCGGTTCAATCCCCCAGCGTCCCATATGGTCCCCCCAAGCCAGAGGTGATTTCTGAGCACTTAGCCAGGAGTAACCCCTGAGCATCAAACGGGTGTGGCCCAAACCCCCCCCCCAAAGAAAAAGTGTCACAAGAAAGTCAAGCCAGAAGAACACCCAGATACTATCTGGTAACAGACAGAATTTGAAAAATATTCAGAGTCATGTTTCTAAGAACAGCTATTAGCAGAGATGGCATAAAATAGTAAGCTTGGGAACAGAAGCTGTGTGTTTGAATTGTCAAATAAAACTTCACAAGAGTTAAAATGTAAAAAAAAAAACCCTAAATTAAACAAAAAAGTGGCTGGTATCTTGATGAAGAGGCATTCAATCAGAACAGTATATGTTTTACATGTTTTTTCTCAACATTAGAAATTATTACTATCTGCTTGAGTATGGTTTTATCTCTGCTAACACAAAAACACAGCAGGACATTTTGTAAAGATAGTGACAATGTTAGATCAGTTTTTACTATCTGATTTTTCCCAGATCTCATGTGATAGACAGAACAACTAGAAAATAAATGGCCTCCTCAAAAAAATATAATACACCTACATGATGGGAAAGAAGAACACAGAAATAAAAAGAGCAGATGAAACTGCTCTTGATTTTGGATATGTATGAAGGTAGAAAGGAATGCATGAACAACCTGATCTCCAACAGTTCTCCAAGAGAAAACAAAAAAACTGATTCCCAGGGCAAAATTCCACAGAAAAGAAAGCTGTCCAGATGTAATATCAAAGTTCAACAGAAATGGGCTCCAAGAGATACTGGTGATGTCTAGACCAAAGCAGGAAGGGAAAGAGGCCCAGACCAATTTTAGAAAACATCTCTTTTGTTTTTAAGGCACAAGGCAGAAAAATAACAGGAAGTTATATGAAGTTGGAAAAGCTCATCTAAAATTCTTCACAAGCTAAATATTGGGGGAGGGGGAATGAGCTTTACAAAAAATATACAAGCAAATATATATATATATATTTGCTTGTATATTTTATATATATTTATATATATATATATATATATATACAAGCAAAAAGACTGAAGATAAAACTCACCTGGAGCTAATATAATGAAAACGAGAATAAAGAACCGAGTAGCATCTTCACAAAGCCAGTTATGCCAGAAAGAAAAGCTCCCCACCAAGATAGAGATAAAAAGTGTAACCACACTATTTCAAAGCTATGTGATTATGACACAAAACATGAAAAAAATAACACAATCCAGAATTAGAAAGTTATCAGATGAGGTGACAATACTCCAGCAAGTATTAAAGATGAAAGGAAACAAAATTTCTGAAGACGAAACTAGAAGGAACGGGGGTGTGAATCAGGCTTAAGATAATACTTGGACATAATGCCTTAAAGAGAAAGAAAATCTCTGGTAAAAAGAAAAATTTTTAATCTCCAACAGGAAAGAGGTGTTCTGGCGATGACAAATGAATTGAGGTGGAAGGTCTTGAGCATTTGGTGATGGTGAAGGTGCAGAATAAAGTAGCAAATAAAATCAGCATATGAAAATCCTTATCTGGATCAGGGAGATAACACAGGTTAGCATGATGCTTGGAAGATGGGAGGCTGGGTTCGATCCCTGGTACAGTATGGTCCCTGAGTACAACTACAGTAGCTCCTGACTACTCTAAGGTGTGGCCCTAAAATACAGTTGTGCATATATGAAGGCAAAGAGTTGTAAAAGAAAGGAATCAAGAAAACAATTCCATTTGCAAATGCATCTGAAAATACTGAGCTAGTTAGGTTAGAACTCTCATGGTTAAATTATAAATCTGTACATATAGTTTATATGTATTATGCATTCATTATATATTTATATTTTACATAGTCACACATTCTTATATATGCTCACATATAGATCTTGGAATAAAAGTCTCTAATGGGGTTTTGAATATGAAAAAGAGACAGTAATTTATGAATATTTTTTCTGTTATTCTAGCTGAGAAATGGGTCACATCAGTGGTAAATGAACAGGAAAAGATAATACAAAAGGAATAGCATTTTTAAAAAGAGAAAAAATAGAAGCCATTTTTTAACTGAGAAAGTGTGGGAGACAGCCAAATGGAGATGTATACATTTAAATATGGAAATATGTAAACATAGAAACCAGAAAAAAGGTCTGAGAGCCAGATTGAAGATAAGTTTAAAAGTTTAACACAAAGTGAGATTAAATACTGGGGGATTTTCACAAAATAAACTAAGTGTAAAACTTCAGCCCATAAAATATAGAGGCTTTTTCATCCTCTGGTACTTGAGACCAAATACTTATTTTCTTTTAGCAGAGTTGCCCAGCACATGGTAAAATATTTAGCAGCATTCCTGTACTCTTCCAATTCTGTATCAGTGGCGAAAACCAAACTAGCCTCCCACATTACTAAATCTTCTCTTTCATCAATAACAGACTTCTCTCTGGGTGAGATCTGATAGCCAGAACAAAGGCATGGTGGTAGGAACTACAGAGGAAGAGTAGCCTGAGAAAGTGTAGTGAGAAAGATAAAAGTGGAGATGAAGGAACAAATATGGAGTCTTGAAATGCCCAACAAAGGGACAGATCAGGGGAAAAAATCTTTTAAGATCTAGAATCAGATGGGCTATGATGTGAGCTGTTTTCTAGTCTCTACATAAATAGCGATTACAAGAGCCCTCACATTGCTTTTAGGATCCTATTAACTCTAAGGAATAATTATAAGATCAGTTCTCCCTGAGAGCTGTTGTGCTTGAACCTGTTCAACACTGTAAAACTCATTCCTTTCTACCTTATGCCAGCTCATTAGGATTGCCAAAAAAGACCATAATATCACCTGCACCCTGGTTTTTTCCTAAACACTGGTTATCATATGCTTAACAGATTCACTTTAATTTATTTTTCCCTACAAGTTTTAATAAAATATAAACCAAAACTACAAGTTTCAGTAGTCATAAACCAAAGCATCTTGGCCTTGTTTTGTATTATATTATTCATAACAATAGTGCCTGGAACTCACCAGTGAGTGTTCACCAGTAAAATATGAATTTCCTTCTCCTCAGGCTCCTTTCTTGCACATGTAAACTTTTCAAGGAAAAAAAACTCAAAATAATTTTCTGGATCAAATTGATGATAGATCCGGGACAAGCATATTGCTAATACTAGAAAATGGTTTGATGAACCACTTAAATAGTACTTATGAATATCTAATTTATATTTTACAAATGTTCCTCATAATAATGCATCACTTTAGTTTACTACTGAAATTTACAGAGCCATTTATTTTTCTTTTATGGAAAATTAGAATTGTCTTATAAAAGCATTATGTGATGGCATTTTAACATTTTACCAAAATCATTTTGGAACAATACTCATTAATTTTCTCAGCTATGATAAATTTCTGCTGTTCTGGATTCAATAAAAAGGCAATGTTTGACAACATAAATATTTAGGAAAAACAGTATTTACTAATATTTACAGGCATATCTCCCTCAGATATGTGTTATCAGAGATTCTTCAACCACTCAGTGTTTTTTTCCAGCCTTAGCTGATTAAAATTCATACAAATGCATATATTTAAATTTTTATTTTGGGGGCTGGAGAGAGAGCATGGAGGTAAGGCATTTGCCTTTCATGCAGAAGGTCATTGGTTTGAATCCTGGCATCCCATATGGTCCCTCAAGCCTGTCAGGAGTGATTTCTGAGTGCTGCTGGGTGTGACCCAAAAAAAATTTTTATTTTTATAACCAGGGACAAAATTTCTAATACAAAAATATAGATGTTTTCTCTAAAGAAAAAGAGGCAAACAGAATAATAGTTTCTCTAACTTGAAGATCAGAAGTTGGTCTTCATGTAACACCTGCTACATGTTAAACAGTTTAGAATATAAAAAATATAGCTATGCATTAATTTTATATACTTGAAGAAAGAGTCACAATTTTCTTGAGGGTGAAAAGTTGAATTATGATCTCGCCCCTTCATTTAAAAAGGACACAAACTATTATTCCTTTTTAACTACTCACCTAAAAGATTATCTCAGTAACCAACAATCTACTAAATGAATCCAGAGGCATAAAGCAGACTCTAAATCAGCTGAAGCTAAGATTCTGTGCTATTTGAAACAACAAATTAAACATTACCTCTTTATCTATTTGCATCCACTAATGGATAAAAAATGTGAAGTAAAGACCTTGAAAATAAAAATTATTTATTGGGATTTTCAGGGAGGGACTTCAGAGCATAAAAACCGGCTAACCTTTGCAAAAGCTGGCTCCCTGTGTGTGACACCAGGCGGGGAAAATCCGCGAAAGTACACCGGCCCAGTGGGGCTCAACTGTGAAAGACTGTGAGTGTGACCTGTCTATGTCTGTCTACTGTCCTCTTGCGTGAAACTCTTGCGAGTGGGGCAAGGAGAGGCTCCAGAAACCTCGCTCGCCCAGACGCCATTTTCAGGGAGGGACTTCAGAGCATAAAAACCGGCTAACCTTTGCAAAAGCTGGCTCCCTGTGTGTGACACCAGGCAGGGAAAATCCGCGAAAGTACACCGGCCCAGTGGGGCTCAGCTGTGAAAGACTGTGAGTGTGACCTGTCTATGTCTGTCTACTGTCCTCTTGCGTGAAACTCTTGCGAGTGGGGCAAAAAGAGGCTCAGAGGAGCACGGCCGCGTAGCGAAGTGGAGCGGCCGTGCACTCTTTCTAAGGAAAGAACTCCATTGCAACAAGAAGGAAAAATCACACTAAGAACGGCGCTATATCACAGAAGCAAACATTTCTCTCTGGACTGTCTTCTCTGTTGCATGCTCGGGCCTAAGATTTGACCCAGTGTGAGGCTTCATCCACGGAGGACTCCCCTCCCTTAGAGGCAAGTCAGCCCATCCAGAAAGGGAGGAGCCAGAGGAGTGTGCTGCCTACATCATATAGACAATGAATACCACTACAACACGTAGAAAAACCCACAATACAAGTGTGACAATGGGGAAACAACGCAGGCCAGCATCAGACATAGAGAATGAAGATGACAATTCTGAGGACCAGATAATGACTGAACAACTAATCAACCTCTCAGATAAGGACTTTAGACTAGCAATATGGAAGGTGCTCAACAGACTCCAAGAAACCATGGATCGAGTTGAACAGAACACTAATAAGAACCAAGAAAATATGAAGGCAGAAATCACAAAACTCCAAACTGAAATAACATGTCAACTAACAGGACTGAAAAAGTCAGTAAACGAAGTGAATGACAAAATGGATAAGCTCTGGGACAGGGTATCAGAAGCTGAGAATAGACTTGGTGCTGTGGAAGATGAGATACATAACAATTCCATACAGCAGGAGAGATTGGACAAAAAACTTAAAGCAAATGAGCAGACAATGGAAAAATTAGTCAAAGAATGGGAACAGACGAAAATAGAAGTCTATGATAAGATCAACAGAAACAACTTAAGAATCATTGGAGTCCCAGAGACCCAGGAAGAAAATTTCCAGGAAGAATCAATGGTCAAGAACATCATTAAAGAGAAACTCCCAGAGCTAAAGAATATATGTGATCAAATCCTGCATGCCCGAAGAGTACCAACCAAAAGAGACCCCAGAAAAACCACCCCAAGACACATCCTAGTCACAATGACAAATCCCACAGATAGAGACAGAATTCTGAAAACAGCAAGATCAAAAGGGGAAATCATGTTCAAGCAAGCTTCCCTGAGATTTACAGCAGACCTGTCACCAGAAACGCTCAATGCCAGAAAGCAGTGGTGGGATATTGTGACAAGACTGAATGAAATGAATGCTTCACCCAGAATACTATACCCAGCAAAACTCACTTTCCGGTTTGATGGAAGAATACATGGTTTCACAGACAAAAAACAGCTCAGAAACTTCACAGACATAAAACCAGTCTTAAGAGAAAAACTGAAAGACCTAATCTAAGACAAGACTACCCAAAAGACACACCAAACTTTGAAATAAAGATGGCGTTAAATCCCAGGACAATTCTTTCTCTCAACGTCAATGGACTAAATGCACCAGTTAAGAGACACAGAGTGGCTAAATGGATCAAAAAACTCAATCCAACCTTCTGCTGCCTACAAGAAACGCACCTGAATAGTCAGAACAAACATAGACTCAAAATAAAAGGCTGGAGAAAAGTTATCCAAGCAAACAACACCCATAAAAAAGCTGGAGTGGCCATACTAATATCAGATAATGCAAACTTTATACTCAGGAAGGTTGTAAGGGACAAAGACGGACATTTTATATTAATCAAGGGGTACGTAGAGCAGGAAGAATTCACTCTCCTAAACATATATGCACCGAATGAGGGGCCAGCAAAATATTTAATACAACTGTTGACAAATCTGAAAAATAATATCAACAACAACACAATAATTGTGGGGGACCTTAACACGGCTTTGTCAACACTGGACAGGTCAACCAGACTGAAACCCAACAAGAATATACTAGACCTGAGGAGAGAAATGGAAGAAAGAGGCCTAGTGGATATATATAGGACACTCCATCCCCAGAAACCTGGATACACATTCTTCTCCAATGTACATGGGACATTCTCCAGGATAGACTACATGCTGGCACATAAAACATACCTCCATAAGATCAAGAGGATAGAAATTTTGCAGACTACCTTCGCTGACCACAAGGCTCTGAAATTATTTGTGAACTCCAAAGGGACTCAGAAGAAACACTTTAACACCTGGAAGTTAAACAGCCTCATGCTCAATAACCAGTGGGTCCGAGATGAAATCAAGGAGGAAATCAAAAGGTTCCTGGAAACAAATGACAATAAAGACACAAACTATCAGAACTTATGGGACACAGCAAAAGCAGTACTGAGAGGAAAATTTATAGCTTTGCAAGCACACATCAGGAAGGAAGAAGGAGCTTACCTGAGTAGCTTAATGACACAGCTAATAGAACTAGAAAATGCTCAACAAAAGGACCCAAGAATAGGAAGACAGAAGGAAATAACAAAGCTGAGAGCAGAAATCAACGAAGTGGAAACTCAAAAAACAATCCGAAAGATCAACGAAAGCAGAAGTTGGTTCTTTGAAAAAATAAACAAGATTGATAGACCACTGGCAAACCTAACAAAGAAAGAGAGAGAGAGAAACTTGATAACTCGTATCAGGAATGAAAAAGGAGAGATCACTACTGATATGACAGAGATTCAAAGGGTAATCAGAAACTACTTTGAAAAACTCTACGCCACTAAAAATGAGAACCTGGAAGAAATGGATAAATTCTTGGACTCTTATAATCTTCCACGGTTGAAGGAAGAGGATGTAGCATATCTAAACACCCCCATCACCATTGATGAAATTAAAACAGTAATCAAATGTCTGCCGAAAAACAAAAGCCCAGGTCCAGATGGATTCACTAATGAATTCTATCAAACTTTCCAAGAGGAACTACTGCCAATCTTGGCAAGACTCTTTCATGAAATTGAACAAACAGAAACACTTCCAAATAGCTTTTATGAAGCCAACATCACCTTGATACCTAAACCAGACAGAGACGCTACCAAAAAAGAAAATTACAGACCAATATCACTGATGAATGCAGATGCAAAGATCCTCAACAAAATCCTGGCAAATAGGATTCAATGCCTCGTTAAGAAGATCATCCACTACGATCAAGTAGGTTTCATCCCAGGAATGCAAGGCTGGTTTAACATCCGTAAATCTATCAACATAATACACAACATCAATAACAAGAAAAATAAAAACCACATGATCATATCAATAGATGCAGAGAAAGCATTTGATAAGGTCCAACACCCATTCTTGATCAAAACTCTCAGCAAGATGGGAATGGAGGGAACCTTTCTCAATATAGTGAAGGCCATCTACCACAAGCCAGTGGCAAATATTATCCTCAATGGAGAAAAACTGAAAGCCTTCCCTCTAAATTCTGGCACAAGACAAGGCTGTCCTCTCTCACCACTCCTATTCAACATAGCACTGGAAGTACTTGCTATAGCGATTAGGCAAGAAAAGGATATCAAGGGAATCCAGATAGGAAAGGAAGAAGTCAAGCTCTCACTGTTTGCAGATGACATGATACTCTACTTAGAAAACCCTAAAGACTCTATCAAAAAGCTTCTAGAAACAATAGACTCATATAGCAAGGTGGCAGGCTACAAAATTAACACACAAAAATCAATGGCCTTTCTATATACCAATAGTAATAAGGATGAAATGGACATTAAGAAAACAACCCCATTCACAATAGTACCACACAAACTCAAATATCTTGGAATCAACTTGACTAAATATGTGAAGGACCTATACAAAGAAAACTATAAAACTCTGCTCCAAGAAATAAGAGAGGACACACGGAAATGGAAACACATACCCTGCTCATGGATTGGCAGGATTAACATCATCAAAATGTCAATACTCCCCAAGGCATTATACAGATTTAATGCCATCCCTCTAAAGATACCCATGACATTCTTCAAAGAAGTGGATCAGACACTTTTGAAATTCATTTGGAACAATAAACACCCTCGAATAGCTAAAGCAATCATTGGGAAAAAGAATATGGGAGGAATTACTTTTCCCAACTTTAAACTGTACTACAAAGCAACAGTTATCAAAACAGCATGGTATTGGAATAAGGATAGGTCCTCAGATCAGTGGAATAGGCTTGAATACTCAGAAAATGTTCCCCAGAGATACAACCATCTAATTTTTGATAAAGGAGCAGGAAATCCTAAATGGAGCAGGGAAAGCCTCTTCAACAAGTGGTGTTGGCACAATTGGATAGCCACTTGCAAAAAATTAAACTTAGACCCCCAGCTAACATCATGTACAAAGGTAAAATCCAAATGGATTAAAGACCTCGATATCAGCCCCAAAACCATAAGATATATAGAACAGCACATAGGCAAAACACTACAGGACATTACAGGCATCTTCAAGGAGGAAACTGCACTCTCCAAGCAAGTGAAAGCAGAGATTAACAGATGGGAATATATTAAGCTGAGAAGCTTCTGCACCTCAAAGGAAATAGTGCCCAGGATACAAGAGCCACCCACTGAGTGGGAGAAACTATTTACCCAATACCCATCAGATAAGGGGCTAATCTTCAAAATATACAAGGCACTGACAGAACTTTACAAGAAAAAAACATCTAACCCCATCAAAAAATGGGGAGAAGAAATGAACAGACACTTTGACAAAGAAGAAATACGCATGGCCAAAAGACACATGAAAAAATGTTCCACATCACTAATCATCAGGGAGATGCAAATCAAAACAACGATGAGATACCACCTCACACCCCAGAGAATGGCACACATCACAAAGAATGAGAATAAACAGTGTTGGCGGGGATGTGGAGAGAAAGGAACTCTTATCCACTGCTGGTGGGAATGCTGTCTAGTTCAACCTTTATGGAAAGCGATATGGAGATTCCTCCAAAAACTGGAAATCGAGCTCCCATACGATCCAGCTATACCACTCCTAGGAATATACCCTAGGAACACAAAAATACAATACAAAAACCCCTTCCTTACATCTATATTCATTGCAGCTCTATTTACCATAGCAAGACTCTGGAAACAACCAAGATGCCCTTCAACAGACGAATGGCTAAAGAAACTGTGGTACATATACACAATGGAATATTATGCAGCTGTCAGGAGAGATGAAGTCATGAAATTTTCCTATACATGGATGTACACGGAATCTATTATGCTGAGTGAAATAAGTCAGAGAGAGAGAGAAAAACGCAGAATGGTCTCACTCATCTATGGGTTTTAAGAAAAATGAAAGACACCCTTGTAATAATAATTTTCAGACACAAAAGAGAAAAGAGCTGGAAGTTCCAGCTCACCTCAGGAAGCTCACCACAAAGAGTGATGAGTTTAGTTAGAGAAATAACTACATTTTGAACTGTCGTAATATTGAGAATGTATGAGGGAAATGTAGAGCCTGTTTAGGGTACAGGCGGGGGTTGGGTGGGGAGGAGGGAGATTTGGGACTTGGGTGATGGGAATGTTGCACTGGTGATGGGTGGTGTTCCTTTTATGACTGAAACCCAAACACAATCATGTATGTAATCAAAGTGTTTAAATAAAAAAAAAATCCCCTACATCACCAGTCATGAGGGGGCTTCAATCAAAACAATGAAATATCAAAAAAAAAATTATTTATTGGAGAATAGAATTGGATTTTATTGCAAAACTCAATGTAATACATATACATGCTGATATACAGGGATTACACTCAAATTTTTATGATATTATAAAGCAACCAAACTTTAATTAAAATAAAATCAGAAATGTAATCAGCCAACTTAGGAAGGTTATATAAGGGGACATCATTCTTCTCTATAAATGAAAGTATTTTACTTTCATTGATATGATTCAGATATATAGGAAGTATCAGAATTGTAATGAAGAATGTTTTAGACATTTTTGTGCATGAAGTCAATGATTTAATCTCTACCAATAATTGGATAATGTATGGGGGGGGTGATAATTTCTGGCGATAGAGGAACTAGAGTAGGAAAAGAGAAAATTCTTTACCATAAACCAAAATCACCAGACCAAATTTCCTGTGCTACTGTCCCACCTCATAATGAGCTCACCTTTTCTTTGAGAACTACTCTCTTCCATGATGAGACTACATAAATGGGGGTAAATACCAGACTCGGAGATCAAACCATTTTTGCTTCATCTGAGAAGTTAAAGTTAGTGTATAGATATGGTCCCCCAAGCCTGCCAGGAGCAATTTCTGAGCGTGGAGCCAGGAGTAACCCCTGAGCACTGCTGGGTGTGATCCAAAAACAAAAACAAAACAAAAAGTTAGTGTATGGAAAATATCTGGTCAGTTTCATGACCAACTATTTCATTCGTCATTTAAGAATAAGAAGTTAATGTTCATTCTCTATGGAGACTAAAAAAGACAAAAACCAAAAAACTAGAACAGAGTACGAACTCTCTTTAATTCTTATTTTGGTGCTTTCGAAGGACCAATTATTTCCTGTATCTCAGGGTTATGAAAGATACGCAGAAAGGCTTATAATTATTTGTATCTTAGACCAAATTAGATTTTATTTCATGCAACCAAAGCACCTAAAGTAATACACATCTCATAAAGACAACAGTCAGTCGTGTTCTATTTTAGAGCCATTTGGAGGGACATTCTAAATATGTTTATCCAATTTAGACTCATTTCTGTAGCAGAGATGTGTGGGCTTACATCTGTCGTTTGTTTTATGTTGTGATTTCCTGCTATTTCCTTTGTTTTCCATCTCTTGCTTTACAGTTTGCTTGCTTTTATATCCATTGCTGAAAATCTGAAGTAAATTCATTTCAGTGCATAAAACTATGTATATTAAAACATGCATAAAATCATGTTTCTTAATCTATTTTATTCCAAAATAAGAATTTAAAGCTCCACTTTTCACTAAATAAATAATGAAATCTCATTCTATGCATCCCATGTTTTTAAATTCTGGATTTCCTTGGTCCCTGATGTGGTAG
This sequence comes from Suncus etruscus, assembly GCF_024139225.1. NCBI lineage: Eukaryota > Metazoa > Chordata > Mammalia > Eulipotyphla > Soricidae > Suncus > Suncus etruscus. The sequence continues at coordinate 106,898,877 of NC_064855.1, read as the reverse complement.
GTTGTAGTGGGTCATTTCTTAGAAATGCCTGTCCTTTATATCAACAGTTAAAGAGGGCCATGGCAGTGTGCTTCCATGAAACTTGGGATCCTAAAGTGCTCTTCCAACCACTACCACTATTGGTTTCTACACACTGTTGTTTCGTGATTTCACTAGATTGGCATGAGGGAGCAATCATATCATCAATAGCTCCACAGTTCCCCTTAATTTTCTCTCACCCCCATGCCAGGTATGTGTATTTAGCAACCTGGCAATTTGCTTTGGCTTCTGCAAAACACCCACACCATCAAGGTCAGAGGCAACAGAAGTGACTGGATTTCCTGTTGCTATGTGCTAACTTGTTCTTCCTCGCCCAACTTCACACCCAGCTCCTTTCCCAACTGCTTGCCCTGTGGCTTTCAAGTCAGTCACAAGACAATTGCCTTCCAGGAACTGCTCATAACTGTAAAAGTTAACCCCCTCCAACAATATATAGGCTTTAGTTCTGTTTCTCTTTTCTCACTGGACCCTCATCCAATATACCTAATCAATTGTTGCCATCAGTACATGTGCTTTTAGATTGGATTTTTTTCTTTCACTAACAACTAGAACATTTTGCTTAGTAACGATTACTAAACATATTAGGTTTCAAGTCAATATTTAAACGGAATGGTACACACATTTTCTCTTTATCCCAAGATGCCAATGGTTTTACTGATTTTTGTTTGTTTGCTTCTCTTTGGGTGAAACGTATCATTAATAAAATCTTTCAAGAGGAATAAATGAGCAATATGTTTATTTCCTTGTATATCCTAGAATGTTTCTGCTGCCTCACTACTTGATTGACAACAGAGTTATAAATTTTCTGACTCACACATTAATTTTTCTGTCAACAATCTGTGAATATTACGCATTTTCTTTCTAATAGCCTCCCAGTCTGAGAATCCGGACTTTATCATTGTGCCAGAATTGTTGGTTAATTAACTACCCAATATCCATTCCCCAGTGATTCTTTCCCAAATGAATCCCTATTAAATCCTCTCTCTTCAGGTAGCTGTGTTCATTATGGGATGTGGATCCCTCCCCAAGCACTGGGATCATTTACCAGTTAGAGCTGGGAAGAGTATTATTTCCAGTCAATGGGTCTTCAGGGAAAGACTGACTAAGTAGTTTTAGGAAGACTCCTGTGAGTCTTAAGTTTTGGAAAAAGAGATATTTCCTTTCTTATTCTTTGCAGATATAGCCATCAAAATATACTCCTTAGAATGACAACAGCCCTCTTGAGACTAAGAGAAAAATAATTTTTGACTTTTAGAAGAGTCGGCGGTTCATTTCATTGAAATTAGCACGGAAACTGCACAGCACTGCAATTCTTTATTATGTAAAACACTAAATAATAAATGTCTTAACTGTTGAAATCAGCATTTATCAGCTGGTGATTATATGGCCCTTTGTGGGCCCCAGGATACTTTAAGGAGGACTTAGGTGAAAATCATGTAAATGGGGCCACTTAGCAAAACTGGGGGGGAGGGCGGCAAACCAATAGGACAAATGGAACTAGAGGGTAAAATGAGATCAGAAGAGGACCAGGGCTAAAGAAAGGGCTGGAAACCTTTAGGTTAGGTTTAAATCATTTCAGTTTAATCTCCTGTGACTTGAAGTGAAAGCTTATCACTAAAAATATTAAAAAAAAAAAGAGACAGGCTTGTGCTTAAAATTTAGAAATATAAAAGGTTATATATTTAACTCAATTTTTTGTTCCATCAAAATAACTAAAGATTTTTGACTACCTATATGTGCACATTGTTTTTATTTATTTAGGGGAGGAGGTGGGATCATTCCTGGTAGTGCTCAGAGTTTACTGCTGCACTGAGATCACTCATAGGGAGATAAGATGAGGTGCAGGAGATTTAACCTGGATGGCATCTTATTCACTATACCATCTCTTCAATCCCTATCTTCTTTTTTTTTTTTTTATAAATATTTAATTTTTATTTTGGTCATAGTGGCTTGACATATCTTTCACAGTAAAATTTTAGTTACATATTAACATTGAATAAGGGGAATTCCCATCACCAAATTTGTCCTCGTTCCACCCTCGTTCCTATCTTGCATTCCATATCCCCCACCCTCATCCCCGGGCTGCTAGAATGAGTGGGCCCCTCTGTGTCTAGCTTACTACTTAGTGATCATACAACTGTTTGGCCTTGGTACCCTCCATTATTTCCTCCTCTATTTGAGAGGTGGAACTAGATAGTTCAAGTTATGTGGTTTTGTTTGAAGAAAAGAAGAGCAATAAAATGGGGTAAAAATCAAATAAGCCAAAAATGGGCAGAGTCCTTCTAGAGGCTCTCAACCTCAGTTTGAGAGAGGAAAGGGAAAAAGGAATTGAAACACCACAACAATACAAACAGAAATATCAAATAAAATATCCAGTGAGTACTACAGCAATAAGGACAAGCACCACATAATAGCCACAGTCCTGAAATAAAAACATGATGGAGCACAAAAGGAAAAATATAATGGGAGACAACAACTTCAATATCCACACCAAAACAAAGAAGTCATAGAAAGATAAATAAATAAATAAATAAATAAATAGATAAATAAATAAAAAAAGATTATTTTGTGCTTTTCTTTTTTTTTTTTTTCCTGCATAGGCAAAGTAAATATTGGGGACATTAGAAAAGGAATTCCCTTGGCCTAAAAGATACAGGGTTTCACCACTCTTCAAGTATACTGTCATGGGATTAACTATAGACCCTTACATGTTCATTTACTCTCCCCTCAGTGCTTTTGTGACCAATCCCTATCTTAATTATATTTTACAAGGACTCCTAATTCTCCAAATTCATAATTCTCTATATATCAGCTGTTTGTTATAGCAGCTCATGTTTTTTCTCTAATTATTTTAATAATCAGTTTTGGTCTTTTAGCTACCAATATTAAGTATCCAATGCTTCTAGATACATCTTTTTCATCATATTCTAATGATCTTTCTTCAAGATTCTGCATTATATATTTTTATTTTTAAATCTCTATTCTAAGACACAGAATTAGTTTCTTCTTACAGTAAAATTTGATGTTGATATTCTTCACCTTAATTCCTTTCTATAGTTCTAGTTTATTTTCTGTGAATTATTTATTGGTAATTATTTTTTCATACATAAACTTGGAGGAAAATTCTAGGAATGCTTCAAAGAAAGAAATAGCAGGGCCATAGAAATAGTACAGCAGGTAGGGTTCTTGCCTTGCAGGTACCTGATCCAGGCTTATTCTCTTACACTCTGCATGGTCCCCAGAACCTCACCAGGGGTGATCCTTAAGTGCAGAGCCATGAACAAGCCCTCAGCAATGCTGAATGTGGACCCAAAACAAAAACAAAAAATTAAAATTTAAAATATGTGGTACATATTATAATAGTATGCATAAACAAATGATACAAGTAAGTTGCATTATTATTTAAAAGCCAAAGCCTAGAAGTGAATTTTTCAGGGATATCTGAAAACCTGCATTTGAAAGCAATGGATACAAGTAAAAAGTAAACTTACTGCAAGCTAAAAAACTCAAAACTATGATAGAAATTCTTCAGCATATTTCATTCCAAAGATTCTTTAGCTTCTTTCATTTAAACAATGGAACTAATAGTTGAACTTTAATGGATATATTTTCTTTTTTTTTATATGGTCCCCCCAAGCCAGAGGCGATTTCTTTTTTTTTTTTTTTTTTTTTTTTTTAGTGTCTAGGATTCTTCTTTATTATTTTTTTTAATTTTTTTTTTATTTAAACACCTTGATTACATACATGATTGTGTTTGGGTTTCAGTCATAAATGGAACACCACCCATCACCAGTGCAACATTCCCATCACCCAAGTCCCAAATCTCCCTCCTCCCCACCCAACCCCCGCCTGTACCCTAAACAGGCTCTACATTTCCCTCATACATTCTCAATATTAGGACAGTTCAAAATGTAGTTATTTCTCTAACTAAACTCATCACTCTTTGTGGTGAGCTTCCTGAGGTGAGCTGGAACTTCCAGCTCTTTTCTCTTTTGTGTCTGAAAATTATTATTACAAGGGTGTCTTTCATTTTTCTTGGATATATTTTCTTGACTGTTCCAGATTTTAAGAAGAATATGAGAGTGGAATTGTGTTAGGTAAGAGCCTAGGATTTCAACTTATTTATTATTATTATTATTATTATTATTATTATTATTATTATTATTATTATTATTACTATTATTCTCTGGATGCTTTAAATTAATTCAACTTATAGCTGAGCCAAAGCAATGAGTAATGCATTAGGGAGAAAGAAGCAGCAAAGAAGCAGCATTGCTACATAGATTATAAAGTCACCCAACTTTGGACTCATCTGGGGAATTAGTTTGGAGTGAAATCTTTGTTGATAGGCTGTCTCTTGATCTGCATCCAACTAAACTGCTTCTAGGGGATGCAAAGGATACACACACACACACACACACACACACACACACACACACACACACACACACAAACACACTCACTCAGCAGTTTGCCCCCAAATTTCTCAACAATGCTTTACTGTAAATGAGTTAACACTGTAGTGTTAATATTAATGATCATTTGTTATACTTGACTGCACCTCAAATGGCATCAAATTTTCAGAAACCCTCCACAACTGTCCTATATCATTTCTTCTAGCCTATCACTACACCTCCCCCAAGTTAGTAATCCTAGTTATGTTGTCAAGGTTCAGAGTTCTTTAATTTGGATATTGTCCATTCCCAATGCTTTACGTATTAGATACCACCTATGAATGAGATCATTTGACATTTGACATTTTCCCCTCTCCCTCTTTTTTTTTTTTTTTTTTTTTTTTTTTTTGGTTTTGGGACCATACCTGGCAGTGCTCAGGGGTTACTCATAGCTATCTGCTCAGAAATTGCTCCTGGCAGGCACGGTGAACCATATGGGATGCCGGTATTTGAACCAACCACCTTAAGTGCTGGATCGGCTGCTTGCAAGGAAAACACCGCTGTGCTATCTCTCCAGCCCCATCCCCTTTCCCTCTTATTTATTTCACCAAACTTGAGTCTTTGCTAGTTGCACCCAAGTTGTAGCTATATATATATATATTTTTTGTATATATGTACATATATATATATTTGTATATATATTCATCTTTTTCTCAATTTCCTTCTACCTCTTCAAAAATGTGGGTTCAAGGAAAGAAAGGTAAATACAGTGCTCACCCAAAGACTCTTTTTGTAATTGCAACCAAATGTGAGTGGGAAAAATGGTTCCAGATAATATCTATATTATCCTGTATCTTCAACATTCATGGCCTTTTGTTTGGTATCTAATAGCCTCCTTAGTTGTTATCATTAAAAATTTTTCTAGTTGTGATATCAATGAGATACTTTTCTTTTTACTTTTAAAAACCTAAGAATATTGATAAATAGAGTATTAAACATGTTAACTTACATTGTGATTTGTCCCCAAAAACATTCCCGGAAGTTAAAAAGAGAAAGAAACTAAATGCAGAGCTGGCCAAGATATAAAATGCATAGGCATTCTGGTGCATGTTTGTGTGATATTGTTTAAAAAGTATAATTATTGGGGCAGGAGCAATATGTACAGTAGGTAGGGCATTTGCCTTGCATGCAGCCAACCTGGGTACAATTTCTGACATCCCATATGGTCTGCTGAGGCTGTCAATTGTGATTCCTAAGCACATAGTCAGGAGTAACCCCTGAGTATGGCCCACAAAATAAATAAATATGAGTATATAAATTTGATAAACACACTCTTGAGAATAAAAACGTTAAGTACAGGTTAATTACAGAGATTTCTACAGAAAAAGAATTGGAAATAAGCTAGGTGCCCAGTATCAGATGATTAATGATTGATATTTGGGATATATGTTGGGTATGAAAAGTGGCACAAAAAATAATGACCTAGAGTGAGATCCACATTGCAACATGTATAAATTTGTCAACACTTTAAAATGTCATATGCAATAAACAGAGAGAGATCTTTGGCACAATAAATTTTTAATATAAATTTAAGCTATGTACATAATGTTGCTGATATTTTAAAATACATGTGCATCTGCGGAATTATACTAGCCATATTTAAAAGGGTCTTAGCAATCAGGAGGATGTATGGTATGCAGACAAGATAATGCAGAAAGGGCCATCATAAAATATAAATTCTTGCACAGCCTCCAAATATATGTACCACAACTGCAAATTGTAACTCTACACCTATTTCCTTAAAGAAGACTGATAGAGTCATTTTAAAAAGCAGGACTTTAGATTTGCTAATAAATGTGCCACAAACTGAGAAGTATAAGTCCATACATGATTTCCTTAAACACAACTGATGGAGTAATAATAAAATGAAACTTGCATTAAAATTTAAATTTACCTTTAAGTGAAAATGAGCAGTTTAAAAGCCTGGAACAGGTACACATAGAAATCAATAGTGGAAAAATAAACCAGCTGAAACCCTCATTTAATACCCAACCTGCTGAATGTATTTCTACATGAATGTTTTTCCAATGGTTTTCTATATTTCTCAGTCCCACCAAGTCAAAGGTTATTCTTAACATACCAAAGACAATGTCGTCATTATCATTTACCTACACCAATTATTTAGAAAAGTATTTTACATAGGCAATAATAGAATAATCTCTCCTACAATAAATCTATGTGAAATTTAGCAAACAAAAATTAAAAAGCAAATGCCTGTGCAACCTTTTACCTTTCACCTTCATATATTCAACCTTTACTTTCCATCTCAGAAAAAATGTGTCTCTTCTATTGATGTCAGATCCCAATCACATAATCTAATTTATGTATTAGTGAGGCTTTACCAGAGATCAGAATAGGAAAGAGAAAGAGAACCTCGATCCGCTGAGGTTAAGTGATTGAAAATGAATATTTATTATAGGAAAATTGTTGACGTACTTATGGAGGCTGAGCAGTACCACAATCTATCTTAAGCAAGCTGTATACCAAAGAAAGCACTGGGTACAAATTCTACTCTATATATATTAAAAGCAAATTTAAGTCCCAGACCAAAGATGACACAGCCAGGAAGTGGAAAACAATTCAACTTTCCACAACCTTTTTTTAATTCAGACTATTCAGACTCTGAATGATAACCTATATTGTTGAAGGCATCCTGCTATATTCACTGCACCAAATCAAAAGTTAATCTATGGAAATACTTCTTGTAAGTACACACTAAATTTTAGTCAATTATATAGGTACCTTGTTTCGATTAGGTTTAAGGTTAGTCAAGTTGTCAAATAAAACCATTGTCTATCTCTTTGTTTTTATTGTGGTAATACAGTTTAAATAATTCTGTGTATGGGGTCCAATTCCACAACTTTTCAAAATATAGTACAGCAACAACAAGAAGTGCCAATATTCTTCATTCTTCAATTCTCTGATCCCATATCAATAATCACAGTGTGCAAAGTCAATCTGCACCTTTACATTTGCATTTGGTTTGCTTTAATTTCTCTGTGCCCACATAAGAAAGTTATTGTCATGCTTTCTACTGAGGACTTACTTTCTTTAGCCTGATTGCTTTCTAGTTCCATTCATGCTGTTGTAAAAGACAAGATTTTCTCTTTCTGGCTGAGTACAATTTGTTGTGTACATTTGTCATATTTTCTTTATCCATGAAGCAGTCAATTAATTAATACATGGGTTGCTTCTATATCTTAGGTCTTATAAAATAAATAGGGCCACACCCTATGGGTGCACCCTTTAGGATTGGCGGGTTTGTGCATTTCAGAGAGATCCCAATGAGTGCAATTGCCATATCATATCTCAAATGGAAATTGGAAATTGCTAAAAAGAAAAAAGAAAAGAAAAACAATCAAATGGAAATTGCTAGTATTTTCACAAATCTCCATACTAGTTTCTATAAAAGTTAAGCCAATTTAGATTCCACCAACAGTTTATGAAAGTTCTTCCTTTTACTCCAAACTCCCACAAGCAATTATTGTTTCTGCTCATTTTGATGTAGGACATTCTCCCAAGGGTGAGGTGAAATCCAATTGTTTTGACTTGTACTTACATAATAAGTAAAGCTGAACATTTTATTTCATGTGCTGATGACGATATTATTTTCTTATTAAACATCCATTCAGCTTGTACGCCCATTTTGATGGGTTTGTTTGTTATCATGATGTTGGTTTTTTTCAATTCCTTACAAATATCTTTGGTATTATTAGCCCTTTTTAAGACATAAGGTAGGAATATTTTCTACCATTCAGTAAGATACAATTTTAATTAAAATTTCTTATATTTTTAATTTAACGTAAATTTAATTTTATGCAATACTAGTGGGTTATTTTTGTTGTCAGAGCTAAATCCCCTAACACATCTTAGTAGCTTTTATCACCTGAGTTTGCTTGTTTTTTCTTTCATATATTTTTATGGTTTAACATCCAACATACAAGCCTTTATTCCTATTAACCTATGTGCAAAATGTGATGTGGCAATCTATGTTTATCCTTTTGTTTTTGGTTGTCCAGTTTCTCCAGTGGAGAATTTGGTAAATTCTCCATTTTCTAAAAGAACACTCTTTTATCTGTTGTATGTTCTTGATTCTTTATCATAAATTCACTCTCCATTAACAAGAGTATTGGATTCTAAGATTTCGATATTTTTCCTTTGGTTAGTGTATATATACATACACACATACATATACAAGTACATATATACGTATATATATATATATATATATATATATATATTGCTTTGTTGTGTTTTGTTTTGGGGCCACACACAGGAGTACTCAGGAGTTACTCCTGACTCTGTACTCAAGGGTCATTCCTAGAGGTGCTCTAGCTACTTTATAGGATGCTTGGCATTGAACCCAGATCGGCCACTTGCAGGGCAAATGCCCTACCCACTGTGCTATCACTCTTGCCCTAGTTTATATATTTTTATCCCAATGGTATACTATTTTCATAGTTTTATAGTATAGTTTGAAGTCAGGGAGATAATGCTGCCATTTTTTGAGTCATTTTCTTTATAGCTTGTCTGTATTTTTTATTTTTATTTTTTTGGTTTTAAGTGGTAAGATCATACGTAGTGATGCTTAAGGGCATCCTTACATCCTAACACCCAGAAATCAAACCAGGATCAACCACTTAGAAGACAAGCATCCCATTACTATTTCTTTTCTATTTCTGAAATTTCAATGTTACAAACTAACATTAGTAATGTATATTTCTAAATAAACTAATAATTAATGGAAATTACAACTGAGATTTTAAGGAGATTGCACCAAGTCTGCATAATGTAAAGTCATTTTTACAATGTTAATTTTTCTCAGCCACGAGAATGGAATATTATTTTTCTGTTTTCCACTTTTGCTTTTATCAGAGACATTTTTGAAATATGTTTTCATCTCTATTGTTAAATTTATTCCAATGAACTCAATTTTTATAGATGCAATTCAAATTGGGAGTGTTTTCTTGAATACTTTTTTATTGAGTTCATTGCCTGATTATAAAATGGTAATTGATGAGCCAGAGAGAAAATACAGAGGATATAGCAATTACCGTGCATGTGGCCAACATGGGTTTGGTTCTGGTATAACACTTCTGTTCTTTTGAGCACCACCAGGAATAATCCTGGAGCACAGTCAGGGATGGCCAAAATGCAACAACAACAAAAAGCAGCAGATTCTGCATACTGATTTTGTTAGCCTGCCATTTTATATATCAATTAATTTAGTATTTGTGGGGAGGTATGTATGGAACCTCACAAACAGTGCCCAGAAAACAGACTCAGGGTCACTCTCGTGACACTCAACCAAAACAGTTCAGATGTTTTAATAATAGACATAAGGAGCTGCAGTGTGGTTCCTTCCATGGCCATACCCAGTAGAGATGGAGGGATCTTTGGGTCACACTGTGTATTATCCAGGTGCCTACACGACTCTGCAGAGAGCTGTGCAAAGAGAACTAACTGTAGGGTTCAAATTCAAGTCCCATTATTGATCACTGAGCCATTTCCTAGCCCCTCTAGTAGTTTTTAAGAATTTGCTAAGATTTTCTATGTATAATACTGAATCATTGTAATTTAAATTCTTTTCAAGTTAGGTAACATGTATTTCCTATTCTTTGAGTAGGAGTTATTAAATGCTATGTTAAATAATGATGGTGAAATGAACCTAAGTGTCTTTCCCTGGTCTTAGAGGAAGGCTTTCAGTTTTTTACTACTGAGTATCATTTTAGCAGTTAGTTTATCATAAATGGTCTTTATGTTCAAGTAAAAATGATAGGAATCTTCTATTCCTATTTGAGATATTTTATCAGAAACGAATATTGATTCTTTTGTTTTGGGGCCACAGCTTGTAATGCTCGTGGGTTATTCCTGGTTCTGCATTCAAAAATCATTCCTAGAGGGACTTGGAAAACCATACCAGATGCTAGGGATCAATCCTGGGTTGGCCACTTTCAAGGAAAATTCTTTACCAATTGCTTTAATCTCCTGGCCCAGAAACAGATATTGGATCAGATTAAAAACTTTCACAAAATGGTGGGGTGAGATCACAATGGTGTCGTGCACATAGTTTGCATATACCTGACTCAGTCTTCAAGCTCACTGCTTTGATTTTCAATTACATCCTTCCTGTTAAGAGCCCCTCTGTCTGGGGGAGGAGGGTATTTTACATTGTATTTTTTTCATTCAGTTATTATAGTAAAGCTAGCTATATTAAAGCTAGATCCAAGATTGCTATCTTGATCACTTTATACAAATAAATACTTCCATCTTTTTATTATGCCTGGCACTCCATAAGAGCCCCAAAGCATGAATTAGGCATATCCGGAAGTTAATAGTTGCAAGTACTGTGCCAAGAAGCTAACTTGGCTTAATGGTGATAGGATTTGCAGTAATGACTTTGACCACACCTGTATCACTGAATATAATGAAGTTGGGAAGTGATCAAAGAATTCAGTCACAAGTTCCTGGCAATGGCTATCATGCAAAAAGTCTAGTGGGTTGGGAGGATGATTTGAATCTGCAAGACTAAGGAATTCAGTATTTAATTTTTGTCACCTTATCAATTTTTGTTAATTATTTGTTTCCTCCTGCTCATTTACTCACTCTTTCTCTTACTTTTCTATGTGCAGCTCTACCAATTCTTAGATAAAGAAGACTTTTCTTGGGTAGCCTCACTAATCCAGAGGGAATCTGCATCTTTAACTAGATATGTTCACACTCCTTATTCCAGATTTTTTCCCATAGCTCAAACCTTCAAATTATCCTCTCAAGGATCACAATCATGGTTTATGTTGATTTCTTATGCTGGCCTATTTCTCAAGGTCATTTGACCATCAGTGTAGTTATATTTAGTACTAAGCTATGGCTATGAGATTTTAGGATTATGATATTTAATTAAATACAACCATAAAACATAACTTTCAAAGTACTTATACTAAGGGACTGTAATGACACTACAACAGGTAAGGCCATGCATGCAACCAATCCAAACCCCATCTCTGGTATCTCAAATTGTCCACAGAGCATGTTCACGATGATTTCTGAGTGCAGAGGCAGGAGTATGCCCTGAGAACCACAACATGTGGCTCCCAAAATAAATAAATGAACTTATTCTAGACTTTACTTTTGTAACGCCTCTACTTTTATATTGACTTTCTAAATGGTAATGCTACCAGAACCACAAATCTTAACACCGGAGTCACCCAGGAAGCCTTGACCTGTTCAAGGCCCTCAAAAATCTCAGGGTGCTGGAGTAATGGTACAGTAGGTAGAGCATTTGCCTTGAATGTATCTGACTTGAATTTGAGCCCTGTCATCTACCATGGTCCTTTGAATCCCACCAAAAGTGATCTTGAGTGCAGGGTCAGAAGTTAGCCTTCAGCAGTGATGGGTGAGGCTCAAAAATAAACAAAATCTTGGGCCAAGGAGATAGTATAGAGGTTTAGGTGCTTTCCTTGCACACAGATGATCCCTGGAACTGTATATGGATCTTCCAAGAACCATCAGGAATGAACAAAGAGCAGGAGTAAATCCTGACACATTCAGGTGCCCCCAAAAGTATATAAGCTAATGTATATTTTGATACCTATAATAGAATTTTAATATGTTAATTAAGTAATGCAGTACAAATATTTCACTGGTTCATTTCTTCTTGTGTCCTGCTGTCACTGTGAAAAATCTAACACAAAAAATAATGACTATGCTATACTATTCTAGTTTAATATTACTTCATATTCCTTGTCCCACCTCTCTAAATGGAAAAATTCTATATATCTTTGCATCTATATCATTGATTGGCAGAATGCAATTGCTTTATAAAAAATAAGATTCTCAAAATATTTGAGTTACATCTAAAGAATGACTCTATCTTTATGTATAAGGACAACACATTAAATTTTGAGAACATTGAGCTCCAGCTACCACTTTTTTTTATTTCACACCAATTTCAGTCACACCAAATTTCTTGGGAACCAGTAAACACAGAATACTGTTCAATCATGCAATTATACCATTTCTCCAGCAGGAACAGATATCATAGACTCCTCTCTTCCCCTGTTATTTTTCACTTAAAACTCTCATCTTTTCCTATCATTTCATATTTTCTTGAAAGATGGTAGAATTCATCAACATTTTTTCTCTGTGCAGTGTTTTTCAAATTACCATGCAAATTATGTAAATTATTTTATAATAACTTTATTTTATATTTTCTTGCCTCTAAGATATAAACTTCTTGAGGACAAGGATTTTCTTTCTACAAGTACAAATTACTGTGTGTCAAAGACAACTTAAAAAAAGAGGGTAAAAAAAGAGCCATTCTGTATTAGTCTATGAGTTGTCTTGAAGAGTAACTAAATCCTAGGGAAAAGTTGGCTTCCAGAAGCGCTCAAGGTCCTAGGACCAAAGCTTAGGGTGCTAGGGAATTCATACAGACACTTAATTGAACACGAAGTCATGCACACCAGAATTCTGAGCTATCTCCTCAGTCTGTACTTGATTTTAATTAAAACAGATGATGACCTAGTGGTGGGAAAAAAACCACAATGTACTGTTAACTCATATGTGGAAGAAAAAGAAACAAATGAACCAACATAACAAAAACAAACAGGCCATAAGTGGTTACCAGAAAAGTTGCAATACATTGAAAAAAGTTCAAGGACATGGTAAGATTAAAAACTTTAGAGTTGCGGGGCCAGCAAGGTGGCGCTAGAGGTAAGGTGTCTGCCTTGCAAGCGCTAGCCAAGGAAGGACCACAGTTCGATCCCCTAGCATCCCATATGGTCGCCCCAAGCCAGGGGCAATTTCTGAGCGCTTAGCCAGGAGTAACCACTGAGCATCAAATGGGTGTGGCCTGAAAAAAAAAAAAAGAAAGAAAGAAAAACTTTAGAGTTGCTATCTGGATGTTGATTTGTAAAGCTGGATATCTGAAGCCTATTTAATGTGATAAACAACAATGCAAGTGCTTGAAAAAAAATCAAGCTCAAAAACTAAATGACTTTTAAGTACATTTTTTTTTGCAAAAACAATTCAAAAATGGTAAGGAAGGTAAAAAATAAATGTCTTTAAAAGTTTGATTTCCAAATAATAATTGTTCTGTGTGAACAACTTAGAATTTAACATCTATTGGCAGGCAGGTGATGGTAGGAGGGAGAGAAACTGGGGATATTGGTGCCAGGAAACATGAACTGGTAAAGGGTGGTATATATTCTATGACTAAAAGTCAACCATGAACAATTTTGTAACCACACTGCTTAACTAAAATCATTATATAAAAAATAAAAATGAAAGTTCTTTAGAAAATGATCAAAAACTTGCCTCAAATATCAAAGAAAAGAGGAAAAGCATTTGAAGACACATTACTAAAAATTAGCATTTCTTTATGAGTTGATGAAAAGTTCTCAAATTAATTTGCTTCTGATAACTGATATTATACTAAAAGTCACTGAGTTGTATTCTATCAAGGAGTAAACTGCATGGTATGCAAATTATATATCAATAAATCTGTTTTACAAAAATGTAATTTAGCAATTGTTTTTTCAATTTGCTTTGGAGGCTAGAGATGAGGCCCAAGTAAGTAGTAGAAACAAGCCTGACAAATTTGAGGCTCTGGATTCCATGCCCAGTGTCACATTCCCCTCACACCCACGCACTGCTGAGTGTGTCATAGTGGTCCCCAAGCACTACTGGGAATGGCTGTGGCAACAGCAACAACAACAATAAAATTATGTAGTATTTTGGGTGAGAAAAATTGTACAGCAGGTAGGGTATTTGCCTTGCAAATGGCTGACCCAGCTTCAATTCTTGGCACCACAATTCTTGAATCTACTAAGGCCCATCAGTAGTGCTCCTTGAGCACAGAGCCAGGAGTAAACCTTGGACACTGCTGGATGTGACCTAAAACAAAAGGAGGAGGAAGGGGAGGGGAAGATGTGGAGTTTCTGAATTCTTTTTATTTAAACAGAGAAATTAGAGCTACTTAATCATTAAGTAGTGTAGCAGATAAGAATACAAATCTATTTTACCTTTAAAATGGCAAATTATGGAACAGCTGACTCTAAACCTTGATAACCAAAATATGAAAATTTAGAAAAAGGTAAAAGATAAATGAATATCAGTTACAGTTATTAAAGAAAAGCTGTACTGTTTTCATTATATCCAGATGCATTAATATTAATAGAATGATGAATTAAAAGTTCTAGCAAGAGGAGCCAGAGAGATAGCACAGCAGGTAAGGCACTGCCTTGCATACAGCCAAGAGGTTTGTTTATTGGTGTCCCAACCAGTCCCCTCCCAGGAGTGATTCCTAAGTGTAGGAGCATCATGTGGTGTGGTCCAAAAACAAAAACAAAACCAAGTCCTAGGAATTACCTAATTTATAGCAGGCTGTCAAGGATATCTGCTTTCTTTTTTCACATAGCCATGGGAGCTAAACATCTCATTTTGATGATAAATAAACACCCCATTTTTAAATTAATCTATTTAGATGCCTGCCCTTGTTTCAACAGAGATCCTATTTCTACCTGCTGGCCTTGTTTCACTCTAGACTCTGGCATTAATTGAATCCTAGTGAAGGTTTCAATTAAGTACCTAAAGCCATTTTACATTAGTAAAATCCAGTTTTGTGTCTTTGACTTACTCTCATATCTGAATTTCAGGTATTAAATGATATGTTTAAAATTTATTCTATGTTCAATAGCAGGGTTAAAAAATTTCCCCCGTTTTCATACTAGTACTTCTCAAGGTCTTAGGATATTCACCATGACCATAATATATAGCAAGAATAACTAAATTTTGCATCTGTAACATTAAAAAAAAATTGGGCTGGTGTGATGGCGCTTTTGCCTTGCATGTGGTTGACCCAGGATAGACCACGGTTCAATCCCTGGAGTCCCATATGGTCCCCCAAGTCAGGAGCAATTTCTGAGTACATAGATAGGAATAACCTCTGAGCATCACCGGGTGTGGACCCCCAAAGAATTTTCATGGTCAGAGAGAGAAGAGAAAGGGCAGGTGCTTGCCTTGAATGTGGACCAACCAGGTTTGGTACCTGGTTTGGTACCATAAAGCACTCTAAGCCCCAACAAGAGTAAGCTTTGAACACAGCCTAATATGGCTAACAATAAAACAAACAATTACTTTCCCCAACTTTAAACTTTACTACAAAGCAATAGTTATCAAAACAGCATGGTATTGGAATAAGTACAGGCCCTCAGATCAGTGGAATAGGCTTGAATACTCAGAAAATGTTCCCCAGACATACAATCACCTAATTTTTGATAAAGGAGCAGGAAATCCTAAATGGAGCAGGGAAAGCCTCTTCAACAAGTGGTGTTGGCACAACTGGATAGCCACTTGCAAAAACTTGAACTTAGACCCCCAGCTAACATCATGTACGAAGGTAAAATCCAAATGAATTAAAGACCTCGATATCAGACCCAAAACCATAAGATATATAGAACAACACATAGGCAAAACACTCCAGGACATTGAGACTACAGGCATCTTCAAGGAGGAACTATTCTTAAACCCAAGAAGGTCCAGCAATGACATTATGAAACAAAATTGCTTGCCACACATGTATGCAATCTCTTATAAATCAAAAATATATCCTAAATCAAACCAAATTACTGTGAATTTCCAGTTTTGATTATGAGTAAGAATTTAAATTTTTCATTGCCTTCAGAACTATAACACAATTCTGATTTACCAACATTATTAAAAATCATTACACAAAATGTGATCACAAATGTTTTCTGAACTATTATAATGATTTGGTGAAGTTTATTCTACAATGGGTTTTCAAGTACTAGCTATGAATTTACATTTTATTTTTTATATTATTTCTCTTTTGATTTGGAAACTTTAATGAAAACATGAATTATAGGTATACTATAACTTTCTTAAGCCTAAATATGTGTATGTATATGCACATATACTTGTGTGTATACAAACATGTATACATATGTACATTGCTTACTACACTGAAAATATTTTCCTCACATAGTATACTCTATTTTTCAGTAGAGCAAAGCAAGTCTAACTTGGCTACATGTCCTGTCAGTAACCTATCTTTTACTGATTTAAGAGTTGAATTTTGAGTGTTACAATTTATAAATTTTACATTTAAGTACAATATCAAATATAGCATTAGCAACTTTATTCATATATGTTTATAAATCAAGAATCATATCTAGCATGGAAGCTAAAAGAGATGTATTCAAACTATAATGCTTCAAGTTCCTCATTCAATATTTATTATATAATTTCTGAATTTGCCTTTCTTCTGTTTTTCTTTCATCCTAAATGTTTTACTATTTGTTGGCTCTTTTAACTCATATTTTACTCTACTGATCTTTATGTTCACATGAATATTTTGCTAGCCTTTTCTTCATTTTTCTTCCATTTCTTCAAAATTTCTCAAGCTAGTCTTATAATACAGTACTTCAGTTCTGAATACTCTTTTGCAGTCTTTATTAAGAAAACCAAAATTATTTTCTAGAGTCCTATGTCCTTAGGATTGAAACAATCATACAATAGGTAGGATGCTTGTTTTGCTTCCAGCTGACCTGTATTTGGATCCCAGCACTCCATATGGTCTCCCAAGACCCATCAGGAGTGGTTCTTAAGCAGAGACAGAAGTCAGCCCTGAGCACTACCAGGTGTGATTGAATAAACAGTCAAACAAAAAATAATAATATTTCTGTCTCCAGAATACTAGATAATATTGCACAGTGAAAACCTTTGGAAACAGATTAGAAAACCAATAACTAATTGCTGAGGTAATGGAAGCAGCAGGAGAGAAAGGAAGCTGGACTAGAGGGGATGGGGCAGTGACAAGGGTCATGGTTACTTTAGGGCAATGGTCGGCAACCTGCGGCACGAGAGCCACATGTGGCTCTTTACACTTTTAATTTGGCTCTTCTGTGTGCCAGGTGGCCACTCCAGGAGTCAAGACTCTGCTCCCAGCCTCTGTCAGTGCGCGCCCTGTGTGGCTCTCAAAATAAATTTCAATCGTTTTGGCAAGATTTGGCTCAGTTGAAAAAAAAAGGTTGCTGACCACTGCTAGCGGTGTTGGGGTACACTGACTTTGTGCATACATTATCTATAAACAGCATTTTAACCATCCAACTCTCAAAATCAAAAATGTCATTCATAATTGTGACAATTTTTTTAACATACAAGAAATTGTGATAAGGAAATTTGGAGACATGAGTAAACCAACTCTGAGCCCATCTCAGAAGCTCATGAGATTCTTCTGGGATGTCATTAGGACAAAGAAGCCAGCCTCAAATTTGGTTAAAAAAACGTTATTAACACATCCAAAGTCAAATTTATGTCAAAGTAACATAAAGAGTTACTATGACACCTATTAAACAAGAAGAGCTATTTAGTCATCTCCATTTTCTCATTGTTGGGTAACACTGACATTTTCCTACACGGCATACCCCATATTAATTTGTTAGTATAGTCAGCCTAGGAAGACTTAATATATTCTAGTTTATCCCTAGATAAGTTACCAAGAAAACTGATAAATATTACTATTTTTGGAGCCTTTGACCTGATCATGCCTATCCTACAGCTTAACATACTTATCCTCAAGCACTACTGTATTTCTGTATTTATACTGCAAGGACAGTATCTCTTCTTTATTTTCTCTTTTCCTAGCTAGGAGGATCAAAACATAAAAATTCAATATGGGACTTTTCAACTTATCTAGTTGCTTAAATTTTCTCAAACCATATATAATCAGAAGAATCCATAAAAAATGCTTCCTTCCTTTCTTGTTCTCTAACAACTGCTCTAAACCATGTAACTAATTGCTTTATTCTTTCTAATGGCTATTAGAAACCTCAGAGCTAAAATATTCACCAATATCAAAATATGTTTCTCTTCTAAAACAAACATATATTTCATGCCTTGTACTTATATTATTTCATAGTATTTTTCTTATATATTTATTTTTAAATTATTTTTAAATGTGGATTTACATTAAATTTTTCCACTATGATTTTCATGTTAAATGAACCTCCCTACATTATATAAACATTAGAAGAAATATATACATACACATATATAAAACAGAAATCTCAATCACCCACAATTACCATTTTCCCAATGGCTCTGTCCCTTCACTGACCTTCTATGGTTCCACTTAGGGACACTGATCTGACCAAATTTCAGTTATGCTGGTTTTTTGAGCTTTTTGGGGGGGCTGATATTATCAGGACACTTTGGAGAGTGTGAGAGCCCAACCCCTACCCCTATTTCTTCCTTTTTCCAGGAAACCTGGCAGCCATAACCATGCCCACAAACGCAGTCACAATGTTTGAACCAGGTAATTTCCATAGACTCACTCTTTTTTCAAATCAGATATAAACCAAGCTGTGAAAGACTGGGCACACAGCAGAAAGCTGAACATCTCAGGAAAAAAGGCCGTTCCGTCATCCAGAATCACCTTTTCAGGATGTGCCTGCCTCATCACGAATCCTTTATCATTCCCTTTAGGTTCACCAATCTGACCACATTTCAAGTATGTTGGTTGTTAGACTGATATCACCCAGGCTTTTTGGACTAAGTTTGGGCACCTTCCCCTTTTCCCTATTATCTTCCTTCTAGGAAAGCTTAACAGCTGTAACCATGTCCACAAGTGCAGTCACCATGTTTGAACTGGGCCTTCTTCTAGGAGGTCCTGCAAGCTGGTCATATGACCCTAAAATTTGTAGTACAATAGTTTTGAATTTCTGGACAACTTCATTTGTTTTGATGATGTCATCCCTATAAGAACACACAAATTTAACAGAACTAACAGTTAACTACAAGAGCTTACTAAACCTTATGCCATTGTATTAATGACTTCACTGGAGATACAGTTATTTACAAAAATTTATTTGATACTGTACTTTTCATTTTCCTTTATTTAACTTTCTTCTCTTCCATTTTAATTTTTTATTTCTATTTTTAGTAATTTTTCTTTTACTTATTGGAAACAAATGTATTATGATCAACTATGTCAACTGTGTGGTATATTTTCTGTAGATAAATTTTAAAAAATCTCTGGGATGGATAGATAGGACAACAGATAAGGTACTTGCCTTCCATAGAGCCAAGCTATGTTCAGTCTCTGGCACTCCAAATGGTCCTCCATGCCCTGACAGGAGTAACACTGAGAACAGAGCCATAAATAAGCCCTGAAAATCTCTTGATGCGACCCCAAAACAAAAAAAATTATCCAATAATAAAATGGAAATCTATAACTGACTTAAGACAATTGAGATAAGGAATGGCTTGATTCCTGAATGGCTTGTCTCCTTCTGGTGAAAATTATTAGTTCCTTTAAGGTTTTATAATTCAATTGCTAATAGAGTTAGAAGGGGTATATAGTATGAGACTCTTTTAACTGTGCAATAAGAAGCATATGTCATATGAATAGCCACACACAGGCAATATAATTAAGGTTATTCAAAGAGCCATGAATTCAAGGTCAATATATTGCTGTAGTCCTTCAGAATGGATTTCAGCTAGATATGCAATTTAAATCCTACATAGGAGAAACCTTTGTAGGTTACTGTTGTAAGATAAGGAGAAGAAAGATACCATGCTCATGCTGAATACTTAATGTTTAAATCTTTTCATCTGTGCTACCACCTTTCTAATCTTATACCTAAACAGAAAGTCTGAAATAAGTAGCCTCTAAAGAACGGTCTTTTTAAAATGTAAATCTGATTCTGGCACTAGTGCTTATTAAAAAAAATACCAGCAATTTCTACTGCTGTTGGGATGATATCCAAAATCTTTATCAGAGCCCAGAAGACCTCACCTAGGATCACCTACCATTGACTCAGCTGTTTCTGCATTTGCCACCTCACCATTTTAACCCAGAGACAAGAACATGAGGTGGATTCAAAATAAGCTCAGGAAAAAATAATAATAAATAATTAAAATTAACTTCTCTTCACTGCAGAACTGAACTCTTGCAGATGGGAATGTGAACTTTTTTCTTTTTCAGTTCTTTCTTGTGTCAGTCCTACAAGTGTCCTTCTCACTCCACTACCCCTTACTAAATGAATAGACTCAGCTAAAATTGTGAATTTTGAATTGCTAAAGCCAAGAGGTATTTATCCATCTCTAATCACTTGAGATTACATTACTAAATCTGCTACTGTTTACTCTCCAGATCTCAAAACACTTCCTTTTCCTTGACTTCTAGAATACCAATAAATTATCTTCTTTCTTATCATTATCAGTAACTTCTGCTTCTGCAATTCCTTTTAGTTTTGTTCCTGAATGCTCTAATCCTATTCATGGTTATCGATGCCAAATATTTCCTAGATTATATCGTGTCTTAATGTGATATTTGAACCTTGATATATAAGATTAGCCTCAATATTGGCATGACTTATGCTATGCCTTATACCCATCAAGTTTCTTCTAATCTCTGAGAGATACTAAAAATCCCCTAGAGTAATACTTAATTTTAATTTCCTTTCAAAGGTCCTAAAAATTCTTTCTAAATCTCTTCATATGTCCACCACAGTTTCAAAGGACTTTGAGCCAGAGAGATAGCACATCAGGCACGAACTCTTTTCTTGTATACAGTTAACCCAGGTTTGATCTCCAGCATCACATTTAGGCTCCAGGTTGATTACTGAGCATCACTGTGTGAGGCTCTCTCCCCAACAAAGGAAATTATTAAAAGAGAATTTGTGAGAAAGTACAGGGAATAAGATATTAGTTTTGCCAATCCCCTCACCCTCATGTCCAGACTCATTCATTGAACACAGCCAGGAGTGACCCAGTAAGTAGAGAGTAAAGGCTAAGCATAAAGCTTCACCTGGTATTGCCCCAAATCCACAAAAAATAAAAAGAAGCAATAAAATAATTTCTTAGTAGAAATGTTAGCACAATAGCAAATATATGTTCTCAAGTGAAACACTTCTAAGAGCATTAATATACAAATAGGTACCGTGGTGATATTTGTGGAGATCAACTGTGTTCAGTGACTGCTACTCTAAGTGTTCAGAGGACTTCATAGAGTGCCAGGGAATGAACCCAGGTTGGCCACTTGAAAGCCACGTCTGATCTCTCCTCCCTGGTATTGTGGACCTTTAAAGAAAATATTCAAGTTGCAAAAAAAAAAAAAAGAAAAAGAAAAGAAAAGAAAATATTCAAGTTGCAACATTTCTCTCAAGCCAGTGAAATCTATTTTTCTGAGAACATTAGTGATAAGCTGGTAAAATAAAATGCAGCAGAACAAGCAGAGGTGAGGTTTTTGGTTATTGTTTCCTTAAGTCAACTTAACTAGAGTTCTTAACAATGACATGTCTTAAGAAATACTTAAAGTTCTATGTTGTAGATAGGAGAGAAAATCATAAAGCATTAATAGCTTTTAAACTCCCTTTATCAAGGGATTATTTAGGAGAGATTGACCCTTCCTTCCACCTGCTAAAGTGCAGAGCAATTTCCTCTTCCTTATTTTGATTAATAAATCAAATGAATTCATCAAATATTGATTAAACACCTGTTCTGTACAAGACACTGTGATAGTTATTAAGGACACCAAGGAATAAATTTAGTTTTGTCCCTCTAGGGCTTTGTCTAGGGGGAAACACATTTATAAAAAATTTAATTACTGTGACAAAGTGTTATTAAAGATTGTGAGCTAAGTTCTATGCGAATACAGAAGAAATGACTTCCCCTTCCTAGAGGAAAAAAAAAGAGTCAGAGAAGATTTTGAGTGACATCTTAAATGGTTTTTAACTTCATACTTGATTATTCCTTTACCTCTACCCATAAAATAAGTACACTGTAAAAGAAATCTAATTCATAAAGGTTTATGGTGCTTAACTTTGTCAAAATTCACAAAGCTAAAAAACAAAACAAATTTGAACTCAGGAGAGATCAAATATGTGGATATAATATACCTGAAAGAGATATGACAATAGACAAAATGGATTAAATAGAATGGCTCATTGGAAAAACCAAAAACATCGAGATATGGCTGAAATGGAATATCTGGTTATGTATGGTGTGGGTAAGGAGAAGTTGTCTGTATCTGTAAAAGGACTAAGAGTTCTCCTTACTCACAGGTTTATAATCTAGCAGTCTCTAGTATTTCACATGTGTTGGCAGAAAGAAAGATTCAGCCCAGTAAACAAGTAGCAAAGCATCTTGCAGGTGACCATGATCTCCAGGGGTTTGAGATGAAAGCCTGAGTTCGTGGAGCAGAACATGGGGGAGGGATATTGATCTTTTGGGAATTTGCCTCTTTTGCAGTCAGCCAACACATTCCTGCTTTTCATCCTGGGAGAAACCATCCATTAAGATTAGACATTATAATTACAAGTCTGAGAAATGGCTCAAGTGAAGGAAAGCCAGGGTCTTGCATTCTTGGTCTACTCAGTAAAAATATGCAGAGTGCTCAGGGCCCAGGATGGCCAAAAAGCAGTAAAATAGGACAGAGGGGAAGGACCACTTATGACAAGATTATAAAAGTAAACATTCTAGTGCCAAGTTCTATTTCCTTTCCTGCACCTCTATCCTTCCTTTGCCTTTGTTCTCCCTTGCAATGCCTTGATATACTTCTAAAATATTCCTTCTCTAGTTCAATTCAATTTGTATTAGGCCTCTGCCACTGGAATCTGAAAAGTATGAACTGATCGAGCTAGCTAGTGTTGTCACAGACAGATCGATTAGAAACATAATCTTTGGGGGCCAGAGTGGTAGCACAGTGGTAGGGAATTTGCCTTACATGCAGCTGATCCAAGACGAACGCGGGTTTGATCCCGGCATCCCATATGGCCTCCCAACCCAGGAATGATTTCTGAGCGCAAAGCCAGGAGTAATTGACGCCGTTGGATGCGCGCACGCGCACACACATGCACACACACACACACACACACACACACACACACACACACACACACACGGAAAAATGACCTTTGAAGCCCTATGGAGATGTGGCTTTCAACAAAGTCAAAACAGGTGCACAGCCTATCATGGTCATCCAAGAGAGAATGGTACTTCTGTTTGCCCTTCGAGACAGGTTAAGAGGGACCTTCAGAAATAAGTCCTAATTCTGTAGATGGTGTATAAAAACCTTATTAGGTATAAGGGATTATACCTAAGGAATCATCTTCCTTATGGGAGCTCAGGATTAAAATCCATCCCTTCCAAATGACAAGAAAACCAGTATAAAAAGCTGAAGTAGTAGATCACAAAGGATCCAAAAGTCTCTAGGAAAGGTCAACACTTTTCAAAGAAAGAACAAGACTGTGTTCATTGGCTGCCATTAGACTCAAGCACAGTCAGTAGCCCTAAGACAACTTTACACCTGAAGGAATTTTAGAATTGTCAGTACTGTCTGTTTCTCCTGCAAATGAAAATCACATTCAGTTATAAATTTTATTTCTAATGAAATTGAAAATTCTGATCGATTACAAGTCATAATTGTCTTGCTTTTAGTTTTGGAGGGGAAAAAAGGGTCATAATTTGCTATGCTTAGAGTTTACTCCTGGCTTTGTGCTCATGAATCACTCCTGGTAGGGTTCAAGAGACCATATGGGATGCAAGAAATTGAACCTTACTGCATGCAAGGCAAGCACACTACCTGCCATTCTCAGCCCCTTTGGTCACAATAAAAATTATTTAAAAAGTAAAATAAAGAGACATATTCATGAATAAAAAAAGGACATGACTTTCAAGGATTTGTATGTCAAAATTGATGATGTATACTTTCAATTTTTTTTTATTTTTTTGGTTTTTGGGTCCCACCCAGATATGCTCAGTGGTTACTCCTGGTTCTGCACTCAGAAATCTCAGGGGATCATATAGATGCCAGGAATCGAACCCAGATCCATCCTGGGTCGCCTCATGCAAGGCAAATGCCCTACCACTGTGCTATCACTCCAGTCCCAATGTATACTTTCATTTTCATGCTATCTCCTATTTCTCCTTCCCAAGAAGATCTACTTTCACTTACATTGTGTATAAGTTATTTTGCTGTATGTTCATATGTTTTTCTTATCAAATGATAAAATACAATGTTTTTAGTAAGATATCATTTTCTTTAACAATGACCTTAGTTCCTGATTGGACTTTGGCTCTCTAGTTTATCTTGCCTTAGTTTGATGTTTTTATGATTTATCATAATTTATCATGTAGCAGACTATAATTTACCATGTAACAAATTAGCTATACATTTTCTGTATGATGAATATGGATACATGTAATTATTGATATATATCCACTTAAATTTGTCCAAATATTTTACTGGAATTTTTTTCCATAAATTATAATTGCTAAACAAAAGGTAGGTGATGTATTTTGAGTGATAAATGTAGAATATACCCTAAACATGTACATTCTTCACCAGTATTCTTTTTCAGCTTTTGTAGGAGTATTCCTATTACTTATAAACATAGTAACAAGAGCTATCAATATTTTTATCTTTGATAATAATATATTCCTAATAAATTGCTTTTTCTCTACTAGTATTGAATTCAATCATCCTCACATAGCCTTATTAGACATTTTACATTAGTTGAATTTTCTCTTAAGTCCTTTTTTTCATTTCTCTTGCAATATTAGTGTCTTTGTTCACAATTTATGAGCACATTTTTAATTAAGGAAGCTAATATTTTGATTGCTGTGCCTCACATATAAAATGCTGTAGGATTTTTCCCATTTATTTCACTGTGATGTCTTTTTGTTACATAGAAATTACATTTTTACTCATAATATCTTAAGCAAAGGCGAAAAAATTACTAAGAAATTGAACTTAATAAATAAAGACATGCTTTGAGTTTTAATGGGAAGTGACTGCAAAATAGGCCACCAAGGGCTCAAAATAGATATTAGGTGATTTAATCGAGCCATGACAGTGTCCTACATGAAATTATGGTGGTGGCAGTAGTGGTGGGTAGGGTAATTGTAGAAACTATTTTTGTAAAATAGAAGAGAGAGAATTTTATATCTGTTAAATTGTTTGAATAGGTAAGTATTAAACTACTGTGTGCATTGTGGTATATGACCAATTTAGTGCTATTTCTTTCTGAAACATACAGTTAACCACCACCAATGTTTTTTGCTTAAAAGTTTAACAGGAAAAGGGGGAAAAATTAGCCATTGACATCTAAAGTCCATGAATGTAAGTAGGAAAAACATTATTGATGGGAACTTGTAACAATTTTAAAAATGAACTAAACTAGCTTATTTTCTATACATTTTAATTACAAATTTCTGAAACTCTGGGCTTAAATACTTAAAGTACACAAGGTTTTATCACCAGGGATTTTACAAGAAAATTAGATTAGCATTCAAATAGAATTACTGAATGAAAATTTTTGTAAGTATAGGGTCTATGAAAGTTATATGGATTGGGGCCGGAGTGATGGTGCAAGCGGTAAGGCAACTGCCTTGCCCACGCTAGCCTAGGATGGACAGCGGTTCAATCCCCTGGCATCCTATATGGTCTCCCAAGCCTGGAGCGATTTCTGAGTGCATAGCCAGGAGTAACCCCTGAGTTTCACTGGGTGTGGCCCCCCAAAAAAACAAAAAGAAAATTATATAGATACTACAATAATCACTAGCTAACAAGTATGAGGAAATGATCATACTTCCTGGATGTTTTCTAAGTAATCAAGATCTAATATAATCAGGAAAATTGTTTACTTAAATATAAAATTTATAATTAATTCAAGGGACTGAAAAAATTGTACAGTGGATGTAGAAAGGATGCCTGCCTTGGGCATAAATCTGGGTTCAATCCCAGCACCCCATATGGTCCCAAGAGCCAAACAAAAGGTGATTCTTCAATTTAGAGCCAGGGTGAAGCCCTCATCACAGCCAGGTATGGCCTCTCTCTCTCTCTCTAAATATATATATATATATATATATAATTATATATATGTATACATACTATATATAATTATATATGGCTTGTACTTAAATCATATATATGTGGATAGACTAGATATTAGGTAGATAGATTGATAGAGAGATAGATTATAGATAGATAGATAGATAGATAGATAGATAGATAGATAGATAGATAGATAGATAGATAGATAGATACTATTAAGGTACCTTCCACTTGAGTCAGATAAGAGACTTCTGAGGCTGTCATGTGTGGTGACACTTTTAGATTAGTTCCCAAATTCATTAGCGCATAAAACAATGGGATTTAGAAAGTCTGCAGACAGACACAACTATCACAGGCACCCACTCTCATGACCAACATGCAATAGATTCTCTGACTTCACATTCACCAAAGAGTGGAATCAAAGTGTTTAATTTCACCCAAAATCTCAATGTAACACCATGGAGGCAGAAAAGTCTATGTGACTCAAAATAGGTTCCACAGGGCAAGAGAAGAAAGAAGTTATACCATAATTCTGAGAGATTTGTGAGCTTACCTGACAGGACCTATGTTCTAAGGGAAAGAGACACAAGCAACCTGCAGTAACCTCAGGCAATCCTGAGATTTGGAAACCACCACACTCTGTTTTGACACATTCTCTTCTTCAACACTTTCTGTTTTCCTACTGACAAGATGACACTGGATGCCCCAGAGTCTAGAAGTAGAAGAGGGTAGAGAAAGCAAGTTGAGCTTTGGGCAGCACAGTCCACCTTGGTGCCTTTTAGATGGAAGGAAAATTCTTCTCAATACAGGGAACATGTAAGGACATGTCATTTATTTGACATCCAAAAACTCTGATAAATACACAATAGAAAATGAAATCCTATTCACATGATGCTGTCCCATGTGGCAGAAACTTCATGTATTTACTCAGTATAATGCTGAAACATCTCCCTCTAGAAATTCATTGAATTCCTTATTTAAAAAATGTCTTGAGGGGCTAGAAAGATAGCACATAGGTAGGGCATTTGCCTTGCATGTAGCTGACTTGGAAGGGACCTGGTTTAATTCCTGGCATCCCATATGGTCCGCCAGCCTGCCAGAGGCGATTTCTGAATGCACGGCCAAGAGTAACCCTTCCAGTTGTGGCCCAAAAACCAATCAATCAACCAATCAATTAAGTTTAAAAAATTGTCTTGAGAGGCCAGAGCAAAACAATGGGGAGGGCAGCTATATTGTCCAATGCCAACCAGGCTTGATACCCAGCAACAGATATAGTTCCCCAAGCCTGCCACTAGTAATCCCTGAGCAAAGAGTCAAGAAAATGCTCTGAAAACTTCCTGGTGTGGCAAAAAAATTGAAAATAAAATAATGTTTTGAGCATTTGCACTATATAATTTGAACAAAGTATTTCTCACTTAACTATTACATAAAATTATGAATAATAAAGTACATAATGCATCAACTAAAAGGATAAAAGCATTGATGGTTTCCAATAGTACAGAATAAATACATGAAGGATAAGTGTGATGGGAGAAAGTTTATTTTACTAGTATGATAAAAAGAAAACTGCTATCATCTTTTTTGCCTGATCCAGCCTAAAGAATATTTTTATTTATTTATTTACATATTGATCTTTCTTTGTGTATATATATGTTATATATATATATAAATATTCAATAGTGTTCAAGAACCACTTCAAGAACCCTAGCAGTGCTCAGGGAATCATGCAGTGCACGGGACTGAATCCAGGTCTCCTGTACGCAATATGCAATACATATGCTTTTCCACTGGAGAATATTTTGGGTTGTTTTGGTTTCAGAGTTTTAATGCTCTACCCAGCTGTGTTCAAGGCTTACTCCTTGCTCTATACTCAGGGTCATGCTTGGAAGTGCTCGGGGAACCATAACTGATTCTAAAAATCAAACTCTAGTTGGTGGTTTACAAAGTAAGTACCTTACACATTCTACTATCTCTCTAATTATAAAGAATATTTAAACATATCTTAAGGCATTTGTAAAAGAATTGTGTAGAATCTTAATGTATATTCATGTTCATAACACTTTTATCATACCTCATGGTCCTTAACACATTGTCACTAATGTGCACCACTGGTGGCTCACATCTTAACCAACACAAATTGCAGTGCCTGCATCATGTTAAAAAGCATTGAAAGGGTAAGGAGCAAGTCTTTTAACAATCCCTGTGACAAAGCAGAACATATTCTCAGAAGATGAGCTGTTTGCTAATGATCACATTGCTAGCTAGTGATGACTTTAAGACTACGCTATTTTAAAAGAATAAATTCAAGGCTGAAGTGATGTACAGTGGGTAGGGCATTTACCTTGCATGTGGCCAAACTGGGTTTGGTCTCCCGAACTTGTCAGGAGCAATTTCTTAGCATAGTGCCATCATGTTGCCCCCCCCCAAATAAATAAATAAAAATAAATAAATTTTATTTTATTAATTTGTTTTCTTCTGACAGTATATTTTTCATATACCTACTATATATCTCCTTTTTTATTTTTAAAATTTTGCATTTAATCTACATGAGATATAGTTTAAAAGTTGTCAATAGTTTCAATCATGCAATGTTCCAACACTCATCCCTTCACCAGATGAACTCTTTAAAATAGCAAAGAAATATTATAATTTCCTAAATATAACTGTAGCCAGGAATTAACATATTGCTCTAAAGATAACAATTTTACTGAGGGTTATGAAAAATTTGAATGAGTAAAAATATGTCATGGTCCAGAATATGAAGACTCACTGTTGCAAAATTGATGATTCTTTTTATTCTTTTAAATTAAGATATGGTTTTCATCTGAACCTATTAATATAATAGAATAGTATATGAATTTGTTAAGGTAACTAATGTATTATTTAACAGAAAAAATTAGAAAGATTATTTGAAGAAACTGAGCAGAGAAATGATAAATAAGACCAACAAATTTCTCTGTGAATGATATGTATATTACGTAGTATAATAATGATAGCAAACTAAAACTAGTAACAGCTCAGAGAAGCTGAAACTCAGAAACACATATATGATCCAGAAATTACTTCTGTTGGACTTTTACTCTCAGGATACAAAATATTCTAGGGGCCAGAGCTATAGCACAGTGGATAGGGAATTTGCATTTCATGTGACCTACCCAAGTTTAATCCCAAGCATCAGGTCCCCAGAGCCTGACAAGAATACATTTTGAGTGCAGAACCAGGAGTGACCTCTGAGCACCACTGGGTATAACCCAAAAACAAACAAACAGAAAAAAAATAAAAACATTCATTTACACAATATATGCATACCATTATTAGTGGCTGCACTTAGGACAACAGCTGAGGACACATCAATCTAGATGTACAATGGCAGATAAATGGATTATAACTATACAATATATATATATAACAATAGACTACTAAGTAGCTGCAAGAAACATTAAAATCATGCAATTTGCTGCTGCCTGATTGGAATTGGAAGATAAACCTGTTGGTTGAAGTAAGCTAGAAGAAAGACAAACACAGGGTGATCTCATTTATATGTGATATATAGAATAATTGGTTGAAGGAATCCAATGTAGAAAAATAGAAATGCCTAGACCAACACTGACACCAGAGTTTAGAAAGGAAGAAAGAGAATGAAAAATATTAAAGGAAGGAAGAAAAGAAAAGGAAGTAATGGTGGCATAGGGGTCAAGAGTCTCGGTTATACTGGTTATATAGAAAGTGTATCCAAAGTTCAAGAATCCTAAAAACATGAGATCTAAACTACAACCAATGAACATGCCACATCTTTTACAATCTTACCTGTCATTTTGACAGGAACATTTTAATGTTCAATGGTTGTAGTTTAGATATCTCCAATTTTTTGATGGGCCGTTTTAAACATTTTGTTGTTTATCTTTGTGAATGTTTGGTATATATTGAATAGTTACCACCCTTTATATGATATGTTGAGTGGAAATATTCTCACCCTTTCAGTAGGGTACCGTTTAGTTTTTGCCCATGTCCTTTGCCAAGCAGGAACTTTTTTTTTTTTAAGCAGAAACTTTTTAATTTGATATAATTTCTTTTGTTTATTTTGGTTTCTGTTATATTTGCCAAAGGAATCATTTCATTTAAAACACCTATCAGGTCCAAATCTTGGAGGGTTCTGCCTCTGTTTTCTTCTATACACTTTATGGATTCCAGTCTCATTGCAAAGTCTTTGATCCACTTTGAATTGACTTTTGTGTGAGGTCTGAGATGGTATCTGAGAATGAATGAGAATGAGTCATTCCAAAACAACTGGAAATAACCCTTATTGGCAGAGTATGGTGAAAAAGGAGACCTTCTCCATTGCAGGTGGGAATGGTTTCTGTTTCAATTTTATGGCAAACATTATGATGGTTTCTTTAAAAAAAGCAAGAACAGGCAAGTCCCAGTTCTACTGAACACAAAGCAGCACAAACTAGCAGTACACGCACCCCACAACCATCACAAAGACAAAGGCCTAACTTCACTGCATTCCACTGATCTTGACAGAGATGCCTACAGCTAAAAACTCCAGGTATGCTAGTGTGAGGTCTAAAATCTCCCGACTCCTTTTGAGTCAGAATAAAACATCTCTCTTTATGCCTCCATATTTCCAGAAGCCCTAACCGAAGCTTCCAGAAACACGTATTTATGACCCACAAAAATCACTATGCCAAGCTCCACAAGTCCTTGAGTTCTGGAGCATGTAGCCACTTGATACTTCCATAGATTTTAATACTGACATCCCAGTACCAATTTGATGTGAAATTATCACAAAAGCCAACTCAATTCAACAAACAAAACCAGTAACAGAAAGCTCAACTAGCAATAAACAGCTTAGTAAATCTTTAGAAAATGACTTATTGACCCCATTGTGAGATATGACAATCTTCACAAATTTTATTTTTATAAAGTTTTTTTCAATAGTTCCATTACCAATGGAATATTAAGTAAATTATGCTTGCCCAGGAGCAGTCAAGGGGGGGTGGGTGGGAAATTGGGGTCAATGGTGGTGAGATTAGTGTTGGAACATTAAATTCAAGAAATGACTGTAGTATGAGCAATTTTGTAAACGATGTTTAAATAAAGTTTTTTTTTTATTTAAAAGTAAGAATAAGGGCTGGAGTGATGTCACAGCTGTAGGGTATTTGCCTTGCATACAGCTGACCTAGGACAGACCTTGGACCAATACCCTGGCATCCCATATGGCCCCCAAGCCTGGAGTGATTTCTGAGCACATAGCCAGGAGTAACTACTGAGCATCACCGCGTGTAGCCAAAAAACAAACAAACAAAAATAACCAGTAAGAATTGTACTGCCAGAAAAATTGTGAGTGCTGCCTGTGTGTGTCTGTCTACTGTCCTGCCGCGTGAACACTCTTGGGAGTGGGCCAAAAAAAGGCTCCAGAAAACTCATTCTTCCAGAGGCCCATTCTAGAGTGGGAATGCCAAGGAACTGCTCCATAATGTGAAAACCGGCTATAAGCAGTACTTTGCAGAAGCCAGGTCCCCTGATTGTGAGTCAGGCTGGGAAAAACTACAAAACAACGCCTACCCAGTGGGGCCCGACTGCGAAAAATTGTGAGTGCTGCCAGTGTGTGTCTGTCTACTGTCCTGTCATGTAAACCTCTTGGGAGTGGGCCGAAAAAGGGCTCCAGCAGAGCACTGCCGCTACGGTTTGCTATGCAGCCATGCGCTCTTTCTAAGGAAAGAACACCATCACAACAAGAAGGAAAAATCACACTAAGAACTGTGCTGGATCACTGAAGCCCAGCATTTTCTCCGGCTTGTCTTCTCTGCTTCGTGCGTGTGCTCGGACCTAAGATTTAATTCTATGTGCAGCTTCATCCACAAAGGACTGCCCTCCCTTGGAGTCAAGTCGACCCATCCAGAAAGTGCGGAGCCAGAAGAGTGTGGCTGCCTACATCATTTAGCCAATGAATACCACCACAACACGTAGAAAAACCCACAATACAAGTGTGACAATGGGGAAACAATGCAGGCCAGCATCAGACATAGAGAATGAAGATGACAATTCTGATGACCAGACAATGACCAACCAACTAATCAACAGATAAGGACTTTAGACAAGCAATATGGAAGATGCTCAAAGAACTCAAAGAAATCATGGATCAAGTTGAACAGAACACTAATAAGAACCAAGAAAATATGAAGACAAAAATCACAAAACTCCAAACTGAAATAACATGTCAATTATCAGGCCTGAAAAACTCAGTAAACAAAGTGAATGACAAAATGGATAAACTCTGGGACAGGGTATCAGAAGCTGAGAATAGACATGGTGCTATGGAAAATGAGATAAATAACAATTCCATACAGCGGGAGAGATTGGAAAAAAACTTAAAGCAAATGAACAGACAGTGAAAAAATTAGTCAAAGAATGGGAACAGATAAAAATAGAAGTCTATGATAAGCTCAACAGGAACAACTTAAGAATCATTGGAGTCCCAGAGACCCAGGAAGAAAATATCCAGGAAGAATCAATGTTCAAGAATATCATTAAAGAGAAACTTCCAGAGCTAAAGAATATATGCGATCAAATCCTGCATTCCCGAAGAGTACCAACCAAAAGAGACCCCAGAAAAAATACCCCAAGACACATCCTAGTCACAATGACAAATCCCACAGATAGAGACAGAATTCTGAAAACAGCAAGATCAAAAAGGAAAATTACATTCAAGGGAGCATCCTTGAGATTTACAGCAGACCTGTCACCAGAAACACTCAAGGCCAGAAAGCAGTTGTGAGATATTGTGACAAGACTGAATAAAATGAAGGCTCCACCTAGAATATTGTACCCAGCAAAACTCACTTTCCAGTTTGATGGAAAATATGATTTCACAGACAAGAAACAGCTCAGAAACTTTACAGACTAAAAATCAGTCTTAAGACAAAAACTGAAAGACCTAATTTAAGATAAGACTAACCAAAAGACACACCAAATGTTGATATAAAGATGGCATTAAATCCCAGGACAATTCTTTCTCTCAATGTCAATGGACTAAATGCACCACTTAAGAGACACAGAGTGCCTAATGGGTCAAAAAGCTCAATCCAAACTTCAGCTGCCTACAAGAAATGCACCTGAATAGTCAGAACAAACATGGACTCAAAATAAAAGGCTGGAGAAAAATTGTCCAAGCAAACAACACCCATAAAAAACTGGAGTGGCCATACTAATATCAGATAATGCAAACTTTATACTCAGGAAGGTTGTAAGGGACAAAGATGGACATTTTATATTAATCAAGGGGTATGTACAACAGGAAGAAATAACTCTCCTAAACATATATGCACCGAATGAGGGGCCAGCAAAATATTTAATACAATTGTTGACAAATCTGAAAAATAATATCAATAACAACACAATAACTGTGGGGGACCTCAACACGGCTTTGTCAACACGGGATAGGTCAACCAGACTGAAACCCAACAAGAATATACTAGACCTGAGGAGAGAAATGGAAGAAAGAGGCCTAGTGGATATATATAGGACACTCCATCCCCAGAAACCTGGATACACATTCTTCTCCAATGTACATGGGACATTCTCCAGGATAGACTACATGCTGTCACATAAAACATACCTTTATAATATCAAGAGGATAGAAATTTTGCAGGCTACCTTCGCTGAATACAGACTCTGAAATTATTTGTGAATTCCAAAGGAACACAGAAGAAAAACTTTAACACCTGGAAGTTAAACAGCCTCATACTGAATAACCAGTGGGTCCGAGATGAAATCGAGGAGGAAATCAAAAGATTCCTGGAAACAAATGACAATAAAGACACAAACTATCAGAACTTATGGGACACAGCAAAAGCAGTACAGAGAGGAAAATTTATAGCTTTGCAAGCACACATCAGAAAGGAAGAAGGGGCTTACCTGAGTAGCTTAATGACACAGCTAATAGAACTAGAAAGTGCTCAACAAAAGGACCCAAAAATAGGAAGACAGAAGGAAATAACAAAGCTGAGAGCAGAAATCAATGAAGTGGAAACCCAAAAAACAATCTGATAGATCAAGGAAAGCAGAAGTTGGTTCTTTGAAAAAATAAACAAGATTGATAGACCACTGGCAAAACTAACAAAGAAAGAGAGAGAAACTTGATAACTAATATTAGGAATGAAAAAGGAGAGATCACTACTGATATTCAAAGGGTAATCAGAAACTACTTTGAGAAACTCTATGCCACTAAAAATGAGAACCTGGAAGAAATCAATAAATTCTTGGACTCTTTTAATCTTCCACGGTTCCACTCTTATAATCTTTCACTATTGATGAAATTAAAATGGTAATCAAATGTCTGCCCAAAAACAAAAGCCCAGGCCCAGATGGATTCACTAATGAATTCTTTCAAACTTTCCAAGAGGAACTACTACCAATCCTGGTAAGACTCTTTCATGAAATTGAACAAACAGAAACACTTCCAAATAGCTTTTATGAAGCCAACATCACCTTGATACCTAGACCAGACAGAGATGCTATGAAAAAAGAAAATTACAGACCAACATCGCTGATGAATGCAGATGCAAAGATCTTCAACAAAATCCTGGCAAGTAGGATTCAATGCCTCATTAAGAAGATTACCCACTTTTGGCCATCTGTATTTCTTCTTTGTCAAAGTGTCTGTTCATTTCTTCTCCCCATTTTTTGATGGGATTAGATGTTTTTTTCTTGTAAAGTTCTGTCAGTGCCTTGTATATTTTGGAGATTAGCCCCTTATCTGATGGGTATTGGGTGAATAGTTTCTCCCACTCAGTGGGTGGCTCTTGTATCTTGGGCACTATTTCCTTTGAGGTGCAGAAGCTTCTCAGCTTAATATATTCCCATCTGTTAATTTCTGCTTTCACTTGCTTGGAGAGTGCAGTTTCTTCCTTGAAGATGCCTTTAGCCTCAATGTCCTGGAGTGTTTTACCTATGTATTGTTCTATATATCTTATGGTTTTGGGGCTGATATCGAGGTCTTTAATCCATTTGGATTTTACCTTCGTACATGATGTTAGCTGGGGGTCTAAGTTCAATTTTTTGCAAGTGGCTACCCAGTTTTGCCAACACCACTTGTTGAAGAGGCTTTCTTTGCTCTATTTAGGATTTTTTCCTCCTTTATCAAAAATTAGATGATTGTATGTCTGGGGAACATTCTCTGAGTATTCAAGCTTATTACACTGATCTGAGGGCCTGCCTTTATTCCAATACCATGCTGTTTTGATAACTATTGCTTTGTAGTAAAGTTTAAAGTTGGGGAAAGTAATTCCTCCCATATTCTTTTTCCCAATGATTGCTTTAGGTATTCGAGGGTGTTTATTGTTCCAAATAAATTTCAAAAGTGCCTGGTCCACTTCTTTGAAGAATGTCATGGGTATCTTTAGGGGGATCGCATTAAATTTGTACAGTGCTTTGGGGAGTATTGCCATTTTAATGATGTTAATCCTGCCAATCCATGAGCAGGGTATATGCTTCCATTTCCGCGTGTCCTCTCTTATTTCTTGGAGCAGAGTTTTATAGTTTTCCTTGTATAGGTCCTTCACATTTTTAGTCAAGTTGATTCCAAGATATTTGAGTTTGTGTGACACTATAGTGAATGGTGAGCACATGAAAAAGTGCTCCACATCACTAATCATCAGGGAGATGCAAATTAAAACAACGATGAGATACCACCTCACACCACAGAGAATGGCACACATCACAAAGAATGAGAATAAACAGTGTTGGCGGGGATGTGGGGAGAAAGGAACTCTTATCCACTGCTGGTGGGAATGCCGTCTAATTCAACCTTTATGGAAAGCGATATGGAGATTCCTCCAAAAACTGGAAATCGAGCTCCCATACGATCCAGCTATACCACTCCTAGGAATATACCCTAGGAACACAAAAATACAATACAAAAACCCCTTCCTTACACCTATATTCATTGCAGCACTATTTACCATAGCAAGACTCTGGAAACAACCAAGATGCCCTTCAACAGACGAATGGCTAAAGAAACTGTGGTACATATACACAATGGAATATTATGCAGCTGTCAGGAGAGATGAAGTCATGAAATTTTCCTATACATGGATGTACACGGAATCTATTATGCTGAGTGAAATAAGTCAGAGAGAGAGAGAAAAACGCAGAATGGTCTCACACATTTATGGGTTTTAAGAAAAATGAAAGACATTCTTGCAATAATAACTTTCAGACACAAAAGAGAAAAGAGCTGGAAGTTCCAGCTCACCTCAGGAAGCTCATCACAAAGAGTGATGAGTTTAGTTGGATAAATAACTACATTTTGAACTGTCCTAATAATGAGAATGTATGAGGGAAATTGAGAACCTGTTTAGAGTACAGGCGGGGGTCGGGTGGGGAGGAGGGAGACTTGGGACATTGGTGATGGGAATGTTGCACTGGTGATGGGTGGTGTTAAAAAAAAAAAGAAAAAAGTATAAAAGATGCACTACAATTTAGGATTAACTGGTCTGTGTGCTGCTAACTACATAAAAAAAAAAAGAAGATTATCCACTACGATCAATTAGGTTTCATCCCAGGAATGCAAGGATGGTTTAACATCTGTAAATCTATCAACATAATACACAACATCAACAACAAGAAAAATAAAAATTACATGATCATATCAATAGACACATAGAAAGCATTTGATAAGGTCCAACACCCATTCTTGATCAAAACCCTTAGCAAGATGGGAATGGAAGGAACCTTTCTCAATACAG
The DNA here is from genome assembly GCF_024139225.1 of Suncus etruscus. Lineage (NCBI taxonomy): Eukaryota > Metazoa > Chordata > Mammalia > Eulipotyphla > Soricidae > Suncus > Suncus etruscus. The sequence continues at coordinate 106,861,774 of NC_064855.1, read as the reverse complement.
TTAAGGTCATCTACCACAAGCCAGTGGCAAATATTATCCTCAATGGAGAAAAACTGAAAGCCTTCCCTCTAAATTCTGGCACAAGACAAGGCTGTCCTCTCTCACCACTAATATTCAAAATAGCACTGGAAGTACTCGCTATAGCGATTAGGCAAGAAAAAGATATCAATTGCATCCAGATAGGAAAGGAAGAAGTTAAGCTCTCACTGTTTGCAGATGACATGATACTCTACTTAGAAAACCCTAAAGACTCTATCAAAAAGCTTCTAAAAACAATAGACTCATATAGCAAGGTGGCAGGCTACAAAATTAACACACAAAAATCAATGGCCTTTCTATACACCAATAGTAATAAGGAAGAAATGGACATTAAGAAAACAACCCTATTCACAATAGTGCCACACAAACTCAAATATCTTGGAATAAACTTGACTAAAAATGTGAAGGACCTATACAAAGAAAACTATAAAAATCTGCTCCAAGAATAAGAGAGGACACGCGGAAATGGAAACACATACCCTGCTCATGGATTGGCAGGATTAACATTATCAAAATGGCAATACTCCCCAAGGCATTATACAGATTTAATGCGATCCCTCTAAAGATACCCATGACATTCTTCAAAGAAGTGGATCAGGCACTTTTGAAATTTGTTTGGAACAATAAACACCCTAGAATAGCTAAAGAAATCACTGGGTAAAAGAATATGGGAGGAATTATTTTCTCCAACTTTAAACTCTAATACAAAGCAATAGTTATCAAAACAGCTTGGTATTGGAATAAGGACAGGCCCTCAGATCAGTGGTATAGGCTTGAATACTCAGAACATGTTCCCCAGACATACAATCACCTAATTTTTGATAAAGGAGCAAGAAATCTTAAATGGAGCAAAGAAAGCCTCTTCAACAAGTGGTGTTGGCACAACTGACTAGCCACTTGCAAAGAATTGAACTTAGACCCCCAGCTAACATCATGTACGAAGGTAAAATCCAAATGGATTAAAGACCTCAATATCAGACCCAAAACCATAAGATATATAGAACAACACATAGGCAAAACACTCCAGGACATTGAGACTACAGGCATCTTCAAGGAGGAAACTGCACTCTCCAAGCAAGTGAAAGCAGAGATTAACAGATGGGAATATATTAAGCTGAGAAGCTTCTGCACCTCAAAGGAAATAGTGCCCAGGATACAAGAGCCACCCACTGAGTGGGAGAAACTATTAACCCAATACCCATCAGATATGGGGCTAATCTCCAAAATATACAAGGCACTGACAGAAGTTTACAAGACAAAAACATCTAATTCCATCAAAAAATGGGGAGAAGAAATGGACAGATACTTTGACAAAGAAGAAATACAAATGGCCAAAAGACACATAATAAAATGCTCCACATCACTAATCATCAGGGAGATGCAAATCAAAACAACTATGAGGTACCACCTCACACCAAAGAGAATGGCACACATCACAAAGAATGATAATAAACAGTGTTATCGGGATGTGGAGAGAAAGGAACTCTTATCCACTGCTGGTGGGAATGCCGTCTAGTTCAACCTTTATGGAAAGCGATATGGAGATTCCTCCAAAAACTGGAAATCGAGCTCCCATATGATCCAGCTATACCACTCCTAGGAATATACCCTAGGAACACAAAAATACAATACAAAAACCCCTTCCTTACACCTATATTCATTGCAGCACAATTTACCATAGCAAGACTCTGGAAACAACCAAGATGCCCTTCAACAGACGAATGGCTAAAGAAACGGTGGTACATATACACAATGGAATATTTTGCAGCTGTCAGGAGATATGAAGTCATGAAATTTTCCTATACATGGATATACATGGAATCTATTATGCTGAGTGAAATAAGTCAGAGAGAGAGAGAAAAACGCAGAATGGTCTCACTCATCTATGGGTTTTAAGAAAAATGAAAGACATTCTTGCAATAATAATTTTCAGACACAAAAGAGAAAAGAGCTAAAGTTACAGCTCACCTCAGGAAGCTCATCACAAAGAGTGATGAGTTTAGTTAGAGAAATAACTACATTTTGAACTTTCCTAATAATGAGAATGTATGAGGGAAATAGAAAGCCTGTCTAGAGTACAGGCGGGGGTCAGGTGGGGAGGAGGGAGATTTGGGACATTGGTGATGGGAATATTGCACTGGTGATGGGTGGTGTTCTTTACATGACTGAAACCCAAACACAATCATGTATGTAATCAAGGTGTTTAAATAAAATATTAAAAAAAATTGTACTGCCATATGATTAAACAATTCCACTTTTTTGTATCTAACCAATAACAAGATAACAAAAACATTGAAATAACAAAAACATTTGCTTTAAAAAACATATCCATGGGGCCTGCGAGGTGGCGCTATAGGTAAGGTGTCTGCCTTTCAAGGGCTAGCCAAGGAAGGACCGTGGTTCCTTTCCCCGGCATCCTATATGGTCCACCCAAGCCAGGGGCAATTTCTGGGCACTTAGCCAGGAGTAACCCCTGAGCATCAAATGGGTGTGGCCCGAAAAAAACAAACAAACAAAAACATATGCATGTCATTGTTCATTGCAATACTTAGTATGACAGCTAGGATATAGGATCAACATAGGTATCCAATAATAGGTAAGTGTATGAAAGTAAATACACATATATTACACCTTCATATATATAAACATGTATACACACGTTCACAACAAAATATTATGCACTTCAGGAAATGAAATCAGGCAACTTGGTGAAGCTCAGATGGAATTAGAAGATATCATGTTAAGTGAAATAAGTGAGAAAAAGGTCAATATCTAATGAGCTCACCTCTGGGTATATGGAAACATGACAAGGTAATCCAAGGTATCATATTTGGCCAAAACCATGGTCCTAGATTATAGAATTGAAAAGAAAAGAGGAGAAAAATGAAGGAGAGAAGAAGAGGTAGATGGCATAAAGGGGAAAAGACAAGGGGTATTGGAACATGTTGGCAGTATATGTTTGGTATATATTTAAACCACAGATTCATCAAAACTGAAGTATAAGAACCAAAAGACTACAATCTTAAAAAAATTTCTGTTAAAGACACAGGCTTAGGCTGAAGGCAAGTAAAGTTGGGGACACTGGTGAAGAGAAGTTCACACTGGTCTGGAAATAGTGTTGGAATATTGGATGCCTGAAAAATTAGCATGGACACAAGTGTAAAATCACTGTGCCTAAATTTTAAAAAAGCATTTAAATTTTTATTGTTATTTAGCAAAATGCACAACCAAAAATTAGAAACAATATAACCTAAAAATCCAATGTCCCGTTTATCCCATATATTATTTCAATATAATGCCATATCTATCATGTATATTATCAACAGGAATGAAATACTGTATTTAATAATCACAAGATTTGTGCTCTAAACTTAGAAAAGTAAAATAGATCTTTTGTAAAGTTCTTAACTATACAAATACTAACAACAAATAGAATCTAAAGAACGTTGGAGTTCTCAGGTTTTTGATTCTTTCTCTGTTATTCCTATTTTCTTTACTCTTTAAATTGATCAAAAAACCTTTTTTAAAAAAATGACTTTTCTCTTCCAGAGTAAAATGTATTCAAGCCTGGTGAAAACAGGCTGTTAATCTCTTTATTTTATTGACCTATTTCAGTTTCAGCTCATTAAACACAGACATTTTCAATGATCAAAAGAAAATGAACCAAATGTAACTTTGTGTAACCTTACTAAATAAGAGAGTTGTTCAAAAAGCAAATAAATCTGAACAGGTAATTTAACACTGACAGGCTTCCATTTACAGAAAATATATGGAAGGAAAAACGCCATTCAGAAATAATTTTACATTAATTTGATCACTCTTTGTGTTCTTTTCATCTAGCTTCTTTATCAGTTCTTACTCTCCCCAAAATAAGTACTAAAGGAAACATGAATTAAAGTCCTCTAAAGCTTTAACACAAGAAAATGCAAAAGACTGTGAACTCCAGAGATAGCAGTAGAGATCATTTAATTATAGTGCTATCTAGAATGATTAAAACTAAAATAAATGTTGTTATTCTAGAACAAGAAAGAAAAACTAGCAATTCAAATCCATTATTCTTGTAAGAGCAATAAAAATTTTTAATCATGAAACAAAAATGTTTACTAGCTCTTAAATTTCCATTTGTCAAAATGACTATTGAAACACTTAATAGCCAAACCATTTCAAAATAATCACATCGCATTAGCACTTACTTAAATAATCCAATGAATGGCAAAATTTCCTAATACTTCTTGTAAAATATTCTAAATAAATAATCAACTGTGTTTCATATAAGAAAAGAGTGTTCTGATATCTTGTTCAAAGAGGTGCAAGAGACAAGGTATTTATTTATAAAAGTAAAATTTGGAAGTGGGAATTGCATTATTTGGTGAGGGGACAGGACAGTGGGCCACACTCAGCAGTGTTCAGAATGTACTCCTGACTCTGTGCTCATAGATTATTCTCTGGCAATGCTTAAGGGACAATATGTGAGATGTTGAACTGAGATTGGATGCATTCAAGGCAAGCATTGTAAACCACATACAATCTCTCCGGTCCCTGGAAACACTTTAAAAATAAATTAAATATATAGGCATGGGAGATCATTCAGATGCTATAATATTCGTGATACTAGCACAAGGCCACAAGTTTGCTCCCTAGAATTGCCTCTTACACAATGCCTGAAAATTATGGAAAGCCTTGGGCTAGTCCTCGATACTGCAAGCAACATTTCCAGCCACAGCATAGCTATGTGGGTACGAGCATCAGACCAATAGTAAAATGTGGGTTTTCCCCCTACGAGCTCCTGTGAGAACATCTCAGACACCTCCCACCTCAGATAGCACTACAGGCAGAATGACCGCAGGCCATACAATTAGACTACAACCCATGTAGAGAACCCTGATCAAGTGTGTGAGCACCAGAAGGTGATGTGTGGGATTCCCAATGAGAAACAACTAAGTATATGTGTGATCACTGGTCATCACAACATCCAAGAAGGCAAGGGTAAACAAAGTACCCCAAAAGTAAGTCAAACCTACTAGCATATGTCAGTGATTATCACCAATTACCTCCTTTTTCTGAAAATCTATAGTGTCCTCAGTCAGAGTGGGATCTGGGCCCCAAGTCAATGGCATTTCATAAGCAACCTTGTCCACATAAAATTCTTAAGATTAGGAGATGGGAAAAGGGAATCATTTGTCTAAATCATCACGATAAATTACCTATGGAAAGAGATTATAGTGAAAGAACTATATAGAATTGAAATGCAAAGCAATCAATTCAGAGCCAAATGTTAAGTGGCCTTTGGTCACATTTATTTATCTCCATTATCCGGATAATAGATCAGTGAATGCTCAAAGGCAGAGACTACATTGACTACAATAATACTAAAGGAGAACAAACAAAACCTGCAAATGAATTGTTTAAATGTTAAGTACTTTTCTTTCCTAACATGACATTGGAGAAAAATGTCTTCCATGCATTAGCATGGCTATTCACTACTCTATTTCAAAAATATGGCAGAAGTGACCTTGCATGCAGTAAAGGTTCTATCCCTGTACTGCAAGGTTCCCTGAACATCACCAAGTGACCAGTAATCCCTGACATAGAAGAGCCTAGCAGCTCTGCCTTGTTGGGACCTTGTCAACGAGAACTTCTAACCCAGCTGGCCAAGAATTCCAAGAAGTGGCCCCAGAGATCCTGAGCACAACTTTGGAAGCTTCCTCCACTTCCATAAAAGTTAAATAAAATGAAAATGTTTAAATTTTTTAATGGAGACAATTACAGCAGGCATGAAGCTTATTTTGCATACAGGTTCATTTAATCTCTATTCTGTATATGGTCCCCCAAACAACACCAGGATTGATCACTAATCACAGAGCTAGAAGGAAGCCCTGAGCACAGCTGGGTGTGGCTCAAGCCCCCCACATTATTTTTTCAAAGACTGGGCAATTTTATAAGTTTGGTAGTAAAATTATCCAAGAAAATATTAACAACAGTGGCTCTCTCCCCTCTGGAGAAGACTATGTTCTTTCTTTATTCTCTCCCACCTACTCATTTCTTTAAAAAAAATAAAAGAAAAAAGAAAAACGGGCTATTTCACTTCAAATATATATATATATATATATATATATATATATATATATATATAAACATCAACAACATAAAATCAATTTACTCAACATACTGAGTCCAGATTAGAAGATTGTTTGATGAGCTCCATCTCCTACATTTCTCATTCTACTAATAATAACAAAGAGAAATATAATTAGGGCTGGGGAAATGGTTCAGCAGTAAATCATGTGCCTTGAATGTGTGAGAACTGGTCCAATAGCCAACACTACCCAAAAATACCAAAAACCTAATTAGACAACAAATTGAGTCCATTAGATAACTACAACTTTAAGATTTAATTCTATAAACCAACTTTATTTCTTTACTTTAGCCTAATTACAGAACAAAAAAGAAGAACCAACACAAATTCTGCTTTCCATAGCCTAGGGAAGGTGGGGGATGCGCACACTACCCCAAAGTTAGTAACTATGAAAGTAATACTCTGATGAAAAATTATATTCTTCTTGGCATAAAGTAGAAAACCATATCATACTTCACCATTATGAAGTGTCACTAATATTCTGGAAAAAAAGTGAAATGCACAGCACTCAGGCACACACACACACACACACACACACACACACACACACACACACACACACTGCATTTTCTGAAGGAGAAAGTGATGACCTGCCCAGATGTTAAAATGGTGCTTTCAGGCTTTCTCTCTCTTTCTTTTTTAATATAATTTTTATTTTGATCATAGTGGCTTACATATTGTTGACAATAATATTTTAGGTACATATTTACATAAAATCAGGGGGGATTCCCATCACCAAATTGTCCTCCCTATACCTCCGTTTTTGTCCTACTTCCCATATCCTCTTCCCTCACCCCCAGGGTTGCTAGAATATGTGGTCCCCTCTGTATCCAGTCTACTACTTAGTAGTCTTGCGCCTGTTTGGTCCTGGTGCTTTCAAACATGAAACTCAACATAGACCACATGCACAAAAAAGAAAACAAAATCCTTGAGGGTGCTTGGCCACCACTAAAATGATTAAATACCCTGCTCTTCTGATTTATGCATTCATTTCACCATTAATGACAGGTATCCAATCACTTAATCTTGTTGTCACCTAGGTAAGCTATCCAGAGCCCCACTTTCTAAATCCCCCGACTTCATGAAACCCCTTTTATAAGCACCTGCCCAGATCTGCTAGATAAACGGTCCCTCCTTCATCTCTTACCCTATTCCCGCAGAGTGAGGCTCTCTTGCAGCATGCAAAATGAGTCTAATTTGTTGAATTCTCCGTTTGGTGCCTGTGACTTCAGCACAGGACCATCCTGACAGTAATCATCTACTCCTTGAGCTGAGGTACCATTTACGCCTTTAGACATTAGTTCACCATCACTAAGCAAAAGGGGTTCATTTGTAAGACTCAGATTCGTTTGAAATGGTATCTGATTGATGTATAGATACGGTCACTTGCCAAATGTATAAGGTCACTTGCCACGTCCTAAGGTGAATCCCTAAAGCACCAAGAGGCACTAAGTTACAGACTTAGATGTCACTGTGGCTTGGTAGGGGGGCTGAAGCCTCTGAGAGCTTACCTGAGTTCATGATAAAAATCAAATATTCACATAACCTAATAAATACTCATCAGAGAATTGGGTATTTCTCTCTGATGGTGTTGCTTGGGGCTTACTCCTTGTTCTGTGTTCAAGAGTAGCATCTGGCATGCTTTAAGGGCTCATAGAGAGTGCCAGGGATTTAACCTCCATCTGCTGCAAGTGTCCTACCTGTTATCCTATCTTTCACCACCACCCCATTTGTGATATTTTAAAAAGCAACTAGTTCTAATAAAAGTACCATACAGATAAACTAAAATGAAAAGTGTGAAAGGCTAAAATGAAATATAAGTCAAGACACCTAACAGCAAACGATTATGACAGCACTGCTTTTAAACACTGTGTCTGAGTGGGGATTTTGTTTGTTTGTGTGTTTGTTTTTGTTTATAAGCATATGTTGTTACATTTCATGTTTACAACAAGTTTCTAATAACTTCAATTCTCCATCTTGCATGTGAGGGAACAGATAGCCCAAAAGGAGAACTGATCCCCTTTAGGACAAAGAACTACAGGTGGCAAAAACCAAGTTTGGAAACCCAAATGTCTATAAACCTCATCACAAAATTCCAAACTCCAGGATCCTCAAGTCAATGATTTCCTTGGGTGAGAAAATGAAAATGCTCACTCTTTGAGGCAAACACCAGTTCCTCTTACAAAGTTTAAAATCAGAGAGCATTAAAATTTTATTTTGTCATTGCGAGTTGTTTTTATGATCCCATTTTCAGATAAAAGCTACCAAGAAAAAAGTTGTTGTTTTATATTTTTTTACACACTACTCTCAATATCAAGGAATATCTACATTTTCTAAAAGCAGCCAACAACAACCAAAAGGAAAAGCAAATTAATATATAAGTTATCTGAATGCCATCCTGGATTCTTTTTGTAAGTTACTTTGTTCTAAATTACCTTTTTTAAAATAAAAGAAGTAATGTATGTGTGAACAATGTAGATGTGAAGAGAATTTCAATGGGAAAGCCCAAGTCTCCCTAACAAATAAAATTAAAAGAAAAGACCTTTAAAAGACACTTTTCACTAACAGTTCTTTTCTGGATAAAATAAACAAGACCAAAGGGCACCTTGACTGCTACTTAGTAATAAAATCAGAACACGGGGAAATCTGTAATTCTAATCACATTTGCACCTTCTCTCCTTTTTTACATTTCTCATCCAAACATCCTTAGGAGCTCAATAGGCTTAAAAGAATTGGAGCAGGGTTGAGAACAAAGGTGAGGGAAATCCAAGAAACAGCTTAAGTGGCTGTTCTCACCATCTTAATAATAATTCCAACTTGGTCAAACAGTTTTCAAAAGATGTGAAAGTCACAAATGGGAAAGAACCTAAGACTCTACTGATTTATATTGTTAAAAATGATATTTCAGACAGACACGTGAAGAATGCAGCACAGTGGTCAAAATGTAAGAAGCATGAGAAAAACTCAAGAAAATAGCAAATTTAAATAGATTTGCTTTAGTCATTAACATTTTGTATCAGATAGTATTCATGTTATAAATATTATTGATATTTGTGGTCTTGTATGCAAGTCACTACCTACTCATCAGGTACAAAAACATAAGGAAAGCAATTACAAACTCTATGGTGTATGTAGCTTAACTGTGAGGGCTAAGATTATTTTTATAGGAAGCAGACAGCAAGGTGAAAAGCAACAGTTTGATTTTTTATTTAACACTTAAAATGTCCAAATAAAAAATAACAAGATAAATATAACCACATGAATTCCACAGGATACTGTGCTGCTTATTATTCTATAAAAAGTGTCAATATGGTAATAATTGATTGGCAATGAATACAGTAATAATACCGGGATTTCTTCCTGCAGATCTCAAAGGCACTTTGCCCCATTCACCAACATTATTGATTTGCCCATGGCATACAGTCTGCACAGCCACTTGGTAGAGGTCCCCATCACCTGAACCCCCAGCTATGTGGTAGATAGATTCTAAGAATTCCAAAGTCTTAGCGACCAATTTCGGCTTTTCCCCTGTGCTCTGTATCTCACCGGGGTGATATGTTCTAACTACACACAGGCTAACTCACACTAACGACCATTTCCTTCCTCCCTGAGAGCTCGGGGCTTCAGTCCCCCCCCCCCCCTTACAACCTGGTGCAAGCTATTGGGTGACTGGTGCTACCCCCAAGTTCCTCTTTCCAAGAAAGAACATGCCCAGGGGTTCAGACCTGGAACACCTTCTCTCAAAAGCTTGCATTCAGCTGATCCCCGAGATTCCCCGAGTTTGGGGTGGGTGGGGAACAGAGGGGGGTGAAACCTAGAGCTTATAGGGGAAGATCATTCCTCTCTGTGTTTTCCTCCCCAGCGCACACTTTTATTTATCCCCACTCTTTATTTAGCCCGTCTGGCTACTGATAAATGAAGCTTGTAGATAATGCACAGAAAGCACTGCCATCACAGGCTGTCTAGGGGTACTACTGAATTGCCCTAAACTGACATGACCAGCTCTGGTGTTCTTCACACAATAGAGAAAATAAAAGCACCGCATGCCAACTGGGTTTGCAAATAACGGTTTGCAGGTTTGCATGAGAGGCAGGTCGTGCAAATAAAAAAAAAAAAAAATGGGTCCAAGTATTCCCCCAAATGCCCAGATTTGTTGTGTGGGACCACACTGAGGCTGAGTAGACAAACCATCCAAGAAACTAGCTCCAGCTCCCTGGTGCTGCTAAGTGCTAAGAGTGAGTTTTTCTAGAAACTCCCCGCAGAGTGTCCGGGGTTCTCGGACCCAATGCAACGTCCACAACACAAGTTCTTTGTTCAATCCTGGAGATTCCTTCCAAGACTTTGCTGGTCCCTGCCGGGGCTTGGGTGTCACGGTGCAGACACCTGCTCTAGTGGCTGACAACTGCGACAAGATCATCCAAGAGACAGACAAAGTGTCAAAGAGGACACCCGCCTGGTAAAGGGAAATCGAGGTTCTTGGGGAGCAAAAAAAAAAGTGGGGTGAAGGTATGAGCTGCAGGCAAGGGACACACACTCATGACCCGCTCCCCTCGAGTCTCTCCTCCATCTCCAAGTCCAACTGCTGTGACACCTTCGGGTGTTCAAACTCCCGGCGGCTCTGGGAGACTCTGGGTATGGAGTTGGGGTTCAGGGGAGATGGGGGTGCTTGGAACCTCGATGCCACGCCGAGGTGTGCTCCCCGGGGTGCGGGTCCCGATCCCCGCGGAGAAGACCCGCAGCCTTTCCTTAGCCTTTTCTGCAGCGCAGGGAGGAAAGATCGGGCAGGTGGGCGGGGGGTGGAGGGAGCCCCAAACTCGGAGCGGTCACCCCAAACCTGAAGGCGGCTGACCGAGGCTTGTTCCCAAACTGCCTCGGAGCAAGTCAAGCACAGACCGGGGCGCGGGGCAAACGCGGCGCGTTCTGGGCGTTTGCAGAAATGCGCCTTGCTCGGGAGCTTCACTCCAGGCTGCTCTTTGCGCACCCCCTAAAAAAAGGGTTTCTGGAGTTCTCCAGCGCGACCGGAGGGATTCTTCCCATCCAGGTGGGTTCCCAAACGCGGAGGAGGAGCGAGGCGTATCGTTCCCACCCCAACCGCGCAAGGTCCCCCCTTACCTGCCCGCGGAGACTCGGGGAGCCCCTTGACAGGTCCCGCCGTGCGCCCCTGGAAAAGTTTGCCAACTTCTTCGCAGTTGTGCCCGGCCTCGCCGCCCACGGACAACGCCAGGGCGAGCGCCAGCAGGAGGAGGCAGCCGAAGCCCCGCCAGCCCATCATCCTCGGGGGTCCTTTGCCTCCGCCGGTCCCCGCGAGCTCCGGGGGAACCCCGAACTCCGTCCGCGAGCGCGCGCCCGCCCCGCGCTGCAAGCGCTGCGGGAGACCAGGCGGCCGGTGGGTGGTGGTCGCTTCCCGGGGGCGCAGGCGTGAGCTGCCAGGACCTTTCGGGGACTCCGGCTTCGAGAACCCCGAGGCTTAAGACAGCAGCGTCCTGGGGCTGGAGGAGCTTTATTTCCAGCGAGCCTGCACTGGCGCGGGGAGACGCCGCGGAGAAGCTCTGGAGCTGCCCGAGCCCGCGAGATCCGACTCCCGCTCCGACCACCGGGGCTGCGGGCTCAGCTCGATCCGAGACTCTGCGGCCAGCGGCGCCGAGGACAAGCCACGCCCCTCCCGCCTTAGACCCCGCCCCTATGCCCATAGGCCCGCCCATCGGTGTCGGCTCCACCCCTTATCCGCCTTAATTACGCCCCCTCGACTCATAGACCGCGCCCACTTGCGTAGGTCCCAACCCTTTGTTCGCCCTTACCCGCCTTAGACCCCGCCCCTCGGCCTAAGACTCCGCCCACTTGTACGGATCCATCTCTTACCCACCTTAGTCCCGCCCCCTAACCAATAGATTCCGTCCTCTGCTCTAGGCTCCACCCCCTCTGCCCGCAGGCCCCGCCCCTCCGGGTCCCTCTGCCCAGCAGCCAGCACAGCTGCTGTCACCGCCTCTGCAAAAGACGCAGAGCGGCGCTGCCTGGATCCAAGCAGCGGGCAAAAGAGATGGAACGGAATGACAAAAAAGCACCAGAAAATTAAATGAAACCCAGTCCATTCCGCAGGCAGGAAGGCAGCAACAACCTGCGGGAAATGAGGGATGGCCAGAGGAAGAGACTTCAGAAAACCCGAGACGAGAAACACTCACTAGGGCCCGAGATGAAAATATTTCTGGATAAATCACGGTCCTCCAAACACAGGGTTTTTTTGGGGGAGTCGGGGGGAGGATTCCTAAGGCATCGTTCCATGGCAATAGGAGGACATCGAAATGCGATCTGGGTGCAAACACTAAAGATATCAGTTGAAGGGCTTAAGAGCTCTTAGCGGCTCTTGAAGGCATGGGCTTGAGAAGTCACTTTTCTTTTCATTATTTTTTATTTTAATTTTCTTGTAGCTTTGACTACGATTTTCTGGAAGATTGGAGACTTCAGAGCAGAAGGAGTACTCTCTGAGCCGCATGCTAAAGGCAAGGGCTGGATACCCATCACACACACGCGCACACACACACACACACACACACACACACACACACACACACACACACACACACCCCTCAAGGGCTCAGAGCCAGGAGTATCCCCAAACACGGCTAGATGTGGCCACCTAACAAATAAGAATATATAGATCAGAAGGATAATTTTCAAGCCCTACTTGGTTCCTATTGCCACAGATCCGCTAACTCTCTATCACCCTTTACTGTCATACGCAGAGGGGTTTCTGCCTGTACGGCACACCTGAACGTTGCCACTCTAGAATTTATTTAAAACATTTCTCAAGTTTCCCTCTCTCCCTAGCTGATGTCCTGAGGGTGAGAGGGAAATTGTTGACATCGGTGGTGGGAAATGCACCCTGGTGATGTTGTTGTACATTGTATGACTGTAACTCCATCATGAACAACTTTATCTGTGGAAAGAAAAGACTGAGTTATAAGCACCTTGTAACCATGATGTTTAACTAAAAGAAAAGAAATAAATATATTTATTTAGAAAAATACATTTTTTCGGAGATTTACTCAGAACACTCACAAAGAAACTTTTAAAATTGAAGATCAGGATTGCTCTTCAAGCCTATGTTCTTCCTGGAACATGTGTCTCATTTGCTTATCTCTGTCCTTTGATTTTTCAAGTTCTTGTTCTCTTGAGCACATATTCCTTTCCTTCTTCCTCACTTGGTCTGCATCTTTCTAAGTAAATTTCATTTAATTAAAAACTACCTTATCTCACAGAAGAAAAAATATCAGGATTGATTTATTTAGTAAATAACAGTGACTTTGTCAGTTCACAGTTTAGTTAGAAAAACTTAAATCTAAGGGCCAGGTGCTTTTTTTTTAATGTTACTGAAACAAGTTTAAGCCTCTGAGTGACATGTGTCTTCATCTAAAGCCATCTAAACACAGCATTTCTCTGGCAGAATAAAATGAAAAGCACCAGGCAGGGGCACTACTAATGCCTTAACCACTTAAAGGGAATTTAATCTTAGATTTGATCCCCTGCCAAGAAATGGAGATGAATAATTTCAACTCTTATGAAGTGTCATGGGACTTTAATGGCCACGTGATCTGGAAGGCAGCTCTTTCAGCAGCAAGATGACTTACTTTGCACCCATGGCGGGGCAATGGCTGGGAAACCACTTCAGAATTTTCATTCTTCAGGAAAATAATATTCGCCCGCTCTTGACATCAAGCCCATGAATACTCGTTTTTAGAAAGCTCTTTTAATAAATGAGAACTGGGGAAAAATGCACAACTGCTTCTAAATTCTGAGGCTTTGGGTAAAGCTTTAATAGCTTTAAAAAGAACAGAGAGAAGTGGACAGGAAAAGTGGGTAGAGGAGAATGGAGAGGAGGCATAGAGAGGATGGGGCTGCCCTGTCTGCACCCAGCCAATTCCATCCACTCGTTCTGTTCCTCAAAGAGACAGAAACCAAGCTGGGGAAAATCCATCATTCAGCTGTAAGCTAGAAGTCTTGGGAGGAGAGGGTGGGCCAAACCCCACCCTGCCAAAGCTACACCTGCTGAATCCATCACCTATATTGCTGCTTTGACTATGGCCTTGCCCCATCACTCCTCTAGGACTCTCTGCAGAGACACTGACCAAAGTCCAGGTATGCCCATATTGGGGCTGATTTTATCAGATTTTTTTTGAGGAAGTATGGCACCCTCAACCAACTCCACCTTCTCATACTTCCAGAAGACCAGGAAGCTGAATACATGCCCCACAAAAGCTATAGTATCAGTTATTACTGAACCACAAGGACTCATTAGTAGTCATGCAACAATTTCATGCTTGTTGAATAGTGTCACCCAATTTAGATGCATATGTGTAGCTGAAGTTACTTAAAGTTCAGAAACAAATGAAGTAGCAGAATGGTCATATAGCAACAAGAACTTTCTAAACCTTCTAAAATGATTTGATGACCTCATTGGAAATACAAAACTTTTCATAAATTACTTATTGCTGTACTTTTTGTTTCTTCTCTTTTTCTTATTCCTTTTAAAATAACTTTGCTCTCATTTATCTGGAAATAAATGCATTATGATCAACTATGTCAACTACATGGCACATGCTCTTTAATAACATAAATTTAATTTAATATTAAAAGAGGAGGAGGAAGAAATGGAAGAGGAGAGAAGGAGGGGATTAAAGAAGTTAGGATAAGAAAGGAAGGGGAAAGGAAGAAGGGAAGTGGGAAAGTTAAATTCAGTTCCAGTGTGTTTCTTCTTTAGCCACCAAGCTAAAAGACAGCTTATAAATGCACTATATATAAGATAAGAAGATATGACCAGGGAATATCATAGTGCTTACATATCAGACAATATCCCAAAGTGTTTTATGCTAATTTATTCATTTTATCTTTGTAACAACTATATACAGCAGATACTCTACTTTTATTGCTACAAAAGATTCTTCTTAAACAGAGAACAGACACAGGCTAGTGAAGGGAGGTAATAACTACTACAGCAGGGACTCCAGATGTTTAAACAGGAGTGGAATTAGAGAGGCACCATTCCTCGGGCACTGGGAGCAGCTTACTTTTTGCCATTCAGATTTCTTAATTTCCCCTGTGACCTGTGGGTTCTTTTCTAAAATCTATGCATTTAGCTCCTAGAATTTCTTCTATTCTTCATTCTGTTTCTCGTTGGCTTGCTTGTTGGAGGTGCTTTGGGATTTCTTACCCCTTAGGGCCTGGGCATGGTGCCTATCTCCTCACCCCAGATTCTGCCACTGGAAGTTTCTTATTTCTCTTTTAAAGTTGAGGGAATAGGCACAGCACTCTACCTAGTCAAACCATAGATTTTAGGTGGTGGATCTTATCATCAAACCTGAACAATAAGGGCTCATAATCACAGGCTCACCTGATTATAGTAGGTGTTAAGTAACCAAAAGAGGGTCAGAGAAACAGTAGAGATAGTACAGTGAATAAGGGCTTGCATACATGGCTAAGTCTAAGTACCTCCAGGAATGATCCCTGAATATAGTGCAAGGAATAAGCACTGAGAGAGGAGTAAGCCATTAGCACAGAGAAAGGGGCAATCTCTGAGCATAGCTGGGTATGGCCCCCAAACCAAAGCAAACAAAAAACTAACACTAAAGTCTATTTATCATATTTATTATTAAAAACACATAAAATTCATATCTATAGGCTTCTCTTCTAAAATTTCTCCCATTTAAAAAAAAAGCCTCTAGATCTTTCTGTAATTTTTTTATTTTCAAAGATAAATCCATGATAGATTTGATTGTCAAAGAGTATTAATACTAAAAATAATTCTTAGAGAATACGTGGCCTACTGTATTCATTTGTAATCTCTAAAATGATTTTTCTTGCAAGGATTACAATTACAGACAAGATTAATTTGGGTTGGAATAATAGCATGGTGGGTAATTCGCTTGCCTTGTACATGGTTGATCCAAGTTTGATTTCCAGTATCCCATATGATTCCCCAAGCTCACCAGGAATGATTCCTGATCACAGAGCCAGGAGTAAATCTGAGCACTGTTATGTGTAGCCCATAAACAAACAAATACACAGAAATAGTAATGACTCAGTAAAAGACAATAAATTGATATTTTAAAAATATTTTTAAACTATATGTGGTGCTTGGGATTCAAACCTGGGACACAGAGACAAATATCTTACCTCCTGTACTATCTATCAGTCCTTCAACTAACAACTACTGATTGATCATTGACCTCTCTATCTACACATAGCTATTGTTTTAAGAAAATTATTCTGGGAACCAGGGAGATAGTATAGCAGATAGGGAGCTTGGCTTGAAGCAGCTGACCCAGGTTCCATCCCCATCCCCAACATCCCGAGCACCAACAGCAGTGATTCCTGAGTGCAGAGCCAGGGGTAAATCCTACATATGGGTTGCCACGTAAGGTCAAAAAAAACCCCAAAAGAATAAAAGAAAGAGCAACTATTCCAAGCATAACTGGAAGTACAGGAACATGTAAACAAGGTCTCTTTTCAGTGTTTTTACAATTTATCTTAACACAACATTCAGGTGGGAAGTTATATATAGAAATGTGGTAGAGTCTATGAGAAATTAAGTGTGCTAAGTGTATATAAACATCCCCCAATTAAAAAAATAAACATTTTCTTTCTACTTTATATTTCATATGGTTACCACAGTAGAGACCCAGAATGTGGACTAAAAAAGGTATTTCTCCCAGCCACGTCCCAGTGGCAACCACTCAAATTAGCAGAAGGATCTGGCAAAGCAGTAAAATGATAAGCCAAGTTCTCCTCTTTCACCAAAACAACACCAGCTACCTTTGATATGAACCATCTAGAGCAATCACTATACTATCTTATAACTAATTTTTCATTCATTTCCCCTATAAATACTACAGACAAGTGTAAAAAGAAATTTCCATAATCTGATACTTACAATGTCTCATTTTTCAAAAGTGAATCCTAATCGTGTATTGATTTCCCTTTATGTAATAAACCCTGGGTTTTGTTTTCAAAATGTCCACAATTTAAACAGTAGACTCTTTATATATCATTATTATATAGAAGATACCTATCTTCTCTTCTAACTATGAAGCATCTAAACAATTGTTTGCATTTGCCAACTCAAGACCTTAGACTGAGATTGCTCTCCCGCAGGGGGGAAATGATTGGGGCGGCATTACAGAGCTTTTAGCCCTGACATCTGCTTCTGATTAGCTCTGGACACTGATTAATATACACTCCAACACTGGTCAAACAAGTTCTGAATCCAATCAGCAATGATAGTTAATACTGATAAAATGCCCAGACTTTCTTCAACTTTGCAACCATTCTATAAGAATGGTATTGTTTACATCAGAAGAAAGAGAAGTACAGAGGAGATTAACCTTCCTGAGGGCACAGATCTGCTAAGGGCAGATGCCAACCAGGCATACCCATCTCTGCACTCAGCTTCTTTTTCATTCTTCAGTGTCTATCTTGCCAGACACCTGGTGCTTGTCCTTTTGAGTCCATCTATCATCTCTGGTTAAAAGCCTAGAACTCACTGCTAGTCCTGTGAGCAGCCAGCTGGACCATATCTTCTTAATGATCCACAGACCAGCAGTGTCACTGTGACCAAGACCCACTATACCTTACATACTATTTGTTTCTTCCTTGTCCCCCCAAAAATTGAGAATGCAATAGAGGGACTGTAGTGGCTGCCCACCCAAGACTGAGAGAGAGAAATAGAAGAGAAGTAGAAACCAAGTATATTTTATTTCTCCTGGAGTCTGATATTTGTCACTACCACCTAAGGTTTCTGAAAAAAAGAAAGGAGAGAGAAAGAGGCAAGAGAGAGAGAGAGAGATATTGAAATTCACCAGTCAGAAGTGGTCAGGAAGGCCCTGGTACAAAAAAGAAAAAGGAATAGACACAAAGCAGGCAGCATCTCTATGATGCTTTATCTCTGGCCCACTGCAGACTAGTAGGTACTGTTCTGGTCACTATCCTGGGCCTCCCTATAAAGGTCCAAGATTTTCCCTTTTATACCCAGCATGGACATACCCGGCATGTCCAGATTCAACTGTCATTACTGTGGGGTTATCCAAAGGGTTGTGTGCAAGTCCAACTGTCATACATTGACAAGGGACAAAATATCATGTGCTGCCTTAACAACTTTCAGCCTCCCAGCATCCCAAAAGTCTAGTCAGGATTTTTTCTGACTCTGCCACCCAGATTTAGTTCTTCCTTCCTGCAGCAAGACCCCCTCTGACATTAGATCCCTTATCAATCAGATCAACTCCAGGACATCCTTTCTTTTCCCTACTTGCCCTGGAAGTTTAATAAAACAAGCTTTTCACCTCCTTCCTGGGCAATCAAGACTTGCCTACCTTCCTCTCTCCATAAGTCAGCTTTCCACCTCTTAACTGGCTCACCCTGCTTCTGGACACAGACCTTCTGTCATATTGCTCTACCTGAGACCTTCTACCCTGGACTGGGCATTACCCCTGATAACTAATAAACTCTGATTTTATCTGGCCAGAGTCTTCTGTGTGGTCATCTCAGGAAGGGAACTGATTCTTCATCAATAGGATTAGAACAAGAATAGCCTCAATCAAACACTTTCATTTAGCCATTTAAAAATAAAATCCCAATTTTCACCTTGTTCTGTCTAATCTCTTTCCCCTCACAGCCCTATAAAAAGGAACCAAATTGGAAGTCAGCCCCAGCTAATGCTAGTAATGAATTTTGAGCACTAAGCAACAGGATAGAAATTAAGGGATCTTTCCCTCAAGACACGCAAAGGAGACCCTCAAATTAAATGGAAATGGTGGAGATAAGGCTTCCCTGGACACAGAACTCACAGCTGAGTAACAAATTTCATGAAATACACAAAAACAGTCCTTATGCTAAAATATAAATAAAAATTTTTGGAAAAGTTTTACCTGTAAACATATTTTTACAACAAACACTAAAAAATGTCTACTGCTAAAATTTTCACTCTGAAAATCCTCATTTTCTAATTGCCAGTACTCATTTGTCAATGACTTTGAAATATAGACATACATAAGCCATTATCTTAAAGAAATTATGCTTCCAGGCAAATACAATAGGACTATTTCACAGGTCGCATTAGATAAACATCCTGCTCTTGTATAAAATTTCAAATATTTTTCATGCTGCATTTAATTATGCAGGTTTTGTGTTTTCTAAGAAAAGACCTTTTATAACCATCAGGGAATTTACTGAGAATTAAAAATAGCAGTTGCTTTCTAAATGAGAATAAAAGTATTAGAAAAGACTGAGAAAGAAACCAGGAAAATCAGTGACTTTAGGAAACTTTCTTCCCTTAAACCATTTCCCTCTGATCCACATGTAAGACTACGAAAATATGAAGGGGAGGGGAGGCAGACTGAGAAGTGACTTTAAGATGATGGTAGAGAATCTTAAGACACTTAAGGTTACAAAAGGTGAAGGTATAGAAACCTACATATATCAATGCCATGAAACCTAACACTATTATAATATTATAATTATCTTACCTAAATTACAAGAAATATAAAAATACGATAAAAATTGAAATGATTGGGGCCAAGCAGTATTGCAAGTGCTAAGGCATCTGACTTGCCTGCGCTAGCCTAGGATGGACCACTGTTCAATCTCAGGCATCCCACATGGTCCCCCAAGCCAGGATCGATTTCTGAGTGCATAGCCAGGAGTAGCCCCTGAGGGTCACTGGGTGTGGGCAAAAAACAACAACAACAAAAATTGTAATGAACATGAAAATATATAGGGCCAAAGTGATAGCCTTAGTGTTAGGGGTCAGGCCTGGCACAAGTCCAACTAGGACTGAATCCCTTGGAACATGTGGGTACCCATATACTGTTGGATGTAGACTTGAATGGACCAAACAGCTCTACATCTTCTGGCCCTAGCAGCAAATAAATGGCCCCTTTGGCCAAAAGTCACCAGGAGAAGCCCCATGACTCCCTGCGACAAGTTGGGAGGACCTCACCCCATATGGAAACAGAGATCTTCAAACTTGTGATATATATTACCTGTGTAAACTATAAATTATGTTTTAATGAAATAATAGTACAAATATCATTCATTTTCAGATATAAATTTTGCACCCACTAATATAATCCTAGTTTAAGTTTTTATATAAAGGGAAATTCACATCCAAAATTCTACTTTTTGGGGGGAGATTTCAGTAGACAGACTCATGCTCTACATGCAAGAGGCCCTACTTCAAACCCCAACATCACACAATCCCCAAAAACATTGCAGTACTGACATTGAAACAAAGTGCTAGGAGTAACCCCTGAGCAATATTGGGCTGGGAGTTGTCCCCAAACAAAAATTTTCAGTTCTGCCATGAATTATATCCATGTTTTAAGGTAAGATAAATGCATTTACTAATAAATCTCCTATATATGTTCAATAATTTTCTACCTGCTTATGCGATCCTTCCCATAAATTAAGCAAAGTTTCAGATACTCAGCCAAATAAAAACAAACCAACAACAAAAACAGCAATATCAAAAAAACAAATTTAAACTTGTTGATTTGGGGAAGTTTAGTTGATAATTATCAGGTTGGGCTCAAAATATTTCACTACCATGCCTAGCATAATCCCAAAACCAACACACCCATTTTACTTCCCTGTGCTACAAGAAAGTTTTTGACCCTCATAAATGAGATTTCATATCTCACGGTGTTCTGTTTTATATCTATGAGAATTCTTCAATTATTTTTAAAGCAGCAGTCAATCTCTTAATTGCTAGATTTTTCTACTACATTCAAAGGGGGAAAATATCACAATCAGATGGACAAAGAGAAGCAAGATTGTGGGGCTAGGGGTCTGTCTCAGTGGTGGAGTACTTACAGGCACCACCTACCTGGCCCATCATTTGCTCTTCAGAAGCCAGAGAAGGCCAAAGTGATCTTAGCAAATACACTTTTTTTTCATATCAGGAAAGAAAAAAAATAAAGGAATCAGTGTTTTCTCTAAAATTTAAGCAAAATCACAGAGTACCAGGGGCCACTATCATCTACCCCACTAGACCCTGCTGTGCCCTGCAGTAAGCTTTTGGTTGCCTGGAGTGACTCCCAAAATTGTGATCAACAAAACCAATTGTTGGAGAGTCACAAACTAGTGTGTGGGCCCCAGGCACCCCAACAGCAATGGGGTGGGGATTCTGAATTCAATTAAATATTAACAATTTGAAATCAAATTGAGATTTTCACAATTATATCATGATCACTACATCATCTGCTATTTTACTTTCAACACAAGTCTGATGTCTGTTTCACTTCTTTTCATTTACTTTTTTATGATCAAAATATGAGGTAGATATCTTAAAATTTTAATGTCATTACCAAATTAACTTTTTAATCAAGTTAAAGAACTACTTACTAATTGTTTTCTGACAACGTCTGATATTAGAGCATCTTAAATATTAATATGTTTGGAACAGGTGAACTTTAATATTACATGTCAAATATTCTCTGTTATAAAATTTATTATCTGTGTCTTTTGGGCTAAGTTGTTAAATAACTCTTACAATTTTCTTAATATATATAATCAAAGAAAATGCAATAACTAGGTTATTGCTAGGGTTAACTGAGATAATGTGTGTGAAGTGTTTTGTATAATTCCTAGTTTCTTCTTTCTTTCTTTCTTTCTTTCTTTCTTTCTTTCTTTCTTTCTTTCTTTCTTTCTTTCTTTCTTTCTTTCTTTCTTCTTTCTTTTTCTCTTTCTTTCTTTCTTTCTTCTTCTTTCTTTCTCTTTTCTTTCTTTCTTTCTTTCTTTCTTTCTTTCTTTCTTTCTTTCTTTCTTTCTTTCTTTCTTTCTTCTTTCTTTCTTTTTCTTCTTCCTTTTTTTTTTTTTTGTGGTTTTTGGGTCACACCTGGCAGCACTCAGGGTTTACTCCTGGCTTTATGCTCAGAAATCGCTCCTGGCAAGCTTGGGGGATCATATGGGATGTCGGGATTCGAAATACTGTTCTTCTGCATGAAAGGCAAATGTCTTACCTCCATGCTATCTCTCCGGCCCCCATATGATTCCTAGTTTCAATATACATTCAACATATAAATACTGCTCTCAATTAAAAATACTTATTTTTAATTCCTACTAGTTATATACTTAATAGTTATATATAACTTATTAGTTATATCTAGACATAATTAGGATAACAAAATTAATCTTCTGAACAACTATTCAAAGCTTAAATCTTTTGCTCATCATATTTATAGTTATTTCTTCATGTTATTTAGCATTTATACAACAATATGTTTTTGGAGACACTATTTGCACTTTAAATGAATACGATTAACTTCTGTATTGTTGAAAACTTGAGATTTGAGTGTTTATGAATATTACATTTAGCCTATATAAAAGCAAAGGTAAACAAGTTCTTTAACTTGCAAAAGGTCACACACTTTTATAAGATATGTGAAAGCTTTAATGCTGGTGGATTATATGTAATGCTGACTTCACCACTAATATTCTCTGAACTTATAGGACACCCCTTAAAATACATTTCTCTTTCTATTATTTTGAATAATTGGGGGAAAATGAACATCGTCCTGTCTCACTGTAGGTCTAGCAGAGTCTAGATTGCCCAAGGTCATGAGCTAAAATTCATTTAGCTCTCGGAAGGAAAGAGTCACTCATCAGATAATGAGCACTTAGCCAGAACTGGAGACTGATTATTATCAGCCTTTTAAGATGCAAAGTGTAGACCCCACTAATGATAAAGTCTCATAATTGATAATTATCTTTGATTAACGAGGAGGAAGTTCTTCCACAGGCTCTGGCTGCTATGTACTGTTGTCATAATTGATCTTTAATTGTTCCATCTAAAGATTCTTTTATCATATGTTTAATCTTTGCTATTTATAAATAGGGTCCATGTATTAGCCTTATTATAACTATCCCTGGATGTGATATTACTTTACAAATGTCTTGGCAAGGTAATTAGCATTCAGCCTAATTCTTTCAATTTGCATATGAAAAAGTACAAGGGGTTCGTGCTCTCAAGCAGAATGGAGAAATCCCAGGCTCTAACCACTTTTGAATTCTCTTCTTGATCCACATTTGTAAGAAGAGAGAACAATCCTCTTTCTGGATGTGTCTGAGGAGACTTTAAGTAATTGCCAACTTTCTGCTGTTGAAGGAGAAATTACAGGTTCTAGTCGTTTTTGTTTCGGGGAAAAAATAATCTGTCTCCTATGAATCTTTTCCATTTTTCCACACTTACTTTTTATGCTCATATTATCAAATAATTTTGTAACTGCTTTCCTAATGTTTATAAATTACATTAGTCCAAAATTAGTGACCCATTTTGTTCATATATAAAATATGTATCTATATACATATATATGCTGAACCTGAACTTGCTAAATGTTCTAAATTGAAGTTTATTATGCCTGCAGCTTTCCTGATAGTGTCCTGGCCTCATTCTCAAAAGTTTCCATTTATTTTCCAATTTTTTTTCTGGCTTCTAGTGTTAGAAATTCTCAATTCTTATGCCTTAGAAGTTGCTCTCCTTTTCTTACACATTATTAAAAAGAGAATGTACTGAGTTTAATATATTCACCTCTCTCCCACCCCCCACAAATAAAGCATAACCACCCAGAACCACAGACTTTGTGACTTTGATAGAAATAGGATTTTTACAGATATAATTAAGGGCATCCAGATAAAATAATACTAAATTTGGATGAGCCCTAGATTCCATGATGGATGTCTGAGAAGAGAATATTAAGAATATAAAAGACTGGTGAGATACTATAGTGGGTAGGGGATTTGCCTTCCTAGCTGCAGACCTGGGTTTGATCCCCGGCTCCCTCTATCATCCCCCAAGCCTGCCAACACTGATTTCTGAGAGCAGATCCAGGAGTAATTTCTGAGTATCACCTGGTGTGACCCCAAATGAAAACAAATTCTCATTGTTGTAAGGCTGGAGATATAGTGGGTAAGACATCTGCCTCACACATGGCTCATGGGTTCATTCCCTGGCATCTGGTTCAATCTTTGGTCCCTAAGCCCCACCAAGAGTGATTCTCTGAGCAAAGAGCTATGGATAATCCTTGAGGACCACTGGGTATGAATAAACACACACACACACACACACACACAGAGAGAGAGAGAGAGAGAGAGAGAGAGAGAGAGAGAGAGAGAGAGAGAGAGAGAGAGAGAGAGAGAGAGAGACTAAAAAAATGGTGAAGCTAAATACAGAGATAGGAGTGAATGCCAAGAAATGCCAAGGATTGCTGACAGTCACCTAATGTAAAAAAGAGATACAGAGGACTCCAGAAGAGACCAAGCCTTCAAAACCCTGACTCCAAACTTCTAGAATTTTGGACTTAATACAATTGTTGCATTAAGCCGCCAGACTTAAGGTCACACTGTTCATGGTATTAATAAGAGAAAAAGACAGATACCTCCACATCTATGTTGGTATTCCTAGGCCTTTCCTTATAGTATAGCCCAGTATTCCTCAAATTTTTTAATTAGGGAACCAGTTCACTGTCCCTCAGATTGTTGGAGGTCCAGACTAAACAAAAATCATGAACAATAGGGAGCACGGGCCATAGTTGAGGACCCCTGACCAAGACTGAGAGTAGGAGATGAGAGACAGTGAAAGAGGGGAGTCGATGAGTGTAAATCCCACACATGCACACTGCAGGCCTGGGACATATGCTGCTAAGCAGGACAGGCAGTGGCAGAAAAATCACCCACATGTGGGCCACATGTGGCTATAGCCTGTAGTTGAAGGACCCCTGTTATAGTCCCTCTCGCTTCGCTCTGCTTTTCAACTGGAGTCCCAAACCATCATTCTATTTTATTTGTTTTGGGGCCATACCCAGTGATGATAGGGGTTTAACTCCTGAATCTATGCTCAGGGATCACTCCTAACAGTGTCCAAGGACCATATGGGATGCCAGGGACCAAACCAGGGGCTGATATCTGCAAGGCAAGTGAATTACCAGCTGTACTGTGACTCTGGCATCTCCACCACTATCTTAAATTAAACTCTACTCTGACACAACGGACTTATGGTCTTCTCCCCAAATAACACACTCTCTCAGTCATTGATATCTTTAACTAATTACACAAGCGTAAGACCACAAGTCCTGCTCTTATTAACAAAAGCATCCTTGCTCAGAACCGGAGTGGTAGCACAGCAGTAGGGCAATTCCCTTGTACGCAGCTGACATGGGACAGACTGCGGTTAGATCCCCAGCATCCCATATGGTGTCCTAAACCAGGAGCAATTTCTGAGTGCATAGCCACCCCTGAGCATCACCGGGTATGGCCCAAAAAACCAACCACAACAGAAACAAAAAGGCATCCTTGCTAGCCCAAGGCAACTAATGTCTCTACCTAATTAAAAAAAAAAAAACTACAAAGCTGACCAATTTATCCAAGTATCTCCAATACTTATCTTTTCATTCCAACTGCTCCACAATTTTTATTAAATGACTAGTTGCATTGGTTATCAGAGAGGGTTCATCATCTAGTCTTTTTCGAAAGGAAATCATCCTCCAAATGAGGCCCAGGTAAATTTGTATCAAGCATTTACACAAATTAAAAAAATGAAAAAAAGAAAGATGGATTGGTGGTAAAACAGACTTTTGTAATTACCATTTCATTTCTTCCAGTGTCGTTCAGGGAATATGAGCTTCAAATCCTGGAGAACTATCACCTAAATGACAATGGGATGCACATTCCCTGGCCTTGTCCAACACTGAACTCCTGGTTTAGGACCTACACCACTTCTCATAAATTAGCATGCTGTTATGTGTTGGTTCCCCCAAATCTCAGTAAATTTGCCAGATAAATGCTCTGACAAATATGGTAAAATCCTGACAGTATTAACAATAGTTTGGGGTACACTTTTCTTTATAAAGAAAACTCAGGGTCAGAGGGTAGGGCACTTGCAATGTATGTGATGAACATGGGTTCAATTCACTCTACCATATATTGTTCCCCAAGACCACTAGGAATATTACTTGAGTGCAAAGCCAGAATTAAACCCTGAGCAATGAGCACTGGAAACTAATGGCAGAGGATTGTTTATATGCCTGCTATTTTCACCTGAATACAAGTATGAAAGAAAATTCAATCACTAACAATTCATATGATGGTTATAAGTCAAATATGTGATCTTCAGAATCTGCTAATTGATAGCTAGAATTAAACTAATGAATTTCAGTCATTGTCTACTGATTTTATAGTCATGGAATTAGTTATAATAGAAAAAATATGCCTACTAATCTAGGAAAATTACTGTTTATAAAATTATAATTTAAAAACTAACACCTAAACAATACTTATATTCATTACTTACTTTTAAATATAATTCCATTCACTGACAAATACTTACTAAGCTTAATAGGTATTATAAAAATATCTATTTATTTCATATCATACTAATTATGGAAATTCAATACAGAATAATCCCCTTTGCTCCTTAGAAAAAGAAAAACGTAAATATTGTGCAGAGAAATCTCTAAAAATCTATAAATGCTATTGGCCTGAGTTAATTTTATCACACATACACAACAAATTCTCTGCAACAATAAAACATTTTAAGTTAAAAAGAAATGTTTTCCACTCCCAAAACATTTTCAAATTGTTCCTTTGCTCTTACTAATTAACATAGGCTTCTTTCATAAAAAAGTAACATTCATTCACATTTTTCAGAATTAAAAATATCTTCCCTGCATGTTCTTTCCTTATTCTCACTTGTCAGGTGTCATATATAAAAAACCTGGGGAACAATCATACTAGGTCTCTTCTTTACTTTTGCCCACAGTTGATACAATAGATGTTTCCTCAAAGTCCAAAAATCAGAAACTATCTACATAGGCCACTCATTCCAAAGACTTTCCTGGTCCTTTGATCAACACTCAGTCTTCCTTGAATCCATTCATTGATTCCTTGGACATCAAAGCATCTACAGGCTCGGCTCTGCTTCAAGCGCAAAACTTGGGATACAGAGCTGAATTAAAAGTATTGCCTGCTCTCAAAAAAATTATCATTAAAAGGGCAGGCGAGCATATGAACAAGGGAGGACCACAAAGGACTGGAGACAGCTGGTTCAAGTGTCCAAAGAGATGCTACAATAGAACAAGATGCAAGAAACAAGTTGTTTTTCTTGCATGCTCATACAAATCCTTCTGAATACGTTAGCTTGCAGTTGAATCTGGTGGAAATGTTAAAGCAAAATACAGATTTTCTGCTCATGAATATTTGTATCTAAGAAGGAAAATGTAAATATACAGGTTGCATGCCTTGCATTTTGCCTACCCTGATAAAACCCCTGACATCCAGCTTGGTACCCGAACCTGCCAGAAGTAAATACTAAGCTCAGAGCCAAGAGTAATCCCTGAGTGTGGCACAAAAATAAAAACAAAAACAATTACAGTGTATGATGATTTGATTACATATTAAAATTAAATTTTAACTGTGGTTAAAACAGAAATAATATGACTCATTACTTTCTCCTTTATAGCTTAGAGTATATTTTTATATTTTAGATATATTTATATATTTTCAATTGAACATCTGCATTTCATACCAAAAAAATTATACTCTGAACAACTTTTAAAACACGGGAATTTCCTAACCGTATGGGAGAAAGAAGAGTTTAAGAGAAGGGCTAAGGTTCCAGCTATGTACGCAACAGAAGCAGTGACACTCCTACTACAACTCCATAAGTCTGATTCATGTGAATGTTTATATTTGGATTGGATTCAAAGTCATGGACCTTAATTCAATTCAATTCAAAGGAGTGTCAATGGAAATGTATTAAAGAGGAAGTATACTAACCAATTCACATTGTTAAAAATGTACTGAAGTCTGCCCTATCCCTATGACTTATTCCACCCTCTCCTGACCCCTTGTTCTTGTCCCTGAATCTCAACTGATGGCTGCCTCCAGCAACTTCTCAAATAGGTAGTTAGAGACTGCAAAGAAGCAAAACCCAATCACTTTGAACATTTCAGGAAAGAAATAAAAATAGCGAATTTCAAAAGTTATATTTAAGGGGCCAAACAGGTCCTTGGATAAGTGTTACTGGCATTTATGTGCTATTTGTATGCCAATTTGAACAATGCTGTAAATAAATTAAAACTTTTCTCAATTACTTTTTATTACTTGAACAGAAAATACTTGTAAGTTCTCCTGTAGTATTTTCTTTTTTTGTTTGTTTTTGGGCCACACCCGGCGGTGCTCGGGGGTTACTCCTGGCTGTCTGCTCAGAAATAGCTCCTGGCAGGCACGGGGGACCATATGGGACACTGGGATTCGAACCAACCACCTTTGGTCCTGGATTGGCTGCTTGCAAGGCAAACGCCGCTGTGCTATCTCACCAGGCCCTCCTGTAGTATTTTCTAAGGTTAGTGGCTTAAAGGTGAATCACTTTTAAACACAAGAAACTTTTTATTTAAAATATGGAACGCTGGGGCCGGAGAGATAGCATGGAGGTAAGGCGTTTGCCTTTCATGCAGGAGGTCATCGGTTCGAATCCCGGCGCCCCATATGGTCCCCTGTGCCTGCCAGGAGCAATTTCTGAGCCTGGAGCCAGGAATAACCCCTGAGCACTGCCAGGTGTGACCCAAAAACCAAAAAAAAAAAAAAAATATGAAACGCTTCATGAATTTGTGTGTCATCCTTCCTTGCACAGGGGCCATCCTGATCTCTGTATCGTTCCAATTTTAGTATATGTGCTGCCGAAGCGAGCACAACATATATAATTTTTGTTTTGTTTTTGGGTCACACCTGGCAGCGTTCAGGGTTTACTCCTGGCTCTACGCTCAGAAATCGCTCCTGGCAGGCTTAGGGGACCATATGGGATGCCGAGATTCGAACCCCCGTTCTTGTGCATGAAAGGCAAACGCCCTACCTCCATGCTATGGCTCCGGTCCCAACATAAATAACTTTCAAGTAAAGTTTTTACTTTAAAAAACATAAAGCAATGGTAGAGGTCAATATAGCACAACTCTCAAGAATGTGAGCTCCATTTTGGCAATCAGGGGCCCCAGTTTGGTCCCTGACACAAGTTGTTTCTCTGAGAAATACCAGGAGAGTGGTGCCATGAGCACCAGCAAGTGTGATGTGTGATTCTCACCACTTTCCAGCAAAAGCATATTAAGCAAGATAAGGAGGAAGCAACTTGAAGATAGGAGTATTATCATCTCTCTTCACCTTTAATGCTTTTTTTTTTTTTGAGCTACACTCAGCGAAACTCAGTGTTTATCTCCTCCCCCAACTTCTTATTTATCCCACCTGAATGATCAGAATGCCCACACCTAGAATGGGTGGGCAAAGGAGGCTGACTGTGGGGAGAACAAAAATAAGAAGGAGAGTTAGATTCAGCATCAGATTCAGCATCGGCAAAGAAGCATCAGCAAAGAAGCATCAGCAGTAGCATCAGTAAGGGGAGTTAGTAAGCAAGGAAGCCTGGAAAAAGCAGTGGCCGAGAGCGCCAGAGTAGAGAAGTAGCTGCTAGGAAAAGGCTTAGTATAGAAGCCATGTGAGGAAATGTATATGTTAGGTTGGGACCATGAAATGAAGCTATCTGACTCCTGGAACTTCATCTGACTGCTTTGTGAAACTCTCCACCCTCATCCTGCAACCTTCAGACCTGCCAAACCATAGAGGCTGTGGGAGTTGGGCCTAGCTGAGAAAGGCCTCACCATCCCCACACCAACTTTAGGACTCTTTAATTTATGTTAAAACAACAGCTCTGCACTGAGGAAACACTCTTGGTGTCCCCAGGGGATCATATG
Source organism: Suncus etruscus (assembly GCF_024139225.1). Classification (NCBI taxonomy): domain Eukaryota; kingdom Metazoa; phylum Chordata; class Mammalia; order Eulipotyphla; family Soricidae; genus Suncus; species Suncus etruscus. Next base: position 106,831,825 of record NC_064855.1, on the reverse strand, counting down.
AGATGCTTAGGGCTGGAACCTGAGTTGAGCATGTGCAAGACAAGAGACCTCCCTCTGCTCTATTGCTCTGGCTCGTCTTGAATGCTCTGTTAATTTTGAGTTGGTTTCCAACTTCTCAGATCTCTAAATGGGCTGAGTTAAATGGGCTTTTATTTCCCATCTACTTACAAAATTCTTTAATATTTTTAAAGCTTACTTTCAGGGACACTTTCAAAACAGTAAGAAACACCTGTTTAATTGGCCAAGTGAATTAAAAAATGTACTCTCACAATTTAGATTTGAACAAAAATGTTATACATAACGCTTAGTCTTGTTTTCTGAGTCTACAAAAACCCAAACACATATAAATTAAAGGAAGTTCAATATCTTTAATATTGTAAAGGTAGGTCTAGTTCCTTGATAGAAAGGAAGTTGGTGGTTTTGCCTCATGATCAGGCTAATTGAGAAATTATAATGATCTCAAGCCATACAAGTGTAAAAACATTCAAGTTCCCACTTATATTTTTTCCCCAGATACATGTTTTCCTGTCCCTATACATGTCTCAAATTATACTCATTGTTCAGGAAACCAGTTTTCCCTATTTGGAAGCCAGGGTACTCTCTTTGAGTCTCAGATTACTTCACTTATTTCCCTTTATATGGTTAATAATAGTTACCTCATTTTAGGGTGCTCCAATTCCAATGTCTTGATTCATCAACTTCACTGTTTAAATAAGAGTTTCCCTAAAGCATACAACACAAAAAGGAATGTGGCTTAGTTTAAAATATTATTTTAAATAATATTTAAAATAGTTTAAAATATTATTATTTGTTCTCAGGTAAGCAAATAACTATTTGTTCCAATTCTCAGTAAAATCCATTGGAAATTGAATATATTCTAATCATGGAGTCATTTAAAAAAGAAATACACAAACAGATATACAACATTGAATATATTCTAATCATGGAGTCATATAAAAGGGAAATACACAAACACATATACAACATATACATATTTACAAAATCCTAAGGAAAATAGAATAAAAGTACAAATATGAAAAGCTAAATACATATTTTACTTTAGTATGATTCTCACTGAGCCATGCAGAAAGAGAGTCATCTTAGGTCATTAAACTCTATGACTTTATTGTACATTTCCCATTTTCGTATCAATTATTGATGCCATAGAGAGAATATTATATCTATAATTTTAAAATTTCCTCAAAGAAATATCACTTTAATATATTTACTCTCATATACCTCTCATTAATATGTAAAAATAAAAATGGTAGTAGCAACTGTGCCACAAAAATATCTATACATTTACTGTTAACATTAAAATTCTTCTTCCTGGGGCTGGAGAGATAGCATGAAGGTAGGGTATTTGCCTTGCATGCAGAAGGACAGTGGTTCGAATCCTGGCATCCCATATGGTCCCCTAAGCCTGCCAGGAGCGATTTCTGAGAGTAAAGCCAGGAGTAACCCCTGAGCGCTGCCGGGTGTGACCCAAAAACTGAAAAAAAAAATTTTTTTTCTTGCCATAGCCAGGAGTAACCCCTGAGGACCGCCGGCTGTGGTCCTCAAACAAAAACAAAAAAAAAAAAACAAACAAACAAAAAAAAAGAAGCGAAAATCAAGGATCAAATACATTTTGAGTGTGCTCATGAATTTATCACTCACACAGACGATGGTTTCTGTTGTGGAGAGTTCCCCAATAACAGCTATTTATGGACCACAAATTGTTTGCCATTAAACAACGTCTTGGCTCTGTTTTCTGCTTACAATATGTCTGTTCATCTTTGATCACCTCCTGCGTCATTTCCCTAAAAATCACTTCAACAATTGAAATAACCAGCCTTCTACTTTCCAAATAATGTTCTCATCGTGAAGAAGAAAACCTGTGCCAGAAAGACAGTGCAGGAGGTAAGGCACTTGTCTTGCATCTGGCCAACCCCTGGTTCAAATGCTGGCACCACATTTGGTATCCTCAGCACTCCTAAGCTCAGAGACAAAAACAGTACCTGAACATGTCTATGTGTATTTCCCCCACAGTAAAAGAAAATAATATAAAAAATAACAAGAAAAAAATAAATGTTAATAACATTATTACCTCTCACATTTCAGGCTGAGTCACTATCATATAACATATTCTCTCGTGAATAATATTCATTTTCCTCATTCCTTCATGCTTTTGTATTTATCAAGCATAATTTCTATTTTCTATCTTGACATAGAAAATATTTATACTTTATTATTTTATTTCCTTCAGCCAAATCCAAACTTCCCCTCCATATTGACCACCCATTCTGAAGAAAACACTGATGGTTATAAAGTAAAAATCCAGTTCCCTACAACTGGCGAGATAGTGCAGCAGGTAAGGCACATACATTGCACACAGCCAAACCACATTTAATCTTGTGTACCACATATGGTCCACTAAGCACTAGTAGCAGTGACCCCTGAAAACAGAGTTTTGTGTAATCTCTGAGCCCAGCAGGTTGTGGCCCAAACACCCAACCCCTAAAAGCTAATCCCATCAAAGAACATGACAACTATATACCAAAGTGTGTTATAAAAAAGGAAAATTATGAGATCTGAGATGACTGCACAATGAAGTCACACAATATTTTTATTGAAAGCAGAGATTTAATATATGCATGAATATTCTAATAGTACAAAGAAAAATATGTATTCAGCATATTATTGATGCACAATTTCATCTTCTTGTCTTGCAGGACATCCTTCATACTACTTTCTACTTCTTGAGTTATTTTGATATAATAGAGTTTTGCTGTACTGGTGAAGGGGGTGCTCTTTTTATGACTGAAATCCAACAACAAATATGTTTGCAATCATGGTGCTTAAATAAAGATATTATTTAAAAGAATTAAAATATCACCAGGAAAAAAGTTGTAGCCACAAAACTATTAAGAAAAGACATTTACACCCCTCTGTTCAGTAGTAGCACTATTCAACCATAACAAAAGTATGGAAACAAATGTGCAAGAACAGATGACTAAATAAAATCATTATAGGGCTATAGAGATAGTACAGGGGGTAGGGATTTTGTCTTGCACATGTCAACCCAGATTTAATCCCAGGCTTTCCATATGGTTCCGTTTGCTGCAAGGAATACTTCTCAGTTGCAGAACTAATGTGGACTCTGAGCATCACTGGGTGTGGACTTCCCAAAAAAGAAAGAAATCATGGTGTACAAATATACACAAGCAGAATACTTCCTGGCACCATGTGTATGTATTAAAAGAGGACATCATGCAATGTGTTGCTACATGGGTAGATATGGAAAGTATCATGCTGATGAAATCAGTCAGAAAGAAAACCACAGGTATTGAATGATGTCTCTCATATGAGGGACAAAAGAAACACTGTAAAGGAATAATAAGCTGCCAAAGTCAACAGGTCCTGAGAACTGATCTGCAGAACTGACCTTACATGGTGAAGTTGGAGGGCGTGGTGTCAGAATGTTGTATGTAGGAAACTTTATCATTAAAATCACTTACAATTATCAGCCTCCTACTGACCAAATAATGTTCTCATTATCTATCATTAAATGTAAATCACATGTCAAATAAATAAAAGTTGTGGCCACAGATTTTTAACTGCTTATCAATTGAAAACAACTGATAGACTAATCATTACAGAAGTACTTTTCTGATGGTTTTTCAAATTGTGATGAAATTACAAGTTGCTATTTTTATTTCTTATTTAGACCATGACTCCTAAATTAGATCATAGAAAACAGTACACATGGCATGTCTTTCTAGATGTTCTAAAATATTTTTTATGTGAAGCTGGCTTGCAATAGGGGAACTAATGTACATCCATTTTTTCTATTTTGATTACTTTTTGGGGCCACATACAGTGGCTCAGGGCTTGCTCCTTGTTCTGTGCTTAAGGGTGCCAGAGACTGAACCTAAGGTAAGTGTACTGCCTGCTGTTCTCAATCTCTATCTCTCTCTCTCTCTCTCTCTCTCTCTCTCTCTCTCTCTCTCTCTCTCTCTCATTCTTCTCCAATGTTAAACATTATTGATGAGCAAAAAATACATGTTCGAGAATAAAAAGAGGTTTGAGTTTGGCTTGACAAAAATACATGTTCAATATATATTATCTTAAAATGAAAGATAAGTTTATTTACACATATATTATCATATATGGAAATATATAAATATTAAGATATTAACTTATATGGAAAGCTAAGTTTATTTGCCAAGACTCAGAACCAACTTACTGTTCTGAAGCAGTAAATTATTCTCTGAATAATCTTATTATAATAACCATAATTCAGCACACTGTAATTACCTATTGTATAACTATCCAGGCGATTTACTTAATAAAGCTCAGAGTTTTTGCTTCTTTAGCAACAAAATTGTTTATATCACATAAATAAGAAACAGCATGGAGGATAAATGATAAAATAATATATTCTGTTTAAGTCATATATTTCACCTACTGTTTAGGGACATGTACCTTAGTCATTGTACTTCCTTAGCACTATTCTTGAGAATTATTCAGAAGACCCTTTTCTGTACCCTGAGGAAGACAGATCTATATTTTGACTTGGTGTTTGTACAAGAAACATCTTCCTTTGAAATTCCTCACTCTGCAATAATTCTTATAAAAGAGGCTTAGAGTCAAGTTGTTTTATTTTCTCAAATATTACAGAATGATGCAGGAACATTAGTTTTCACAAGAAATGAACTAAGATATCTGCATCATGTGTATTGTGTATTAGATATCTAGCATCAACTTATCTTGTTTAATCTTCACCACAATCATAGGCAAGGGATTATCATTTTCTTCATTTTTCAGAGGTCAGCTGATGCATAAGGAATGCATTATTGGTCCAACATCACCCAACCAATTAGTGCTGTAACCAGGACTAACCTCAGCTGGCTTGACTCTGGAGGTCATTCCTTTTTTCACCTAGAGGATACAACAACCTGAAAATAAATAACACAGCAACAGAATCTATACTTTTAGGAAATGAAAATAAAATGTAGTGAGCTAACCTCTAAGGAAACAATATAAAATGAAGTTAAGCATCCCTGAATGATTGAGAATGGTACTAGAGACATAAGAGATATTAAAGAATCATCTTGTAATCATGTGTCTAGAAGTTCCAATAACACAAATGAAGTCATCACAAAGTCATGCTTCTTTTCTAGCTCTTCGAAACAGTGATCCAAGTCACCTGGATGGCTTTCCACTAAAAATTCTGACCTTAGGGCCAGAATGATTGAAAAAAATAACTTTCCTTTTATAGAAGGTCATCTACAGAAATTCATTTTCATTTGAGGTTTATGGAAAACAATCTGAGTAGATTGGTTGACTTTAGATATTTTATCTCTCAGCTCACCAACATGACAGACAACTACTTGCCAGATGCATACATGGAGCACGTGCAACATGATTAGTCCAAGAGATATACAATGTGTCAATATAAAATATACAATATGCAATTTAGGAATAAAAAAAGCACATCAAGTATCTATTAATAATTTGTATCTTTACTTATATATTGAAATGAGAATATTTTGTATGCCAAAAATATATTATTTGACCTACTTCTTTTAACTTTAAGACATAAAGGTGGCACTGAAAGATTAAAAATTAAGGGTATGATTTACATTATATTTTTATTATGAATTTCCACTTAAAAAAGTAATGGTACGATGTATACTTTATAGTATATTATAGTATTCTGTTATATACATTATATAGTATTATATTTTAGTATTGTAGTATATAATTATCATTAAATCTTCATTTTCAAATCCGACATAATGCTTAGTTCCCAATTAAGTGCATATTATTTATTCAGACGTATTTTTGCATGTAAATTCTGTATTGAGAAAACAGCTATAGTATGTTGGTGCAATACACATAAAACAGTTGCAAAGCATTGGAGCCACCAACTGTTCAAAAGTGGCAATACCCAGCTAATTCAATCCTTTTTCTTGAAGAACAAGAAGTAAACATCTGTGAGAAACAGCTCCATAAAGAATACTATGTTGAAAATGAAATATAGACAACATTCTTGATTCTATTTTAAACTTATGTGATTTATCTATCTATGAAAAATAGTCTAGCATTTTATTGAGGCCTATGTGCAAAATAGATGAAATATTTCACATACACAAGATTGTAAGTCTACAACAAATTTAAAAACCTCAAATAAATATCAATCATATCTTATTTCCTGTTTGAAAACTTCAACTCATTGGAATCTGAAAATAAATGTTTTATGTAGCAGGGAGGGAAAGCAGATTATATATATTTTAATAATAAATGCTTTTTAGTTTGACTTTTTTTAATTTAAATATTTTGGGGTTATAGCTCCACAGGGCTCTTTAACATGCAACTGTTTACTAAAGAAAGTTGTGTTTGTTAGTTATTTCAACTGCCAGTGGATGCTTCATTTTGGACTAAGTGGCCTCTCCCTGGAGAAATTGAAGGTTGGTGGACCTTCTTCAGTCTCAGAGACACTGGCTACTTTAGTGAAAAATAAATGTCAAGCTTTCTTAGTTGAAAAAATATCTGTGTCTTCTGTCTAGGGTGGGAAACTAAGATGAGACAAAATATCTAGAAACTTAAATATTAACATACCCAACCTCTATATTCAACCTCTGAATTAAGTCAGTCCAATTTGTCCTCCATGTGCGCGTGTTTAGCAAGTCCAGCCAGGACATAATGTAGTTCTGGGAGATTTTCTTCTACAAAGGACATTTGGACACTTTAAGCCCCCTATCTATGGTGACTATGATCAAGAGAGCATCCTGAACATCTCCAGTATCAACTACATAAAAAGTACTACCAAACACTGGTTTTACTTCCTGCCAAAATCAACGTTAGCTCTTTGGTGACGCCTGGAAGAAATGCATGTCCCGGTTTCTGTGCTCAGAGAACTCGCAATGCTGGCTCTGGAGCCATAGCGCAGTGGTAGGGTGTTTGCCTCGCACACGGCTGATCCAAGACGAACCTTGGTTCGCTCCCCTGAGTCCCATATGGTCTCCTAAGCCAGGAGCGATTTCTGATCGCACAGCCAGGATTAACCCCTGAGCGTCACCGGGTGTGCACCCAAATAAAAAACAACCCCCCTCCCCCCCCCCAAAAAAGATCTCAAAATGCTGTATGGTGTCTTTGTGCATTAGGAAAGAATCATTAAGAACCGGGGTTTTACAAAACTTAAGAAGAGAGACGAAAACCGTGTTTGGAAATTTAAGCAGTTATTTTGAGACATAAATATCTTTGAACAACTTGAGTAATCGTAATGGTTAAAGAGATTTTGTAGAACTGTAGGAAGTTGCACATCTCTTTTTCTTGGTGTATTCAAATCAAGTATCTTAGAACTTTAGCAATTCAGGTTTTCTAATTTTTGCCTGAAAAATGTGACCAAAATATCTTCTAGTAGCATATTATTTACAAATACTTGAAAATAATCAAATAGAAAATAAGTACCACAAACAAGGAGGAAGAAGAAAGCGCAAAATTTTGTTCTAAGACAAAAGAAAATATTTGTCTTGTTTATTTTTTCATGTACCAAATATGCTACTAGAAGATTTTTTGGCTACTAGAGCTATCAATTTGTCAGTAAAACTCAGTATTTAAATCTGCTTAGTTAGTTTAGAACTGAACATTTCTAAATTTTATTCGGATTCCTTATTTTTGCACATCAGTTATGACATAAGTTTACATTATGAATTGAACTTGTGCACAAAAAAATCTGAAGACAGGGACCATGCATGTCGGAGGTCTTGGGTTTGATCACATACACAAAAAATACTGTTTTTTTAAATGTCTACTTGTTTAAGTGTAATCTCTAAGTGTGTAAATTTTGAATGTGTCATATTACTATTGCAACAATGCCAAATGGAAAACCATTCAAGGACTATTGTCAGGAAGAGTATTGAAAACAAGTTAAAAAAAGTTTAGCCAAATGGTATTCTTCTGAGTAGAAAAAAAAGATGAAACATTTGCTCTACTGAGATGTTGTGGCAAAACTGACACTCATGTCACAAGAATGACAGAGAATAGGGGTTCTGTAATGAGAGTGGCCAATGGCTGTATGTTTGCATGGAAGAGGAGGAACCAGGAAGGACTTGGAAGGATCATTAACTTGGACTAATCAAAGGAAAATGGTAATATGTTCCAAACAAGATAAAATAAAAAGAATAAGACAATGAAAACAAGAATTCTAGATTGAAAGAATACTGAGATATAACAATGGCACTAATAGATAGTAATAACAATATTGAGTGATAAATGGATCACAAATCTGAACTCAAGCAATCTGTATCACAACCTGTTTCTACCATATTACTTACACATATTGAAAATAATCAAATAGAAAATAAGTACCACAAGGAGGAAGAAAGTGCAAAATTTTGTTCTAAAACAAAAGGAAATATTTGTCTTGTTTATTTTTTTTATGTACCAAATATGCTTGAGTGCCTACTACATGCAAGCCTCCAAGGTAAATATCAGGAAGGACTCAGAAAAAACTCTCTGCCCTCAAGGAATTCACAGCCCTACAGGGAAGAACAGCACACAAATACACTTCTTTTCTCAAAGAAGGAAGAGGGCCATTTCCTTAGAAGAATATGGTTATTATTTGTCTTCCCTTTTTCTCCTCTTACTTACCTATGTCTCTCCTTTACTTTCCTCCCTCCTTTCACCCTCCCCTTTTTCTTCCTTCCTCCTTTCGTTCCCTCCTTCCTACCCTCTCTTCTTCCTTCTTTCCTCCTTCCTTTCTTCCTCCTCACCCTATCTTCCCTTCCTCTCTTCCCTCCCTCCTCCCTTTCCTTTCTTCTTTCCCTATCTTCCTCTTTCCTCTCCTCCTTCTTACCCTCCCTTTTCTTCTTTCTTCCCACCTTTTCTTCCTTCCCTCCCTCCCTTCTTCTCTCTTTTCTTCTTTCCCTCATTTGTTCCTTCCTTCCTACTTTTCTTCCTTCTCTTTCCATTTTTCAGTGCTTATTTCAACTGGCTATACTGAAGGAAATTGTTTAACTAAAATATTATGCTTTTGTAGCATAATAACATGAATAGCACTGAGTCAATCATTAGGAAGGGATTTAAGTCATTTTTCTATTCAGAAGTTAATAGTCTAGTCAATTGTCAAGATACTTGCTATTGTGGTTAATGAATTGTACACAAATATTCATAAACTCAGAAACATGAGTTATGTTCAAAAGCAATATTTGTTCCTGCAATATTATATTTACTAAATAAAATTAGCAGCCATACTAAAATGATAGAGTACATGTTAAATTCTTACTATCCAGAGATATCTCATATCTAAAACAAATTAAATATCCCCTTTTATGTACCATGATACAATTTCTTCTGATAGGAGCTAAAAGAAAACAAAAGTAAACTATCTTTCAAAGTACCAGCTTTAATATTGCTGTGAATCTTATAGCCAGTTATTAGAGTTAATTCAATTAAAGTGATTCTGTTGAATTCGATCAAATCACTTTGTGTGTCTATAATCAAGCATAATCAAAACAAATTCCAATATTGATTTGAATAAATGTAAACACTTTTTTCCTTTCAAGTTACAATAAGATGAAACAATTAAATGCCAATGCAGTCAGTTACTGTTTTTGTATCCATGGTATTCCCCACTGATAACATCAAAAAAGAATTACTGATTTGGTGTCAATACCTTCAAGACTATTATTTTCCAAGCACAGATGGGCACCTGCAGCTGGAGCTCATCTGGCTGAGTAGATCAGTGAAGCAAGTGCCACGTGCCACTGGGAGTCACAGCGTGCGAATTGGCATGTCTCCTTTCCTCAGGCAGATCATTGCCAGCTTACGTCTTCATGTGCTAAATGAACTCTTTACAGTTTTACTCTTAAACAGAGAAAGTCAATCCAATATTCAACATTTAAAAATTATTTCATTTGTTTTTCTTTTTGAAGAAAGAGTTGATATGTCCTAAACTATATTATGTCATCTAACTATAGTTTTAGCTGATTCAAGGAAATCTCTTGGAATGCAGGTATGAAAGACAATTTACAGTCTGTTCATTCAAGAGATTTTTTTGTGTATATGTGTGTGTGAGAGAATTCTAACGAGAGAAAAATAATTCTATTTTTTATTGTATCTTATTGTTTCCACCCACTTTCAGTCTTGAATGTGTGAAGAAGATAAATTTCTAAGTGCTATTCTGTCATCATTGCAAGGAAACAGAAATTCCAAAGTTGAAAATTGGATTAAATATACTACCACATATATTAGAAAAACTCTTTGGGTTTATTAGACTTTCATAGGATCTTAGATCTTCTGATCTAGACTAAGGACTAAGAAGCACTGTATTAGAGATTTGCAATCCCCGATTCTTGGTCCGCTTCAGAGGATTTCATATTGGCCAAATGCTTTATTTTCAAATGACAAAACAAACTAGCTTAAGTAAAAATCTGATATTCAGTTGATTTACACATGTGAGATTTTTCATGTTAAAGCTGGACCTGTAACATAGTGAAGTAAGTTTGCTCACTCATATCCCTACAGATACACACAAACAGACACACACACACACATCTCCCCCCAAAAGTGCCCACTGAAAACTCAATAACTTGAACAGAAAAATGCAGCGTTGCCTTATCAGTAAGAAAAGGGTTCTCTGGTCTCGGGTGAATCAGTTCTGACCTGGGAATCCAACACTCCCTCTGAAGGTGGGTCAGTTTCCATCGTGAAGATTAGAGAGAGAAGACAAGACTTTGATTAATTCACTTCCAACAGTCTTATTTTCTCTCCCACCTGGGAATCAAAAGAAAAAAAGAACAAGGACAGTAGTAAGTACATTTGTGAAAATTATTTTGTCTCCAATGAAGTCACTAATAAAACGGTTTAAGTAATCTCTTGGTTTAGCTAATACAAGGTTTAAGTAAGCTCTTGCTAGCTGTCAATTCTGTTAAATTGGGTGTTTCTTTAGGGGTAAGAGCATCAAATGAATTGCCCAGAAATTCAAAGAACTATTCCTGATATTATGACTCTTAGAGGCATGTACTCAGCTCCAGGCCTCCTGGTAGAAGGAAGATACAGAGGGAGGGGGCCACAGTTGCTTCAAAACCAGTATACATGTACCTGAAGTGTGGTCAGATCAGTGTCTCCAAAGGAAATCATAGAGGGTCACAGATGAGGGGCCCATCAGGGAAATGGTAATTCTGGGTGGTGGATGCAGCAAACATGATCTTCTGCATGAAAGGCAAATGCTTTACCTCCATGCTATCTCTCCAGCCCTTATTTTAGAATTCTTTAAGTCATTGTTTCTTAGTTATAATGAGGCATCTATAAATCTGTAGAAATCAAACTGAGCCTATCGAGCCTTCTCTGTCTATCTTAACTTATTTTTTCATTTTAAAGTTTGTCACTTTCAGACAGTGGAAGTATTTATTGAACATACAGACTATACATTTGATATTTTTCTTCAATTCTAATTACTCACATTCATTTAGGGGTCATCATGATGCTTTGATTAAAAAAAAAAAACTGATATCTGATCCCTAAAGCAGCTTACAAGTAGTTCATCCAAGGTCTGACTTTCTTGTTCTTTCCACTCCATTATACCATTATAACACTGTCTATTTTAGTTTCTCTTATTGTTCTTCATCCTGATTTAAAATTAACCATCTTAATCTTAGAAATACATTTGTATTTTGATGAGTTCCTGCAGATCAGGCTTGTGTTCTTAATAAATACTGTTTCATCAATAATTTTATAATCACAGATTTTAGTTGAAAATTGCAAAATAACTATTAATATTCACTCATACATGAAGTTATAGGCCTTTCAGTATAGAGAAAAGTATAATAATTACCTCAATTTTCATTTTTAAATATACAATATAATTACAAATTGGAAAATAATCAAAATAAATGAGCTATTATATGAAATTATACCTGCTACTTGTTTACAAGTAGACTTTATACATTAAGGAAAGGAATCATACTAAATTAATGCAATGTCCTCATTATTATGCCATGTTGTCAGCTAATGTCATAAAAGTGCTTCAATACTAAGGGATTACTTAATTAAAGCTATGTTTGCATAAGAGAATGACGAATAGTATCTATGCTTATGTGGTATCACCTTGAAACATACTACTACCACCAACACATTCTTTATGCAAATATTTTTACTTGCAGATTAACTTGGGGCAATTCTTTAAAATACATTCTTTAAGTGAATCACTGTGAGATCACAGATACAAAGTTGTTCATGATTCAGTTCCAGTCATACAATGCACAACACCCTTCAGCAGTGCACATTTCCTGCCAATGACCGGTTTCCCTTTCACACACATCCCACTCTCCTCTCCTCTCTCTTTCTCTCTCCTCTCCCTTTTACACATTGTGCTTTGTAATATTGTTACTGAAGGGCTATCATGCATATCACTTTAACTACTTTACCTATTTTCAGCACCCAGTTCTTGTCCAGAGGGATCATTTCTAGGTACCATTGTCATACTGTTCCCTCTTCTCCATAACTTCATTCTCACATTATTTGTGGAAGCTTCCTATTATGAACTGTTTCTTCTAGCCTTCTTCTCTATTGTCTCGATATTGATGCCATACTATATTTTTTATATCCCACAAATGAGTGCAATCATTCTGTTTATACCTCTCCCTCTGACTCATTTCACTCAGCAAAATGTTCCTATATCCATCCATGTATAAGCAAATTTCATGACTTCCCTTTCCTAATAGCTGCATAGTATTCCATTGTATAGATATACATTGTTTCCAAGTATCTTTTGAGGAAAAAGACAAAAGGTTTAGTTGAGAACAGTAACTCAAAGAAATCCATAAATATAAAAGAGAAAGTGACAAAATCCCCATAGTGGGCATGCTATTGAGATGTCCTAATCTTTCTGATCCCTAGCATTTACACATACTAATAACATGCATGATATTCAGGAAATTAATGCATCTACTCTTGTGATCGGGCTGGGTTATATGACATCATTAACCTTGCAACAGGCAATTAGTTTGGGGAGATTGACCTAATCAGATGAGTCCTTTAAAAGGCAAAAGAAATTAGGAGATTGATTCAAAGCAAGTGTGCTTCTTCTATTACTAGCTGGAAAGGATAATGTGGCAAGGGAAAGAGGTGAGTCAAAGGGAGTCTAGAGGTTTGACAATCAGCAAAGAAACAGCAAAGGCGTAAATTCTTCCAATAACATGAATTAGCATGGAGAATGAAAAATGCTAAACTCTAAGGTATGTCTGAATTTCTGACTCATGAGATTATCCAAGCTAACAAAAGAATGATGTTATTGACTAGGGAAATAGATACTCATCCAGAGAAAGGATATACACACCTTAAAGCTGGCCTGAGCAAAGCCATTCTGTAAATGTAGTGTTTATGCACAGAATTCTAGAATACTAGGATTCATGTGGGTTTATAAGAATACGAAGTTTTGTTTCTCAGCTGTAGTACATGAAAAATGTGTAGAGTCCCAATTTAACAAGTAACTTCAATTTGAACAAATTCCAAGAATTACATGGAGTTCCACCTTGACTCATTTTTTCCCAAGATGTTGTAGCAGATAGTCATCCAAGACTATCTGACATGATGGGAAATCCCCATCATACTTTGCTTCTAAACCCAAATCCATGGTATGGCAGTAAGATGTGCTCTGAATCTGCAAAATAACTAGCTTTATTTTATTTACTACTCAAGAAAAATAATTTTAGTATTTCAGCATTCTTCACTAAGAATTTATATATATACATATATAAGGAGAAACATAACTGCAAAAGTCTAAAGGACTTGATAACTTTTATTATCTTACAATTTTTTATGCCTCAGTGATGACTGTGAAGTAATTTCATTGAATTGTGTTGAGCAAATAAAACAGTTCTGAAATGTAATACATTAAAATGGCTATTTTTAAATAATATAAATGCTACTGAACATATTTTTGAGTGACATTTATTGACAGTCCTGCCACTGTACCAAGCTTTTTATAGGAAGTGTGTAATTGAAACATTCTAAAGCCATGAAGTCCTTATTAATACTAGCATATTGTTCTATGTTACACTTCAATATAAAATGTGTTTTAAATTTTGTTTGTACTTGAAATTCATTATTTGTCTTTTGAAGTGATAGAAATGAGATTTTTCTTTTGTTACCTCTAGCTCAGATTGATCAGGATATAAAACGTGCTGACTGAACAAATTGCCCCACACGCTGAACACAAGTTTTGCATGGAAGAACACCTGATTCAATCTCCAGTATTCATCAGGATCAGCCCCTACATGTGGCCCAAAAGTAAAACATAAACAAGAAAAGAACACTTTCATCACACTGAGAACTTTCAAAGCATATTTTAAATTTTATTTATACCCAGAATACTAAATATAAAACAAAGTAAAGATAGTAAAAAATGTTCATATATGTAACATAAATATCACTTTTTAAAAACATTTAAGCATAGACTTAAAAAAACATACATATATTTTATATAAATCTTTATATATATGTATATATATATTCCTTTTATTGGGAACATTGTGAATTACAGGTCCTTCATAGTTGTATTTGAGGCATATAGTGATAGTGAATTTGGGTCATTCCCACCACCAGTGTTGACCTCATGCCACCACCATTCCTAGCATGATCCCATAATTCCACCCTTAGCACCCTGGTCTACCAGTGTAACAGGTTCATTTTATATTTAGATTGTTATAGCTTGAGTCTCTTGATTTTATTATCCTATTCTATTATTGTTGTTGTTGTTGACTTTGGCTTGGGTATTTAGTTCTGACCTTTTTTTTTTTTTCCTTTCACCCAATGCACCTGAGATCAGTTGGCCCCTGGGCCCCATCTACTTTTTCTTTCTTTTTGCAATTTGTAGAAATATGTAGAAATATAAGGTAAAACAAAGTATTACATGTCCCAAGGGTCTATGAAAAAGGCAGGAGCCCCTATCTAAAAGATAAAGATATTTTAAAAAAGAAAATTTTTATTCCCAACTTTTTATTCAGTATGGAAGAGAACTGTCACCTGATACTTTTGAAGAACTAAAATAATTTTCATCTTTAAGTATTTTACATATTTGCAAAATAAATCATAATTTTCCCTTCCTATTCTTAAGGACTCCATATTATTTGAACCTTTCCAAGATTAGTAGCAAAAATGACTGGTACTTTTTTATATTGTGGTCTGTACCATGTTAGTCACTACAGCTATTGCCTCTGTCTATATATTATTATGTGATTTTTTACCAGAAGTCATCTTAAGTTGGAGAAATATATTTCTCTTATGTAGGTGCACCCTAGAATGCTTTATATATTACATACTCTAGGGAATAATGCTAAACACAATTTTACATGAACATGGTGGACTAACTGCCTGCAGACAGTGACAGCAAAAAGTAAAGAGACAAAGCCAAGATTTCTGCAAACTTTCCTTCTGAAAACAAAAAAAAAATTTAATGGAAGAGGCAAGAGTCAAGGGAAAGATATAAAAGCTCCATTTAAAATGAGATAAAAATAAAATACTTAAAATTCAAATAAATTGAGAAAAGATTGGGCTAGAGAACAGGCCAAGTAGATGTAACAAACCAAGAGTACATTAGCTCACAAAAATGATTTTATTTTTCTCTCACTTATAAAGTGACTTATAGTCTAAAGGTAAGCAGGCAAGGCTGGTAATTCTGGAATGTTTTCTATGGAAGGTTTTTCTGATCTCTTTGAGAGCTTCCCCTTGGCTACATATTCAAGTTGGCTCACTATAAGCACAGAACAGGATAGTGACCAAGCCTTCATCCTACAATTTGCCTTCAATACCTCTCCTGACAAAGTTTAGCACTGTGCCAGTTGGCAGAGAAGATCCTTAAAGCTCAAACACCCTGTTTGCAGAAGAGATTATAAGGGATGATTTTGGAGCTGAAAGACCCGAGTTGATAAAAGGCACAGATATAAGGTTATCTGAGAATTGTTCCCTAATGATGACTGCATAGCTTTTGAAGTCTCATTTTTTAGCAGGTTTTTGGCACCTGGATACCATGTTTGTGATGTTCCTGGAAATCTACTACTCACAAATTTTTCAAGTTTACTTGATTCCAGTGTGTCCACATGAACATACCTTCTCTGGTACAGTTCTTCAGCTTCCCAAGTCCAATTTTCAGATGCTTGTGCTCTCAAGTTTAATTGTGGTTCCGTAGAGGCCACCCTAAGTCAGCAGATTTGGATGAAAATGAAGTGCCCTTTAGATGCTTCCTATAGAGTTGGCATCTGCTTTCTGACTAACATATATATAAAGAGGCTATGGATGATACTATCCCCTATGGTTTAGAAAACGCTGATTTTGCCAAAACCGAGATCTCCAAATACTGTCAATCAGTGCATTTGAAATTCATTGTAGAGAATACACAACCTTCCTTTAGAAATGACTCTGTGATAGCACAGTGGTAGGGTTCAATCCCCAGCATCCCATCTGGTCTCCCAAGCCTGCTAGGTTTATTTCTGAGCACAGAGCCAAGAGAAATTCCTGGGTATTACCGGGTGTGATCCAAAAATCAAAAGTAAAAAAAAAAGAAATGCACTCCCTTTCACTTACACTCACCACATTGCTAATCCTTAGCTAACATTTTCAGCCTGTCATGTTTGTTTCTTTGACATCTATTCCACAGTGATAAGCCAAAAAAACATATCAGTGTATTTATTATTGCAGCATCCCATTTCCCCATAATAGTGTTTGCATTAATTTCAGTACCACTTGAACTGCTCAAATAGCAGCAATTCAAACAACAGATGAGTTGATATTTCTTTCCCAACAGACTTTCTGAGATGGCAACTCGTCATTCTCATTACCAAAAGATCAGCCAACTACATGGGAGAAAACTCACCTTAATTCAACTTTAAATTGAAAGGAGCAACAACTAGTATAGCCTGCACCCTTCAGCTCCTGCTTCAGCAACATCAAACTCTGAAGACAGAATAACTGACTCAATACAACAGCACCTAGACAAAATCAAGACACCTGCATTAAGTCCATATAATTGGAATCGCTGAAACACTGACCACTGATGCAAAATAAACCTCCTAAAAACCCTAAAATTACAGTAACAAGTGAAATAGAAAAGCACTCCATTTGGAACCTATGTAGAGTGCTCCAGTATGAAACTTATATACTATGCATTCAATGTATCTGTGTTCTCCAGAGACATACATACACACGTCACACACATAAAAGGTATGTGTATATAATTGCTTTTCTTGTGTAAATAAGACATATTCCTTCAAAGTCCTGATTCTTTTTGCCTTGGCAATTCTTCTAGCTTTAACTAATGGCATCCCATCACATGAAGGTAGATGTATTGATTTGATTTTATATTGCAAAATAATTTCCACTTTAGCTATTAGCTAACACCTCTATCCCATCCATAATTACCACGTCTTTTTTTGTGGTGAGAACATTTAAGATCTACTCTCTTAGCCACTTTCAAGTATATAATACAGTATTATTAACTATAATCATCATGCTGTACTCGAGGTTCCCAGAACTTACTTGTTTCCCATGCATAAACATCTCCTTGTTTTCCTGGCACCCGTAACCACTCTATCCTTTTTCACTGTGAAGTTTGGCTTTTTTTTTTTTTAGAGTTTGAAGTTTTGTGCTATCACATGACATTACACTATTTCACTAAATGCCTTTCATGTAAATTGTCACAAATGGCATGATTTCCTTCTTGCTCATGGTTGATAATATCTCGTTTATATACCACATCTTCTTTAACCTTACATCTGATGGTACTTGGTGCTTGTTTATTTTTATTTTGGTGCCACACCCACTTGTGTCCTGACCTTGTGCTCAGGGGTCACTCTGGTTGGGGACCATATGTGGGGCGGGGGATCAAACTGGGGGCAGCTGCGTGCAAGGCAAACAAATTAATCCCTGTACTATCTCTGTACTATAAAAGAAAATATTTTTTATAGGAATTGGCTCACATGGTTACAAAGATCAAAAGCCTTGCAATCTCCCTTCTGCAAGTTGGAGAACCAGGAAAACAACTGGTCTAATTTAGTCCAAATCTCTGAGAACTAGGAAAGCTGATGTGACAGTTTGAGACTATAGGATGAGAATTGAGTCCACTGCGATAAAAAAGTCCAACAGTGAGGAACTTCATTGTCCAAGAGATGATGATCCTGGCTGAAGAACTCAATGGAGGGGTGGGGCAATCCTAACAGTGGGACAGGCACTTGCCTTGCTTGCAGCCAATCAGGGCTCAATCCGGGCTCAATCCCCAGCAACACATATGGTCTCTACTAAGCCAGGAGTAAGACCTGAGCACAATCTGGTGTGGCCAAATATCAATATCCCCAAAACAAAAGAATAAAGTGAGTCACCTTTGCCTTTTTGCTCTGATGGATTAGAAAGATGCCAGACCATAATAGTGAGCTGGGATAATTTTTCATGAAATCTACCGACTGAACACAATAAACATACTCAGAGGCATATTCAGACACGTGTGTCACCTGTTCTTTGGGCATTCCTTTTCCCAGCTAATCATCTTCTAATCAGTTAGTACAGGGTCCTTGATCAGGAAGCTAGAAAGCAAGTTGCTCAGAACCACAGGGGCAGGAATGGTGACCTCTGAAATGATCATCCCAATAAGACACCTGCAGCATTTCTTGCCTTTGAAACTTTGGGTCTGCCTTCCTTGTCTGGAAGAGGAGTGGGTAGAAAATGATCCCACTGGGATGACCCAAATAGTACAATAAACTTAAATGCTACCAAGACCACCTGATATTTTTGGGAGTTTAACCAAACAAGTTGGTTAAAAAATAAAAATAAGTGACTCTGGTGGTTAGCATCTTTTATTCTGATGCCCCCTGAGCTTGAGTTGCTAACACAAAGTGAAATGAGTGAAGAAGACAGCACATGAAGCACAGGGAAGTCATCTAGGTATTTGTTTTGTTCACATTAATCATGATGAATGGGCAACTCCAGTAACTACAACCCCATTCAGGGTTGAAGGCTTAGATGATAGAGAGAGCAAGCAACCTAGATCAGCTGAAATGCAAGCCAGGAGAGACACATCAAAATAATCAAGAAAATGGGATGGTGGAAAGAAATGATATTGATAACAAAGGCCGGCCCAACGACAGTAATAGACTGGACTGTAATTTTACCCAGCAACTCTCATCTTTCGTCTTGGTGAAATTACAGCCATCAATTAAAAGGAACTTCTATGGACTGGGTTTGATGCTGGTACCAGAATTTGCTGTTAGCCACTTTTTGTGAAGCACTGTTTAAAAATTTTTTAAACATCTAATCCCATCAAATAATGGGGAGAAGAAATGGACACTTTAATAAAGAAATACAAATGGCCAAAAGGCACATGAAAAAATGCTTCACATCACTGATCATCAGGGAGATGCAAATCAAAACAACTATGAGGTACCACCCTCACACCACAGAGATTGGCACATGTCACAAAGAATGAGAACAGTGTTGGCAGGGATGCGGTGAGACAGGAACTCTTATCCACTGCTCGTGGGAATGCTGACTAGTTCAACCTTTCTGAAAATTGAGCTCCCATACGATCCAGCTATACCACTCCTAGGAATATTCCCTAGGAACAAAAAAAAAAAAAAAACCCTTCCTTACACCTATATTTATTGCAGCACTATTTACCATAGCAAGACTCTGGAAACAACCAAGATGCCCTTCAACAGATGAATGGCTAAAGAAAACTGTGGTACATATACACAATGGAATGTTATGCAGTCGTCAGGAGAGATGAATTCATGAAATTTTCCTATACATGGATGTACATGGAATCTAGTATGCTGAGTGAAATAAGTCAGAAAGACACAGAATGGTCTCACTCATCTATGGGTTTTAAGAAAAATGAAAGACATTTCTCAACAATTTTCAGAGACAAAAGAGAGGAGGGCTAGACATTACAGCCCACCTCATGAACCTCACCACAAAGAGTGATGATTTTAGTTAGAGAAATAACTACACTGCGAACTATCCTACCAATGAGAATGTATGAGGGAAATAGAAAGCCTGTCTAGAGCACAGGTAGGGGCGGGGAGTGGAGGAGGGATGTTTGGAATACTGGTGGTGGGAATGTTGCACTAGTGATAGGGGGGTGACATCTTATATGACCAAAACTCAACCACAATCATGTTTGTAACCAAGGTGTTTAAATAAAAAATATAAAAAAAAAATCCCCTTCTCATACTTCTTCCTTGGAGTGACAAGGTAAGGGTTCAAGCTGAGTTGTTTACACACATTAGTTGCAGCGCTCCTGATTTGTTATGGTGCACTTATGTGTGTGGTTGTATGTGTACCAGAAATCAAACACACTCTACTCTTCATGCCCTGGGATGATGGTCCACATGAGGGCAGTGGTAGATCAAACCTGTAGCCTCATTCCTGCAAGGCAGGTGGCTCAACCACTGAGCTATCCCAAACCTCCAAATTATACTTGGGAAGGGGGGGTAGTAGGCTACCCATGTGACTGTGCTCAGGGAAAAACCTCTGGCCATAGTCCAGGGAGGAAGGATGGAAGGCAAGTGACTAAAGCCCTACTCTCTCAATCTGATGCTTATTTCAATATATTTTTCTGATTAGAAGTACAGTAACTTCATGAGATACAAATTCAGATATGAAGGGTACATATTCAGATGTTAAAGTTTCCATTTTTTCAGTGATAGTAGTATTTTGCTTCTACTTCACTAAATTAGCATTTCATCATAGATGCGGACCATTCCTAATGGTCTGTGTGACAATAAAGCAGTTAAATAAAAATTACTTTAGAACCAGACTGCCTAGATTCAAATCCTGAGTCTCCTATTTCGCTCTGTGAACTGGGTCAACAGCATATCTGTCTCAGTTTCCTCATCTATAAAATGGAAACAGTAATTATAAGCATTTATTTCACAGAGCTGCTATTATAAATATTAGTAACTGACATTCAGTAAAACAGCCACTTTCACCATTAAGTAAAGCTAAACAAGGACTTTCAAGGATCCTATATGGAGGATGAAGGGTTGAATCAACCACCTCTAATAAAATTGATGTCACTCAAAACTAATAGGGTTATAAATAAAACTCTGTAATTCTCTGTACAACACTGCCACCAAGTTTCCTATGCAGTTTTGCTGCCTGGGGGTGGGGTGGGGGAGAGTAACTACAGCATTCCTGCTTAATGAACTCCAGCATACGTGGATAGAAATGGGATGGTTGCAATGGGTATTGTCTTACAGTGGGCTCAAGGTTCTGACAATAAAGGTGCGATTGGTCATTTTGGGTATCAGTAGCTCTCCCTTTAATGCAGCAGGAGAATCCAACCAGTCTTCTTTCACATTTCCTTCAATATCAGCACAAGAGTTAGTTGGAACTCAGACTGATGAAAGACTGGTATAGAATCCCATTTATTCGTCCCTTACTACCAGGAACTCCTTCTTACTCCTTGTACATTATTCAGTAACTCTAGGCAAACTCTTGCAGTAAGTTTCATTAAACCTTCCCAAACAACCCTTACACTCTATGGAGCTCCAGTGCATTTTCACCCAGACAGGGCTCCCTTCCAGGCCTATTATCTTTCTGACACTCCCATTCCTCCTTAATCACACAGGAACCATTTGACCTCTCCTTGTCACCACCTGTGACAAGATTATCTGGGAAGACTTCCTCAGGCATGTCACCTCAGTGAAGTGACAAAAGCTGGTGGTTAAATTCCCAAAACTACTAGGATATGTCACAGCCTCCTACCTGCACCCAACCCCCACAAAAGCAGAAAGGAGCCAAAAGTTCCCGCACTCCTTGCTCAACTCTAACACCAGTTGTCTACATTCCAAGGAATCTTTCCTGGTCCTGAAAGACAAGAAGCTTTTCTTTGACATCATTATGCAACCTTTTACATTCACCGTCCCTTGGGCACGGGTTTACGAAATGATAAAAAATCTTTAAAAGACCTTTATTTAACCCTCAGATCATGACAGAACCAAGATAGACTGAACACTACGCAAAAGCCAGGCACCCTGATGTTGGGCTGACAAGGAAACATTAAGACATTTTTATGAGTGTGCCCAATAAATAGGTCGTTAATTCAGATGGTAGTAAGCTATGAAGTCTAATAATAGAAAGCAATGTCTTCCTCATGTTTCAAATTTATTTTGGGGGGAGGAGCCACACCCAATGGTGCTTACTCCTGGCTCTGTGTTCAAAGATCATTCTTGGGGGACAAGGGCCTTTTGGGGCGCCAGGGATTGAACCTGAAAAACAAACACCCTACCTGCTATACTACTGTTCCAGTCCTGTTTCAAACATTTCAAATAGTATTTTATCTTGCAGTTTTCCACATAAATGAAAAACATGTAAGGAGTCTAAA
Source organism: Suncus etruscus (assembly GCF_024139225.1). Taxonomy (NCBI): domain Eukaryota; kingdom Metazoa; phylum Chordata; class Mammalia; order Eulipotyphla; family Soricidae; genus Suncus; species Suncus etruscus. The sequence goes on along the minus strand of NC_064855.1, from coordinate 106,809,462 downwards.
CATACCTGGATTATTTTGATAACTACTTAACATTTAAGGATAATTTATTTAAAGAACTTAAATTTCAAAACTGTGTTAAGGATTTAGTCAACCTCTGGACAAACCCTTACCTATGTGCATGCCACCGACAAATTTCTAGATAATATCCTTAAGGGAACAGAAGTAAAGGCAAGGAAGCAGAGAAAAAGAGAATCAAGAATGGTAGAGAGGAAAAAGGAAGTGGGGGATGGGAAAGGAGGGAAGAAGGGACTGTAACTCCAATTTCCGGAACAAACAAGAACTCGTAAAGATCTAGGAAGAGTAAAGGTCTGCTATCTATCATTAAGAGAATTTCCCAAACATCAGTTTATTCATTTCATCCTGTGTGGTCAACTCAATGATCAGATTTTCCAGCCAATTGCTTAACTCCACTTCAGTTTACCTTCGCAAACAAAGTCATTAGGTCAACATAAAAAACTCAAACAGTTTCAAAAGTGGAACATTTTGAAAGCATTTTGTTTGCTAATACAAATATACCTTATGGTTAACTATTTAGTACAGATTGATTTCCTGAAACTTGGCCCAATTATTTGATGAGTTTAAGACAGATTAGCTCAGCGGCAGTTAAGACTATGAAAACTAATGTAAAAATTGATAAATCTAAAAAAATTTTTTTCAACATATCCATAATGCTTCATATTATCTTTAAAGGGCAAAGGTTACAAACAATCAAGTTATTCTCAATTATTTGTATAATGGCATTATATAACAGGCTTAATTTCTATACTGTTCGCTCACTGACACATTATGGCTTTAACATTTTCTGGTTATTTTTTTCATATTCATCTGTACATTTTAAGTTCTAAATCTATCATTATCCAGAAGCAAGTCCTTTTTAAAAAACCTGTAATTTGAAGCTGAATTATGACTGCACAATTGTATTTATTGCTGGCCCCTAATTTCTTTTATAAATCAAATGAATACAAAGTAATAACCTATATAAAAACTACTTCTGAATTGCAGTATTTAGAAGACCTATGATTAAAATATTACAGTAGGCTCAAAACATTAAGAGGTGAAGACTTTCAAGAGGAATCAAACATGTGCTTCAGGTTTCTGATACTCCATCACTATCACATGTGGTTAAGAGGCAAAGCACTTCCTTCTATGTGGTGGAAAGAACTAAGATCTCACATAAGCAAAAAAAGCAGGAATTTGTTCTCCAATTGTTATCAACTCTGAATGTTTCATTTACTAAGCTGCATATCCCACTTTCTGGCAAAGTATAAAAACTTCATACTAAGCACAGGTCAACATCTTAGCTTTAAAAACAAAAATAGATTAGGACATGTTAGATTGGGCTGAAAACCTGTCTCTGATACCAATGTCATGTTATGGGAATCCAGTGAAATGTACTGTACTGCTTATTTATCTGACATCTGAGGGTTTGCCAGTGATGAAAGTTGACTGGTTCAGAACATGGGCCTTTGATGCTCGGGGGATGTTGTACAACGTTGGAAAATAAAGGGGGGGACTCAACCATGCAAAGCAGATACCATGTGCTCTCCTCAGTTAACTTTGTGCCTTCCATTGCATGTCAATTACCCTTTCTTTTCAGAAGTGTCAATTCCTCACTAAGTGTCTCTAAATCAACTGCCATCTCCTGGCACAGTATTTGGTTTTGGGCTAGCTTATTAATATGCATTTTTAGAAACATATGTCTGTTTATTAAGCAGGTTACTGGCCAAAGACTGATGCCATTGTCCCACATCCCTCCCATACACTTGTTCTAGCAAAAAAAAGGATCATCTTTGGTCTCAACCTCAGGACAAAATTCAGCTAACTTAGGTAAAACACTTAAGAAGCTAGTGCAGCACATCAGAGAGTAATTTTTAACAGTGGTTACCATTTCAGTCAGGGAAATAAAAAGGGTTGTTCTGTTATCAATTCCTTATGGTATTGCTAAGATCTTACGAGGGCTCCCAGGGGCCAGGAATTGCCACCAAGCTTGGCCAAACACCTGCCTACCCTTTTTATGGCTGCAAACAATCGAGACTTGGAGGTTATAATTGAATTAAAATGTTTATTTTAAAAATACAAATGGTCCCTGGTCTATTGCTTTCACAATCCTTCCTTATCTATGGTGGAAAAAGTAGTATGACTTCAGCGAGCCATTTCGAATTTTGCGTTACTTTGCCTTTTACTTTCAACGAATTAAATGATAATCAGTGCTTTAAGCTTGTTAGATTATTTTACCCAATTGTAGACCATCTTAAAGGCAGGCAAGGTAAGCTATGTTTGGTAGTTAGGTGTATCAAATCTGTTTTTCAGTTTTCAACATGATGGTTACGTACATGACAAGAGGATCTGTATTTTCTGCAGATTTATTTTAAATACTCTTATCCTTTTCCTTTGTGAGTTATCCCTTTTTGCTAGTCATTAAAAAGCTTAGTTTTTTGGTTTGTTTTTACTTTACTAGTGATTGCGTTGAAATAATCAAAACCACTTCTGTTCTCTAAATTTTATCCAAGTGTTTATTGCTTCCTTACCTTCTGTGCTTGCAAACCTTTCCTGGTTTTCTCTCATTTTGAGATTTTAGGTCCTGATGGCATTACAATTTGTGCCTTCACATTTTTGCTTCAAAGGCACAACTGGAAATGCTCAGGGGACACAGGACCTTAACAGGATGGCAGGAATCAGAATCTAGTCAGCTGCATGCAGGTAGCTAAACTGCTGTACTATTTCCCTAGCCTCAGATCTTTGTTTTAGAATCATTCTTATTTAACCTTTAGCATGGTTTGTTGTCTGGTGAATGTCATGGTATCTTCAATCTGGATGCCTAGTATTTTGAAGTAATCTCATCATCAATATAACCCTAAAGCTTCTTTCTAGAATCAGCTTGAATGTTATCAGCCCTCTCCATCTCAGAAACATCTTATCTTGCTAAGGCAAGAATGACATTTGAAGTTACTGAATCTTTACATTCTTCAGTTTCTAAATTCAGAGAAAAGCTCTTTAAAAATAAGAGCTTAAAAAATACAGGCTAAGGCACTTGGCCTTACATATGGCATACCCCAGTTCTATACCCAGACCACATAATGGTTCTTTTAACACAGGTGAACCCCCCCCCCCCCCGAAATCCATCATTTCCCTCAGTTTTACTTAAGTTCAGCACTGCCTACCTAATATTTTTAACAGTTTGGCATACCTTCACCATGTGGTGTGGTTCAATGACCCTTGAAAAGTATCACTATCTACTGGCAAACAATACAAGCAATGCTTAATAATTACCTAAATATAAAGGATAAGTTAAAAAGGCCAATGGACAGTAATCTACAAAGGGAATTAGAATGGCTGTATCCAAACTGTGAAACTACTAGCCTTAAGTCTTACTGAGGTGGATTTTATGTAATTTAAGGCAGGGGGTGGAAAATGCTAGTGTGGCTCCAAGATTCAGTAATCACCCTAACACCATGTGGCCTAAACTAATAAAACAAATGATAGCTTGAATAGGCCGGGGGAAAATGAGGAAGTCAATGTGCTAATGTGGACTCAACATCAAAGTAAAGGGAGCCCAAGCCCCAAGAAACAGGAAAAGGCTACCTTACAAGAGCACATCATCCTGCAAAACACCCTCCACTTTAACCTACTAAAACCCATAGGATTAACTTGTGCTTTGAAGGAAAGTAGAGTTGAAGACCCACACAAGCTAGAGGGTGAAAGTCTCCAGGACAAAGTGTCCGGTAACCTGAAACCTAGAGGCAGCTGAAGCAGCCATGTAGAATGTGAGCCAAGTTACCATATAAGAGAACCCTCCAGGAAGCATTTGTCTTAGACCCCTTCAGGCTATTACATCCCAGGCTCTGCCCTAGAGACCAGATTGGCTAGGGACCAGTCAAGATACAGACCCCTCTCCAGTCTCTGGTAACATGCTCTCAATTTTCTGTTATCCACATCATCACCCTGCATATCTATCCTCTGTGCTTGAGGTAAAGTGGACATGAAAACATGACTTAGCAGATCCAGTCCCTGGGCAAACTATGAAGAGCAGCACAAAAGTTGTGAGCAAGTCACGTCAAATTGAAACTTCTATTCGTCCTTCATAAAGTGGTCAGAAAGACAGCTTTTATGTGACTTTAGTGAAGTGGTTAGCATGTCTAATTTCTCTACCCTGACATTAATGTCTTTGGATACTTGATATGCACCTATCAATAAACAAATGTCTATCTTTCTAGAACATGTCATTCTAAAAGTTATGGCCACCTACGTTTGATTTGTGCTGGACTGATTAATGTTGAACATAGGATTTTAGAGATTTTAAGAGCATTACCTACAAAAAGTTTGCAATTCAGTTTTGCTTTGAGGTGTGTGTGAGGGGAGCCTGAACTTCTGCTTTCTGAGTTCAGGAGCCACCCGCACCTCAATTACGTAAGTATCCTAGGAAGCTAAGTTTCACTCAATATTTGTGCAGAAATAAAAGTAGATGGGATTAAACTATATATTATATATATACACAGCAAAACCAAATTTTTTCCAGGATCAAGTAGGCACATCAAATCAAGTCCCTGAGAGGGCAGAACACTTTTAAAAAAAAATCACCTGCAGAAAAGGCAACGAATGAGCTAAAGCCAATTTCTTTTATTTTAATAGTTTATTACGATTGAGATCCATGTCATGGGGCTACATTCTTTTAACTGAAGATAAAATTTAGATACCAACGTTTGACAATTCTTTGAAAAAGGAAAAGCGAAAAATAAAGTCTGGAGACTTGGGATTAAAAGCCAAACCTTAAGGGAAGCCAAATGGGAAGGGCTTTGCCTCACATGCAGTCAACCATGGTTCAATCGAAGCTCAGAGGACACTGGCACCTGCTGGATATAACCCAAAAACCAACCAAACAAACAAAAAAACATTTAAGAAAAGCCATGTCAAGCACAATATATACTTGGTATTAGGTAATTATCAAACACACTGAACAAAGTGACATCACTGAAGTTAAAAGGAAAATTCTGGACTCAAAAGCATACTAAGTATTACCATGGCTAGAAAATTAACTAAAGAAATTAATCGACACTAGAGACCTCACAGCACATACTATTCATCTATTTTAACATTCCCAAATTCCCCAAATTTATATTGCACTCCAGGATTTACAGCTTAAGATTTTAAAAAATGTACTAGTTTACCAATCTGAACATAGCTGAATATAATTTAACAAGTTAAACTAAAGGTATTTATGTGGCCTCACACTTATTTTGAAACAAACATAAATACCTTAAATTGGTTTAATTATGCAATTAGACCATTTCGAACATCTAAATCAGCATCCTATCATTCTCAGCTTTTGTATCATACATACCTCTTTCTATATATACCTGTGAAAGAATGAGGCATTTATTAATGGTAGCATTTACCTCTAACTAGAATAGCTTTATTGGTATCCAGTACAACTTAGTATGTCATTTTTTCAAATAGCTATCTGAGAAGCTGAGGATGTAAGCCAGTGAAGGAATAGATAGCCTCCCAAATTACATGTTTTGATCCAAACTTTTGCACATCCAATTAATAAAAATGGTAACATTCAGACTAAGTCGTCAGTCTAACACAATCTCACCTGCCTAGTTTCAGTTGCTTATACTCAAAGCATCTTTTGATTTTTAATTATCATGTAAAGAAACTCAAAGAAATTCAAGTGTATTTGAATTTGAACATTCCAGTTAGTAATAATTAAAAACTGGTTGGGCCTAGACACTGAGTTCTACATTCTCTATCAGTTTCTTAACCTCTTGTCTATGTCATGTACTAGGTACCAATTAAGTTATTCTAGTTAGAGGGCAAATGCTACCACTTATTAATTCTGTTGTCTATGTCAAGTATGGCTTTCTACTTAACTTAAAGGTGGACTGACGGACCTTTGAAATAGCCTGGGATCCACCAGAAGCACCCAGTTGTCAAAAGACTAGTGTTCTATACCTAGACTGCTGAATTACTAAGACAACTGTACTTCATTATGGACATAAATAAAAAACTTGAAATAATTGTTCTCCAGGCAGTGGCAGCTTGCGTTGTCAGGATCATTCTGTCGAAAATCTTCGATCAAAGTCTGGTTTGCATGTTTAACAAGAACAACCTGTAAAATGAAGATCTGAAAACTTAGTCAAAACTAAAATGAACACCAGAATATCACAGGGAGTTTTGAAAAACCTAAGTGCTTCTCATTAACCTAAAGGCTCCTGAATGCCTAACAAATTAAGACTTTTCCTAATCACAGTGAAGCCACAGTACATAAATCTTAAGTAATTAAAAGCTAAAAACACCATAGAGGTCAGAACATCTTTTCTCCAAGAGTGAGAAGCGTATTAGCTACAATCAACAGGTTCAATTTTCTTCTATCTCAAAATGGTTAATTTAAAAGGACAACCTTATTTTCAGGACCTTTGTCATGCTCAAAAAACTAGACAGATCTAAGTATATCTTAACAGAGTATTTGAAAAATCTTAAGTCAGAAACTATCCAGCAAAGACCTTATGAGACTCCTCCCACTGGAATGTTAGCCTCCTTCCCGCCCAAATGAAACCAACACTATTAACTTGCTAACACTAGACAGAAATAATTTCTGCTGGAGGTCCAACTGAGTCCCAAATAGAAGCACCTTTGGATCATCTATGGAGAACTAACCATTTACTTTCACTTTTCAAAGTAAAACTTTCTAGATACATTTTGGTCTATTAGCAAATCAAGTTTTCTTATCTCTACCTCAAACAGGTTAGCTCCCCTAAAAAGTTTGAAACACTGGTTTAGGAAGCTGTTTACCAACATTCCCAAAACACTATTTAGGATTCTGTAAACCACATGAATATTAAGGGACTCTTAAAAAAAATCTTAATGTTCTACACTTGTCACTAAACAAAAGCAAACTTAGGTTGCCTTCAAAAGTTTTAAGAAAAAAACAGCCAAGGATTACTTCAAAACTGAGGAACTTACCTTTCTATTCAGGATTCCATGATTCCCTTTACAATCTTAAAGCGATAAAGTGTTGTCAGATTTTATGATACAAGTCTTTAGAACTTCAGACAGTACAGTACATAAAGTAACAAAAACATTTCACATTAAGGTTGCAATTCTCCTCTGAAACAAAGCTTGGTCCAACTGATCTTTTAAAATTGGATCATTCCTTAAATTAATACTTTTCTTCCACATATATAATACAGACGGGAGACAAGACACATTAAGAACAAAATTGTTAGATAAAAATGCTGTTAACTGCTACTCTTACATGCTATACTCCAGTGACTTGTCATAATAATCACAATCACTGTTACAAAGTTTGAAAGGTGTATGTGGGACAAGGAACTACACTTACTTAGGGAACTAATTCCAGACTCCCTCCTACCCAAAGGCTATCATATCCTTTGGACACTGGAGAAGTCTTAGAATAGACACATACTGGTCTTTTCCATTAGCATCAGCATGCCTGGTTTCCTACCTCAGTTTTTCTAACTTCCAGAGGTAAAGATTTTAAGGGTCATCAATCTAGACATAAATAACAACTACAAAAATTATATATCAGTTACATGCTAACTGAGCTGTAAGATACTGCAAAATACATAAGACAACCACCACAACCAAAATCAAATTTTATGTTTAAGAGATTTTAAATAAATTAATTTATTGTAAAAATAACAGCTAAAGTGTAAAGTTAACATGTTTAAAAGATTCTAGGCAACTAGTGTGCTCTTTTAACTTCCAGAAAATTAAAGTATGAGACATTATACTTTTCTTCAAGATTCTAGAAGTGGTAAAATCTTATCATTATACATTAAGCAAATTTCAATACTATGTGCACTTAAATTTTACTTTTAGGTCAAGAAAAACATCCTGAACAGACTTAAAAAGCACAATGTCAGGTCTTAATTAAAGTCTTAAAAAAAAACCATACAATCTCAGAAGTGGAATGTTTTATAGAATAAAATGGACAAACTTGATTTCCCCTTGCATCAATTTTGTTCTGGCAAGATTTTCCATACTCGGAATCTGGAATACTTAAAACCGGAAGTCGAAATCTTCATTATTCTCAGTTATCTTCTGGTCACAATCCCCACCAAACTCAACAGGCCGGGACAAGTGCAATACCATACAGAACCACAGCATTGCAACCGATCCCAACCTGTGTAGAAAGGGGTCTGATTTTCCCTTCCTTTTCTACAGACTTTTCACCACCACAGTCAGTTTTGCATGGATTTGCACAGCAGAATATCACACAGCTGGATGCAAACCTGCAAAACTAACCATAGAGCAGTGTTCAGTAACTGGACAGATTGACTGGGAGACAGGCTGAGGCTGGAGTTCTACAGCTAGCAGTACTTTAAGTGCTCATAATGCAGTAGATAGCTAAACACTACCTGCACTATAAGCACTTTAGTGCTACAGAAGCTGTCACATCAGACACGCCAGGCAGATTCTACATCACAATAAAAGTACACAAAATTAGTAAAAAAATCATTTGAAGGAAATAACAGGCCACCATCAGTTTTGCATAGATTTGCACAACTACATTCTTCTTGTAGTGCAACTATGCAAAGCTAACAGAGGGCTGCAAACAAAAACTATTAAAAAAAAAAACCTATATACTTGCTTGGCTTGCATTATTGGATGAAAACATAACTTCTTATGCCAGAAGGAGCACTTAGGGCAGTAGATGCTAATCTACTTCACTATCTGCACTAGATGCACCTTAGAACAAAAAGCACAACACCAGCAGGCCCTGCACTGGAAGGCACACCTTGGCTCCCGAGGCAGCTGTCACCATAATGCTACAAGTGCCTTCACTGCAGTAGATGCACATATCACTACCTGCACTGTAAGCACTTTGACATTATTCTGACTGGTCACAATCTTCTGTTTTACAAGGTTGAGTGTCTCTTTACTCCTGGTGAATTTGAAATAAATAATTAGAACACCCCAGTTCATAGCACCTATGAGACAAGAAAATTTCTGCTTGATCCTCAATCAGGAGGTAGAGAAAACTGAGTTGATCTCAAACCTGTTGCGTCCCATTACAAGCATTTGACCTTTCTTCGTCACAAGACAATCAGAACCCCCACTATTCCAGTACTTCAAAAGAAAGTGGTGATTCTTAAAAAAAAAGTCCTGTTAAAAATTCAAAATCAGATGGCCATCTGAATGAGAAGAATCAACAGAGCAATTTGACTCTCACACCTTTTTTCACCCAGTAAGTGGACTAATAAGTGATTGCCCACAATACATCTGTGTGTAGCGGCTGGCTGTAGCACTGACATTGAATCCTGATATCATTTTCCTCACACATTAACCAAACTTGAATGGATTCTAAAAATCACCTGGTGAACCAGTTTATTTTCAAAAATCTCCCAAGTTTATTTTCTATATGCCCTTGAGCAAACGAAACACGTGTGTCCCATAACCACAACCAAGTTGGTAATAAAAGGGGGGAGGGCAATATTTAATTTCTTTTTTTTTAAAGCCACTTTTCTCCTTGTAACACCAATTCCATTATTTTCAAGATCAAAGCGAGAAACTTGTTTTTAAGGGAATGTAAAAAAAAAAAGTAGAATACACTTACCCTAGTGGAGAAAACTTCCATCGTAGCAAAGGCCATAAAGTCTTACAAGGAAAGCTTCGGATGTGCTGTGCTGCTAGGTCCACGTGTATGGCTGCAAGTGGGGAAGTGGGGGGGGGGGGTGAGCAACAAAACACATTAGAGGCAAAAAAAAAAAAATCAACGCTTCAAATCCCCTCCACCCTTCAAAGGCCCATGGAAAAAAAAGAAAACCATCCGTGTTTGCAAAACGTGGGGGAGTTCATCAATGCAGTTAGGACAAACAAACAAACAAAAAAAGAGCAAAAAATCACGGGGAGAAGAGGTTTAAAAGGCCAACAATGCATGGGGCCTTGGAGGGGGAGGGGAAAAAAGGGGGACCCAGTCCTAAACAGGCATAAAAGTTGGAAAAAAAAAAAAAACAAACTCAAAAGTCTTGGGTTTCAGGTCTGCTTTGGAAAGCTTCCGAATTCTTTGAGGAGGGGTGGGATGGGGTGGGGTCCCCCCCCAGCTGCAGAGAGACCGGGCAGCAGCAAGCAAGGCAGCAGAGGCCCGGGCAGGACTATTCTTTGCTCGTCGGGGCTTCGCCTCCCCTCCCCCACCGGACCTCGTGGCTGCGAGCCGGGGATAAAGAGTTGCTGCTTCCCCAAGTGACGTGGGCCCGGGAGTGGGGGCGCGCGACTGGACTCCGATCGGCGCCAGGAAAAAAAAAAAAGCTCCTCTGCTAATCGGGGCAGAAAGAAAAGAGCAGCGACACCCGGAATGCATGCACGGAAGGAAGCCTAGCCCGCTGCCCGCCGCCACGCTCTGGGAGCCCGCCCGGGGCAGCCAGCGAGCAGCACATGTCGCACAAGGGGGCGCGCGCAGCCGCAATGCCGCGCTCGGCCGGCAGGGGGCGAAGCTCCGACGAGCGGGGCCAGCCCGGACGCAGCGGCGGCGGCGGCAGCGGCGCCCCCACCCCACCCCCCGCGTGCACGCTTTCCGCCCCCGCCTTTGTGTCCCCCCCCACCCAAAGGGGCGTGGCCTCGTCCAAGCGCCCCCCCCCGTGAGCCGCTCGCACGCGGCCCGAGGCCTAGAGCGCCTGGAACAATCGGCGGCGGAGGCGGCAACGCGCAGGCGCCATGGCCCCCGCCCCGGCGCAGGAACATGGCGGCGCGGCGGCGGCGGTGGTGGCCGCCGCTCGCTCGCCCGCCCGCCCGCTCCAGCCGGTTCGGTCCGGTTCCAGCCGGTTCGCGCCCCCTCCAACCGGCCTGCCTCCGGCGCGACTATAAGAAGCGCGTCGAGTTAGAAGCGCGCTCAGTGCGGGCTCCGAGCTCGGCTGGGCGCCCACGCGGGGGGCTCAACAAAGCCCACGCGGAGCCAGCCGGGCCTGAGGCGGCGAGCGAGCGACTCCGCGAGCGAGGGAGTCCCGCTCAGCGCGTGTAGAAAGTTTGGGGGCCGCCCCCCCAAAATGTAGTAGGAGTAGTAGGAGTCGGCACCTCGTGGGCGCGCCCCCTCACTGAAGGCCTGTTCGCTCGCTCGCTCGCCCGCCCTCGTGTGGCGCGGCCGCTTTGTTCTGGCGCTGCGATCGAACTCGCGCTCCTGGGAGCCCGGCACAAACTTTCCCGGGCCGCGCCGGGCTGGGCTGGGCCGGCGCCCCCCGCGGCCGCGTGTCGCGCCCTGAGGGGCCATTGTGTGTGAGTGCGCGTGCGCGACGGCCACCGCCGGCTTCGGCCCGAGGCGAGGCGACGCGAGCGGAGCCGCGTGCGAGCTCACACACGCGCGCGAGACGAGACCCGCCCCGGCCCCCACGCACACGCACAACAGGTTCCACACGGCCCCGCGCACGCGCACACGGCCGCGCGCGCCGCGCCGCGCACACACTCACCATGAGGGGATGCGAGGCACAAGGCGCGAATCCTTCGCATCCGCCACCATCTTCCGCCTCCCTCGGCTCGCTGGCTCGCTCGCCCGCGCGCGCGCTTTCCTGCGGCTTGGAAAAGCCAACCGGGCCGGGTGGGCTCGAGTTAAGGGGGAGCCCCGCGTTTGAGAGGCGCGGCCGGCGCTGATGGGGGGGGGTGCGTGGCGCGGCCGCCCCCCCAGCGGCCGGGCCTCCCGGAGGCGCTGGCGAGGGCGCGAAGTGGCGCCTCTCCGGACCATGTGGGTGAATGAAGGGCGGCGGCTCCCGCCTCAACGTAAATACGGACAAGCCCCACTCCCTCATTAGCATAAAAAACAAAGTACTTCCGACCGACACGCCCGCCCGCCAATCAACGCAGGCCACGCCCACTCACCCCCAGCCCCCCCCGCCCCCCCCACTCCCCGGCTCTCGAGCGCTGGCGGCCCTTGGAGAGCGCGGAGAAGAGCGGGAGCTCTGAGCGGCCCGGCCCTGCCCTGCCCGGCCCGCCTCGCTTCTCCTCGCTGTGCCCCGCCCCTTCTCGCTCCAAGCCCCGCCCCTCTCCATTGGAGGCCACGCCCCTTCTAATCAGGTCACGCCCTCCCCGGTTCCCAAGCTCCGCGCGCGGCGGGGCGGCGCTCAGCTCTTCTTCTTCCCCGCGCGCTTTCCTGCGGCGGCCACGGGAGCGCCCCGGGATCTCGCTCGGCTTTTGCGGGGGGCTTTGCACTGCGCCGCCCCGGGCTTGGGTGGGTCTCTGTCTCTCTCCTCTCGCCCGCTCACTCTCTCTCGGAAGCCCACCACGCAAAGTCCCCATTGCAAGGATTCCCGATGGATGCAACGCTCCATTGGTAGTGGCAGGAGGTTGGGGGGCGAGAGGGGTTCGGTTTGGGACACCCACCGGAGCGCCCGGCTGGCCCCCCGAGATTGGATTGGACTCGCTGAGCCACACGTGGCCGAAACGTGCCGCGTTCCGGGCACCACCCACCCGCTGGCCGCGTGGGCAACCTCCCACACACCCCACCCGGCGCGGGTCCGAGCGCGACAAGTTTGCAATAGTTGATGCTCGCTCTTCCAGCGCCCCTCATGCGCCGCCTCCCCGTGCGCCCCCTCGCAGTTTTCTAAGAGCTCCAGACTTCTCTCTCCTCTCTTTCTCCTCTTTCCTCTCTCCTCTCTTTTCTCCCCTCTCCCCTCCCTCCTCTCTTCTCTCTCCCAGGCTTCTCTCTCTGTCTCCGTCTCCGTCTCTGTCTCTCTCTGTCTCTCTCTCTGTCTCTCTCTCTCTCTCTTTCTCTCTCTGTCTCTCTCTCTCTCTTCCCCCCCCCCCCCAAACAACCACAAAGCTGAGCCAAAGCAAAGGAGCCCACTCAGGAGGAGTCCCTCCTTCAGCACTCTGTGGCTTAGGAAATTCCACAATTCTCAGAAACATCATTCTCTGGGTTCAAAAGAAGCGAGGATTCACCGCAGGTTCTCCGAAAGGCAGCACATTTTATTTTTCAATGTGCTTGAAAATAAGCAGCCACTATTTATTGGAAAGCACATCCCACTGTTTTCGTGATCTTACGAATCAGCTCTAGACTTAAAGTCTTAAAAACGACTTATTACCAGAAGCTGTCTATAGTGTCCAAAGGTTAAAGCTTTTCTACACTCAAATCTCCACCCTGGGGATCATTTGCCATCTCTCTGACTCATTTGAAGCTGGGCTTCAAGTGAATGAATAAGCTAGTGATGCTGTGAAAAGTCAAGGACCAGCTCATGTGTTTGCTACTTTATTTATTTATTGCATCAAGGGGTTACTTTCAGAGATTGCTGCTTTCCACATCAAGAGATGGCCAAATCCTTCAGTTAGTTAGAAGGATGTTTCTCTGAATAGTCATTTCTAAAACCTGCAGAGGAGGGGAAACTGCTTTTGCTCGTTGCCATTGATGAAGAATTCCTCTGGCTTTCAAACTTTTTATCTTCTGCTTGCAAGTGCAGTGGCTGGGGGAGGAGGAGTGCTGTGTGTGTGAGTGAGAGTTCCTCACTCTGAATCATGGGAAATCCCACCTATCTACCTTCAGGTTTCTGTGCCTGAGACTTCTTGAGCTCAGCTCTTTCCAAATGCAATGTACCCTGCCCCACTCCTGTTTTAAAAAGCTGTTTTCAAGCACCCATCAGTTATTTCTGTTATGCCAGCAACTATTTAACTCTGACCTACAAGATGAAGCTTTTGATTTTCAGTGCACAATTTTAGTTTTTTTTTTTAAACTCTAATAGGGATTTTTAAAGATGTAAATTGATTTAAACTTACTTACTTGGAAATCCCAGAAAGTTTCACAATTAGTACATTGCATTTTACTTTTAAGAGGTTCACTCACACTTCCTTTCAAAATTAATAAACAAATGGTTCGAAGTATAATTAAGATCCTTGAAATAATTTCAATCCTAATGAATTGGAAGGTGACTCAGTTTTACATGTTTTTAAAACCACCATGCACTGACTAGAAATTTATCCTCTTCAATTTCAGGACAGTAGTTTGGTTTATTCTATATCTAAAGACTCTGTTTAAGATTCTGAGCACCAGACAAATAAACAGTAAACAGGCATCTTCTGAAACTAAGGAACGTAAAACTAAAAGAATCTGAAATGCCAAAGTGGACAACTAACTTGGCTTCTCAGGTTAGCTAAAACACAGTACTATTTCACACATATGAAATAGAATGGTTAGTTCAGTTCAATTTCATAACAGCTCATTGCAACTAACTACATTATATATAATATATATATGATGAATACTAAATAACTATTTTCACCTAAAAGCTTCAGAGCCTTATGAAGATGATAGGTATGAATTAAGAATAAGTTAAAAGTTCTAAGTTGATTCATAACTTTCGAAATTTTATTCTGATGGTTTGCTATTTGACTGTGTCAATGCCTAAGGACATAGCTGAGTGAAAATTTAAAGGTGAATTCAGTTAAAATATTCTTGTTTCATAGCATAACTTTAAGATTTTAAGAAACCAATCAAGCAATAATACTCACAGATGTGAAAATTTAAGAACAAGGCAGGAATCTAAGACAAATACACCTATCACTATACTACAGAATCTATACTATATGTCGTGTAAATACTGACTTGAAGAAAGCCTGTAACTTTGCTATTTCAACTAGCATATTTCATATTTGGGAAATTTTGCATTTCATACAGCTACTTATTTTCTGACAGTATTTAAATTTTATAGATAAAGGAAATAAATTTTAAACCATTACTTTGATTTTGGCAAATCAACTGTTTATAAATCAAGGACCATTTTTTATCACTTTTTAAAATGTGATGTGACACAAATTACTAATGAAATTTTACCATTTTTTACTATATAAATTTGTGTCTGAAAATGTAAAATCTAGTCTTACTAATATATACTATTTTAATGTATCATACATTTAGATTTTCTTAAATTTTAATCCAAATTAAATCATCTATTAAATGCTAGTTAATTTTTGGGTGCTGTTTGAAACGAAAACAAGGAATAATATAGAAGCTGTACTAAAGAAAAGTTCAGAATTACAGAACATTACTCAGAAATCAGCTGAACAATTTTAGTCTCAAGTATTAATTTTACTTATTCCTTCAAAAGTTTAACCAAATAGTTCTGCTGATGTCAGTTTTTTATAATTTAGTTAAGAATTTAGAACATACTAATTTTGTATATGTTACTTGAGAAGCATCATAACATAAATATATGTATTATTTGCTATAAATGCCATTTCAAGGTATTATTTCTGAGGGTAAATTTATGTGAACATATGTAAACAAAAAGACCATAATAATTACCTGATAATTGGGTTTGAAATTAAAAAACTGTACACTATGGAGCAAAAGTTGTATGAATGTGCTGTTTTGTTCAAGACATAATTTGAAGAAAGTGTTTTTATATGTCTTTAAAATTGTCACTGTGATACTCTTAGAAATAGGTAGGAGAAACAGATGATTATTAAATTTAAAAACAGGCATCTAGTATTCTTTGTCACAATAAAGAGACACTTTCTATGTTAAAATTCAGTATATGCTGTTTTTTAATCTACTTATAAAATTGTTAGACTTTAGAAAATAAATCTAGTGCATCATTAAACATTTCAAAGTGATATACATGACACATTGAAGCTTTTCACTTATTTAAAAGAATGAAACATCAAAATTACAAGTAAATTTTATGGATTTTCTTCTTTTTAAGCCAGAGTTTCCCAACCTGATTTACATTACAGTCCCAGTAGAGGATTTAAAACATGCAAACATCTAACCCTAACTTGCAGATATTTTAATCGAATTGGCAAGAAACGGAACCTGAACATCGTTTTATGAAAATGCTCAGGTCATGCTTAATTAAATCAGCACTAACAAACTCTGGCACTTTGTTTTTGCATTAGAACGTGTTGGATTAATCAGTACCATGAGTTAGTTAATCTTGTTAAGAACTGTGCGGGCTTCATTTATATTACATGTGTGTGTTACTAACACAGAGACCATAAAGACACTGACTCAGGATATTGCAAAGTTAGGGAATTATTTTTTGAGAGGGAGTGTGTGAGAGAGAGACAGAGAGAGAGAGAGAGAGAGAGAGAGAGAGAGAGAGAGAGAGAGAGAGAGAGAGAGAAGGAAGAAAGAAGAAAGGAAGAGGGAGAAGAAAAAGAAAAGAAAGAAAGACGAAAAAAGAAAGAAAGAAAGAAAGAAGGGAGGGAGGGAGGAAGAAAGGGAAAAAGAAGAAAATAAAAGAGAAAAAAAGTAGAAAGGGGAAAAGAAAGGGAAGGAAGGAGAAAGGGAAAGTGGGAGGGAAGAAAAAGAAAAGAAAAAGGTAGAATAGGAAGAAAGAAAAGAGGAAGAGCAAAAAGAAGAAAGGAAGGAAGGAAATAGAGAAAGAAAAAAGAAAGAGGAAGAAAGCAGAGAAGGAAGAAAGAATGAAAGAAAAAGAAGAGAATGAAAGAAAAATAGAAAACAAAAGAAAATGAAAACAAAGAGAGAAAGAAAGAAGAAAGAGAGAAAGAAAGAAAGAAAGAAAGAAAGAAAGAAAGAAAGAAAGAAAGAAAGAAAGAAAGAAAGAAAGAAAGAAAGAAAGAAAGAAAGAAAGAAAGAAAGAAAGAGCCAATGGAAAGAAAGAAAACAGATCTAGAAATTATTTTGTCAAACACATGCATTATTTGTAGTTTAGAAGCTTAAAACTCATTGGCAATTTTATACTGCTGTACATGTATGCTTTTGCTATTTGTTTTGCAACTTAAATTGAAATAAAAAATACTGATAGGTGGAAATTGTTCCGACATGGATTCTGTCATATTTGGAAAAAAATTCTTAAAGCAAATATTTACATATAGATAAATTATTTTTAACCTGAATTAATTTGTGAGAAGGGTTATCTAAAGTATTTTTAAAATAGTAAAAGACAAAAACAATTTACCTATCATCCTTGTAATCAAATGTTAATCAAATGTTAGTGTTTTCCATCAATTTTATTTGATTTCTTTAAAACCTGGAGGGGAATTAACTTTTATTTATATTAGAAGAAATAAATTAATTCTGCTAGTCACCTAGGCTTATTATGTTAATAGTTTCAAAAATAACTTAAGATGTTGATTCTAAAACTACCTCTTTAAGATTGGTATAAACAACACAATTTCAGTTTTTATTGTTTTACAAAACCACACAAGTACCTATATTTATATGTAAGTTACAAATGCTATTTGAAGTAGATAAAAATTAAAGATAGGGCCCGGAGAGATAGCACATGGGCTATCTTGCAAGCAGCCGATCCAGGACCAAAGGTGGTTGGTTCAAATCCCGGTGCCCCATATGGTCCCCCATGTCTGCAGGGAGCTATTTCTGAGCAGACAGCCAGGAGTAACCCCTGAGCACCGCCGGGTGTGGCCCAAAAACAAAAAACAAACAAAAAAAAGATAAGTTAGATAAATAAATAAAGATAAATTGAAAATAAGTAATTTTCATTTTGAACTTGAAAGTTTGAATGATAATGTGTTCAGATACAAAATCTGTGATAACTGTTACTATATTTCTCAAAATACCTAATGAGTAATAAAAAATGGTTACAGTGATAAAAGCACAGCATTATTATTTATATGAGACATCCGAAGTAAAGGATGAAATTTGGAAAAATCTGAATCAATTATACCTTCCTTCCCTTAACTGCCAAATCATAAACTTTTTCAATATGCAGACAGTAAATTTAAAAAATATCAGCTTACTGTTCACATATAGAAGTACAAATAAGTAGTATATTGTAAAGGTTTGGTCAGATAAAGCAAAGATGAATATATAATAAAATGTGACCTTTCCGTGTCTAAAGTAATCAATGTGAAAAATCAATTGGAAAACATTATGGCAGGTGAGCAGAGGGCTGAGTTATAGTTGTCCAGGAGAAACCAGCATCTCACCCAAACCTCTGACATCATCCTTGAGACTGAAAAAGATTGCTTAATAGTTCTGGTGGTGATGGCACTGAAGAACAGCTATGCCTGAAATATTTTTTGTAGGAATCACCTCTAATTCCTGTGGATATATAACTATAGAAGAAAAGTCTTGATTGAACCATATAGACTTCATGGTGTCTGAGGTTAAAATTTGCTTGCAAAATACTCAGTGCAAATTGTTTATTCTCTTTTTCTGGTTGGGAGATCATGGCAGCTGTTACAGGGAGTTGCAAGTCAAATTAATCCAGGAGAGAAAGACTAAGTAAGAAAGGAAGGAATGGAAGAAGTTAAAGTTTATGAGCTGTAAGCGTCCACGGAGGATATCAAAATAAGGAAAAAGACAGAACTCAGAGGATGGAAAGGAGGTATGAAAAAGAAGGGGAAGGAAATAGGTTATCCTTTAAAACCAAAAGATGGTTACATGCATGCAAAAAATGTGATGGATATATACTTACTATTAGACCATTTTATACCTTTCATTCTATATTTATTATTTTCAAAACAATACATACAGCAACAACATAAATATATCAAGGTAATTAAAAAGAATCTATGTAAGTACCCAAGATAAAAGGAAGCACAAGGATTAATGGGACAAAAAAGGAAAATTGAGGGCTGGAGCAATTGCACAGTGGGTAGGGCATTTGCCTTGCACATAGCAAATCCTGGTTTGATCTCCAGCATCCCATATGGCTTCTAGGAGTACAGCCAGGTGTAATCCAAAAGCAGAAACAAAAGGACAAAAGCAAAGAGTGGCTAAATACCTGTATATTGTTATTGGCTTTTTGGTGTATTCTAAATGATAATGTGTGGATGAGTTAGTTGTAATAAAAGAGTCATGGACAGTAAAGATAAAAGAGTTCCTTGTATTATTTAAGAAATGACTAATGGCTAACATAACCGGAAGAGCTGGCTTTCACAATATTAAATATTCAAGAAAAGACTGGACCCAAAATGTTCATGAGAGTTCTCTTTTTTTAAATTAAAATTTTATGCAATGAGTCACACCTTACGTGATCCAGGTGAGCTGGTTTTTTTCACCAGGTATTGTTTAGCAGATTATCGCTAAATATTAGCTAATTTTACTTAATTAGCTGGTTAATTTTAATATCCAGTATTCCAGGAAGATTCCTACCTAGTATTGAAAAATAAATGACCT
The DNA here is from genome assembly GCF_024139225.1 of Suncus etruscus. Lineage (NCBI taxonomy): Eukaryota > Metazoa > Chordata > Mammalia > Eulipotyphla > Soricidae > Suncus > Suncus etruscus. The sequence goes on along the minus strand of NC_064855.1, from coordinate 106,790,417 downwards.
ACTTTGAAGTTTAGCATATTCATCTAAAAGAATTGTCAGAAAAGATATACTCAAGATGTATTTGAATATATCAATGTTGTAATTATCTTTAGCTAAGTATTTTAATATAACTTCTACCTTGTGAATCAATCCTTAATTAAGTTTTAATAAATAAACATATCTGAAACGGGAGGTGTATATTTTGCATGGCTTTATTTATATTTATGTGGCACTAGACACAGGGACTTAACAAAAAGTCTAAGCAAGCACTAGTTGAGGCTAGAGATTAGAAAATCGGAACTGAGAAACAGAGAAGGGAGTTGGAGCAATAGTGAAGTGACTAGGGCATTTGCCTTTCTTGCAGCTGACCTGAGTCTCGATCGCCAGGATCCTATATAGTACCCTGAGTACTGCCAGAAGTAATTTCTGAGTACAGAAAAAGGAGTAATCCTTGAGCATAACTGGGTGTGGCCTCCAAAACAAACTAATAAACTAAAAAACAGGAGATTCTGATAGTAGATACTAGAATTTGCCAAGATTGTCAGAAATTTTCTGAGTTACAAAATAAAAATTAAGTAGGAATAGTGTGAAATATTGGAAATCAATAGGGGCTTGGAAAGTGTACTGAATTAACAGGATGCAAAAAAGACTTAAAAGGCTGATTTTTTCGGTTAGCTTGGTGTCCCAAGAAACAAAAACAAGGTAGCCAGTGACTTAGGCTAGTATCATGAGTGGATCTTAGGAAGACGCATTTTCTCTGAGAGAGATGTTAAGTAACCCCCAGAGCAGCAATGACCCCCAAATGAGAATCCTCTGTTAAAAAACATCATACTCTGCCTCTTTCTAGGCCCAAGATGATCCAACAAATTTCCTGCAAAGTTCATACCGTGTCAATGTCACCTGACATAGAAGAAGCTAAAATTGACTGATAACTTTTGAATAAAAATATGAGAAGGCTCTAACAGATCATGGCAGACTGTCTTTTGACTATTAGCCAACTGAATAGACTATGATTAATAAAATCATCCACTCCCATTATGAGCTGGTGAAGTTAAGTGATAGCATTCTTTAATTGGGGAAGCTGATACAAGTAATAGTGATAACCACTTATGGATTTGTCTGCCTGAGAACAGACAAATGGTCAATAATCATTATCTGTGATTATAACCCTGAACTCATCAAATTGGAGTCATGGGAAATGCAAAGGGAAAGATAATGGGATTAGAAGAGACCCAGGCTGCATACTGACAATTACCAAGCACAAACCTATAGGCCCCTGAAGAACTGTGAGGAGTATAGAAAGCAAACTCTCAGAGCAAAGGATCAGTGATCATAAATCTGCTGTATAAAACCAGTGTGGGAACAATTCTGTCACAACTCTAGTTGATAACTATTATCTTTTCAGGATATGTTCTAATCACTGATAGTTCTTCATTTGATAGAGCAAGTGAACCTAGGCTGTACCAGAGGTTCACAGACTTACTTAGCTTAAGACCCCTTTCAGGAAAAGAAATGACTCAGTAGGAAATCTGCCTCTTTCAGTGAATGAACAAATGTGTATTGGTAGACAAGTAGAGTGATTTAGATATTGACATATAGCTATATATATATATATATATATATATATATATATATATATATATATATATAGGCAGAGCGTAGAAGGTAAGATATAAAGATGAACAGACAGGCATCATAGCATGAAAGACAGAAAAACATATGGATAGACAGGAGAGTGAGTTAGATATAAACACATAGGTGTGTATAGACAGGTAGAGAGAATGACATATCATCAGAGACAAATGCACTAGAGACTACTACTGCACTCCCCTGGATGGTTCTAGAGAACCCCAAGGCCTGGAATTACCCACTTTGGGAAAACTGGGTTATATAAGACAGATCAAATAGGATAAAAGTGCATAAAATCTAAGCAAAGCCCCAAGACACATTTTTTTAGAGACCTCCTGTCTGACCTCTCTCTTCTCCTGATATGAGAGATCAGATGATTGCTTCCATCTTTAAGGTTTTTCAGACAAAATTAACTATTGCATATCAACAGAACTCCCTAGTGTGCCTTCACATCTGACATGGAGCACATGTAAACAATGTCAGCTAAACCAAAATTAGAGACTCAGAATGTTAGAGCACTTAATATCTTTTTAATTTTTGTTTTGACTTGAAATATCAAATTTAGGAATATTTTCTGTTTTGGTTGCTTAAAAATGGCCAAGCTTGAAAGAAGAATATGGCTAACTTTATTTGGAATTATTAATCATTAGGAATTAGCTGACATGAGTGCTTTAAGGAAGAATTCAACTATTTAAATAGCAAATCCCATGTCACCAAATGTTCCTTTGGTAATCTTTAATAGAAACAATAAAACTGTCTCCATTTTTAAATGGTCTCACTTTTTTTTACAGAGCAAAAGGAAATTTAATGAATAGCAAAATTTACATTGTTCTTATTGTTAGAAAAAGAAGACACAAATTATTTTATATTGCAATTCTAAACAATAGAAAATTTAAATGTAATAAAAAATAAGTAATAAGTTTAACTTTTCCTGAAGTCTCAACATCATCTCAAAAACTAAGTAGGTGTTCTGTAAATCAATTGACATTTTTATTTCAGTGTATTAAAGTATGAACAATGTATTCCAATGTTTAAAGAATGAAATTTAGAGAAAAAAAATCTGTGTTGTGGGTCTCATTTGTTCTATTTATTAGTTTTTATTAGTGACAACCTTTGAGATTAGAGTCTAGTCTTTTAAATGGCTCCTGGCTTAGAGGACCATATGGGACACCGGGGAATCGAACCAAGGTAGGCCTGTCCTAGGTTAGTGTGTGCAAGGCAAACACCCTATTGCTTATGCCACCACTCCAGCCCCAGAGTCTAGTCTTTTATTTATTTATTTATTTATTTATTTATTTATTTATTTATTTATTTATTTATTTATTTATTTATTTTTGGGTTTTGGACCATACCTGGTGACACTCAGAGATTACTCCTGGATACACACACAGAAATCGATCCTGGCTTGGGAGACCATATGGGACACCGGAGGATCAAACTGCAGTCCATCCTAGGCTAGCACAGGTAAGGCGGGTCTTACCTCTTGCGCCACCGCTCTGGCCCCTCCAGAGTCTAGTCTTAAGAAATGTACTAACAATAGGCTACTTTATCAGAAACTTTTTAAAAATAAGATGAGATAATGCATATATATAGCTGGAAGTCATGCCTAGAGATAATAATTCTATATTAGTGATGACTATTATTAATATATGCTAAAATATGTTTATTTATATATATAGGTTTAGGTTATACCTGGCAATGTTCAGGGCTTACTCTTTTGGAGGTAGTGGTGTTTGGGCCATTCCTGTGGTGTTACTTTTGGCTTTGTGCTCAGAAATCATTTCTAGAAGGCTAGTGGGGGCCATACAGGATTTCCAGGATGGAACCTGGGTTGGTGACATGCAAGGTGACATGTCTATCCATTGTGTTATTTCTCTAGCCCCCCCAGGACTTACTTTTATTTTTGTGCTCAGGGATCACTCTTATTTTTATTAAACTTACTTTATTTAAACACCATGGTTACAAAATTGTTCATAATACAGTTGAGTGTTTTTTTTCCACAGTTACAAAGTTGTTTTTGATTGAGTTTCAGTCATACAATTTACAGTGCTCTTCTTTGGTATACATTTTCCACCACCAATGTCCCCAGTTTCTCTCCACATTTCTCCCTGCCTACCTCTGGAACAGATATTTTACTGCTCTCTCTCTCTCTCTCTCTCTCTCTCTCTCTCTCTCTCTCTCTCTCTCTCTCTCTCTCTCTCTCTCTCTCTCTCTCTCTCTCTCTCTCTCCCCTCGCCTCTCCCTTTTATTTATCTTTAGACACATAGATCACTCAGTGGTTCTCATGAGACTTTATGCATTGCGTGGGACATAATCAGGATCACTCACATGCAAGGCAAGCATCTTACTCCTAAACTCTCTGACCCATATATATATATATATATATATGTGTGTGTGTGTGTGTGTGTGTGTGTGTGTGTACTGATTTTTTTTTTAAAAAAATAGCTTTTATTGAGGCCAATGTGAATTACATGTCTTTGTGTTTTCACAGTTATGTTTAGGGTACATAGTGCCAGTGAATTGGGGCAATTCCCACCACCTGTGTTGACCATCCACCACCCCTGTACCTTGCATGCATCCTGTACCTCCACTCTTAGCCTCCTGGACTGCTGGTATAACAGGTCCCTTTTGTCTATAGCTTGTTGTGGTTTGGATCTCTTGATTCCATTGTCATTGTCTTTGGGTTGGTACTTAGGTCTGATCATTTTTATTTCCACTCAGTGTTCGTGAGACTGCTTGCCCCTGGTACCATCCACTTTTTTTCTCTCATTGTACACAGCAGAACAAGATGATTCAAGTTCTATGGTTCTGTTAGTAAGAAAAAGAAAAAGAAGAAAAAATTTGGGGAGAATCCCTGTCTAGAAGCTGTGAATATAAATTTAAAAGAGGAGGGGAAAAAAGAGAAAAAGAAAAAAAAACAAACAGAACAAAACAAAACTAAACAAAAATTTAAAAAAGAGAGAGAAAATGGCGGGATTGGTGTGGTAGGTTGGCTTTTTTGTTTTTTGTTTTTGTTTTGCATAGGCACAGTAAGTATTGGGGAATTAGAAAGGAAATTTCCTTGGCCTAAGAGATATAGGGGTTCTCCACCCTTGAAGCATAATGTCATGGGATCTTCTACAGGCTCTGGCCACCTTCATTGTCGAACCCCAAGATCTTTTTTTATAGTTTCAGGAAATGTTCTGCTCAGTTGTGGTTGTCAAATTCAGTCTTCTGTAATTTGAGATCTAGATTTTGAACAGGTCCTAGAATGAAGTCTAGGATATAAAAATCTTTTTTTGTGGTTCCAGAAGTTCTGTTCAGTCACAGTTGTTGCTGTCAGTCTTCTGTATTTAGTAATCTTGGGTTTTGCACAGATTAAAGGATTGACCCCTATATATTTTTGATAACATAGTCATAGGAATCATGCTTAAGAAACAGCCCTGCTTTTAAAAACCCTTTAATTTAAATTTAACAATGTTGCTCATGTTTATAATTTATAATTTGATTTATATGATTTATAATTATAATATGATTTTAATTTGTTTGCAATTTTGTTCATGATTTATAATTTTGTTCCTTGCCACATCACACCCCACCCCATTGCATCTGCTTCCTTCCAACATTATCACAGGGTCACTTCCTGTCCTCCTCCACACCCTTGATAAGCTCAGCTCCATAGACTAGTTCTTATGTTCTGTTGCCTCTAATTAGTGTTATTCCCTTATTATGTTTCCTTATATTCCACATATGAGAGAAGTCATTCTGTCTCTGTTCCTCTACTTCTGACTGACTTCACTTATCATGAGTCACTTCAGTTCTGTCTATGTAGGAGAAACTGTCTGATTTCATCTTTTCTTATAGACAAGTAGTATTTCATTGTGCATATATATCATAGTTTATTTATCAACTCATTTGTTTTTGAGAACCTGTTTTTTTTAAGTTTAGGCATTTATGAGTAGTGCTGTAATGAGCATAAGAGTAAAATTTAGGGATCGGAGTGGTGGCACAAGTGGTAGGGTGTTTGCCTTGCACGCACTAACCTAGGAAGGACCTCAGTTCAATCCCCCAGTATCCCATATAGTCCCCAAGCGAGGAATGATCTCTGATTGCATAGCCAGGAGTAACCACTGAGCGTGTGGCCAAAAAAAAAGTTAAATTTATTTTTGCTGAATGGTGTTCTTTGACATTGGAAGTATCTGCCAAGAGGTAGAATAGCTATTAGGAGACCTACTTTATGTCATTGGAGTCTTTCTACCCTTCTTTCTATTCCTTAAATGAATTCTTTTCTAATTTGGGTTTAAAAAAAACACCACCAACAGTAAACAAACCAGAAAATATATCATTTTTTACATTTTGGTTTCTTTCAGTGTTGTAAGGAAAATTAATTATTTTGTTATGCATTGATTCAGATTCTCAAAACATACTATTCTATTAAAAGTAAAATGATAGGGTTCAAGAAATAGAAGAGGAGCATGCAGCAGACCCTGATTAAATCCTCAGCATCATCTAAGGTCCCCTGAACAGTGTTAGGGTCACTGAAAGGCAGTGGAGCTCCACCTCCAGGTATTGCCAGAACATCATCTCCAACTTAAATTATAGTAAAAGTTATATTTTTCACTATATTATATATTTCACCATCAAATTACCTAAAAGTCTTTATATATTGACTCTTCTACATACTGCCATATACATATATACATTCAGAACATGAAGTACCTGGTAGATGATATGTTCATGAAGCAGGACACATAATGCATTGGAAACTAATCTTATATTTAATGAAATGGGTGGAACTTTATTTTATTCATGTCTTTTCTCTCTACTTGAAGTTTCATAGGAATGAAAAATAAAACTTTTATATTGACTCTAAAGGGATATAGTTGCTCTGGATGAAACCTGATAAAATAGAACAAGTTGAATTGTTTTCCATCCCTATGGCCAACTCAAATGTTCAATGATGAATGATTGAATGAATGAATTCATTTGTTCATTCAACAAATGATCCTGAGTAAGATACAGAAATGCTTAACACTGAGACCTTGTTTTCTAGTAGAAATATCCACAGACCAGCCATGTATGTGAGTATTATATGGGAAAATAGTCACCACAATGCCTTTCAGTGAGAAGATGCTGGCATCAAGAGTTGCTTTGTTTATGTCTATACATTTCATAAATAAATATACAAAAAAAAGTGGATCTTCCCTGATTTGCCTGAGCCATTTCAGTTTACGCAGAGCAGAGATTCAAACGAGTTGTCAGCACTTGCTGGTGAGTGAAGGGAAGCTTGGAGATTTAGCTAAGCTTACTGCTTGTTCCTTGCTTGTTCCTCTTAAGGCTTTTTCCCAGGACAGTTCTTACTACCACCCAAATATTGAAACCAACTGTTTTTTTTTTTTCTGTTGTTGTTGTTGTTCTTTGCTCTTTGTTCTTCTTAGTTGTTATCTCAAAGCATTCTATCTTGTTGTTTACTTTCTTATATCTACTACTTCCTTTCTGCCTTTACTTGAATATACTGTCTTTAGGTATATATATATATATATATATATATATATATATATATATATATTTTAAGTTGCTGCACCCTTAAAGAGTCTAGCTCTCTGATCTTTTTCTTAATTACAAATTTATTTTACTCAAAGTCATTTTCATGTCAATCTCCCTCATGTGCCTCATATTCACCCCTCCCTCTGCCAAATAGGGACCAGATAAAGGACACAGGAGAAAAACAAATCTGAAATGTTACTCCAATGACATCTTAGCTTTAATTCACTTAAAGAGGTATATGTGTGCATAGTATATGTATGCATATGAATAAAAAAGGCTCTACTGTTTGTGATTACAGTCTAAATTTGGAGCTTGGTAATTTATTTTTATTGTGGGAAGTTTAGAAAACTAGCATTTTTTTAGTTAGTCAGCATACATACACACCAGGTTGTCCTCTTCACTATGATCCTAAGTAAAAATTAGTCTATTAGTCTCTATAAAGTATGAAGCAATCAGAGACAGGCCAATTTTGCTAGAATGCAGGAATTGGAGTCAATGAAACTCTTAACTTGTCTTTTTGTATTAGTAGACCTTTTAATTAAGTATTTTTAGAAATATAGTACTTTTGCTAGCCAAGTCTTTAAATAGTTCTCTAAAATGAACTATGCACATAATCAGCTACCTTTGCAAATGCTGCTTCTAAGCCATTAGTTTATAGTTGTGGACTATCACCCACAGTGTCAATAAGTTTTGAAAGAGGCTTTAGAAAAAGTCAATTTTATAATTCCCTCTAGTGGTTAGACTGAGGGAAACATATAATCTTTCTCTAAGGTTTCAAACTTTAGAAAATAAAGCAGTTCAGAAGCTTACTTGGGTTGACACCTAATCATTAGGGCTAACTTCTAATTCCTTACATGGTAGATACACCACAAAACTGTCTCACCAAAGAGTCAGGGAGAATTCAGGAGTTTCACTTAAAACTAGAGAGAAAAAAACCTTTTCTTCTTATTTACAAAGTTTGCATATGAGCATAGATACATGCTTACTAAGTTATACATTTCTATGGCTAAACATATGTGAAATATATTTTAAATGGAAGACTTGTTTGGAAATTCAAGAAGATCCAATACAATAATTGATTTAAAAAATAGTTGATCAGGTGATAATTCAAAGGGAGATGGTTCAAAGAGTGGAGCCACTTGCTTTGCAAATGGGAGCTCTATGTTCCTTTCTCAGCATCACATGGTCTATAGAGCATCGCCGGGAGTAGCCTCAGAGCACTGCCAGGTGTGATCCCAGCAAAAAAATAACTGCACAGGGGCAGGAGCGATAGCACAGTGGTAAGGCATTAGCCTTACATGCGGTCAACACAAGACGGACTCCGGTTCAAATCCCAGCATCCCATGTGGTTCCCCGAGCCTGCCAGAAGCTATTTCTGAGTGCAGATCCAGGAGTAACCCCTGAGAACCCCCGGGGTGTGACCCAAAAAACAAAAAACAAAACAAAACAAAAAAACAATTGAACAATTGAAATCTATGGTACAATATTTAAAGTAAGGCAATAATAGGGATGGAGAGATAGATAAAAGAGAAACTGCACGAGATTTGTATGTCTGAATTTTTGATGTCTGAATTCAATCTCAGCACTGCATGTCTTCCCAGCACCACTAGGAACAAACCCTCTGATCTAAGCTGGAGGTAGCCATGAGCCACATGGGAGTGCCCCCAAAATACAGAAGCAAATCAAGTGATAAGTTTGTGAGAGTGACACCATCTCCAAATTTGTGGAATCTTATATATATGTACACACATACATACATGCATATACATACATACATATATATCTTACACTTACATACACACTTTTTTCTTCAATTAAAATAGTACAGTTCATATGGTACATATACACAATGGAATACCACTTGGTCATAAGAAAAAGAAAATTATGGGGCCAGCGAGGTGGCGCTAGAGGTAAGGTGTCTGCCTTGCAAGCGCTAGCCAAGGAAAGATCGCGACCACGGTTCGATCGCCCAGCGTCCCATATGGTCCCCCCCAAGCCAGGGGCAATTTCTGAGCTCTTAGCCAGGAGTAACCCCTGAGCATCAAATAGGTGTGGCCTGAAAAACCAAAAAAAAAAAAAAAAAAAAAAAAAAAAAGGAAAATTATGCAGTTGTTTGCTGCTACATGGAGAATGCTGGAGATTATCATGCTGCGTGAATTTAGTCAGGAGGAGAAGGACAGACAGAATAATTTCTCTTGTATGCGGGATATCAACAAATATATAGTAAGAGAATATACCAAACGACCAGAGACAGAAATAAAATAATATCTAATTTTCAATAAAAAAAAAGCATGCCAAGGTTTGGGGTGGGGTGGGAAGTATAGGACTAAGGAAGAGAGCACTACATTAATTGTAGAGGGAAATGGGAGGAGGGGGTGCTGAAAGGTGATAACATGTTATGCATGAAACACTTTGAGCAACAATACTGTAAGCCACAGTGCCAACAGTTACTTTAAAAAAAGTGCTTCTTATTGTGGCAGGCTGGTAGATGGGAGGAAATGGGAAGTGGGTGGGTGGACACTGGTGGGGAAAGCAGATACTGGTGGGACATTGTAGAATGAAACTCAATTCTGAAGTACTTTGTAATCCGCTGCAACTAAATAAAATTTTTAATTAGAATTTTAAGGAGGCCCACTCCATCTCCCAGAGGGGACAGGCATTGTCATGTAGCCAGCAAGAGTAGTATCATTCCGTCTTCAACAAGTGGTGCTGGGACAACTGGTCAGCCACATGCAATAAAACACTCAGACCTCCATCTGACAACATGCACAAAAATCAAATGAAAATGGATTAAAGACCTTGATATCAGACCCGAAACCATAAAAATATAGAACATGTAGGTAAAACACTTTATGGCATTGAAACCAAAGGCATCTTCAAGAAGGAAACAGCACTGTCCAAACAAGTGGAAGCAGAGATAAACAGATGGGACTATATTAAGCTGAGAAGTTTCTGCATCTCAAAGGAAATAGTGATGAGGATACATAGACCACCCACAGAAAGGGAGAAACTATTCAATAGCCATCAGATATGATGCTTATATCTTAGATAATCAAGGTTCTGATAGAACTGAACAAGGAAAAAATATATAACCTCATCCAAAAATGGGGAGAACAAATAAATAGACTCTTCCTCAAAGAAGAAATACAAATGGCCAAACGACACATGAAAAAATGCTCCACATCACTAATCATCAGAGAGATGCAAATCAAAACAACAGTGAGGTACAATCTCACACCACAGAGACAAGCACACATCATAAAGATCAAGATCAATGCTCGTGGGGATGTGGAGAGAAAGGAACTCTCACTCACTGCTTGTTTGAATGCCATCTAGTCCAGCCTTTATGGAAAACAATATGGAGATTTTTCAAAATCCTGAAATTGAACTCCCATATGATCCAACTATATCACTCCTAGGGATACAGCCTAGGAACACAAAAACACAATACAAAAATGCCTTCTGCGCACCTATATTCATTGCAGCACTATTTACAATAGCCAAAATCTGGAAGCAATCCAGATGTCTAACAACAGATGTGTGGCTAAATCTACACAATGAAATACTATGCAGCCATCAGAAAAAAATGAAGTTATGGAATTTTCTCATACTGGGGTGAACATGGAAACTATTAAGCTAAGTGAAATAAGTCAGAGGGAGAGATATACACAGGATAGTTTCAATCATCTATGGAATTTAAGAAAAATAAAATACATTTTTATAATAATACCCAGAGACAATAGAGATGAAGGCTGGAAAAGTTCGGCCCATGGTATGAAGCTTACCACAAAGAGTGGTGAGTTCAGTTGTAGAAATAACTACACAAAAAACTATGATGATAATGGTAGTAAGTGAGAGAAATAGAATACCTGTCTTGAATACAGGCAGGGGGTGGGGTAAAAGAGAGATGGGGTATTGGTAGTGGGAATGTTGCACTTGTAAAGCGGGGATGTAATATATTTTTATAACTGAAACCCAACTACAAACATGTTTGTATTCATGGTGCTTAAATAAAGATATTAATTAAACTTTTTGTTTAAACACTATAGTTATAAGGTTGTTCATACTACATGCTTTTCTTCAAAGACTCAGTTGTTCATGATTGAGTAATACAATGTGCATACAGTCATACAGTGTACAACAACCTTCACCAGTACACATTTCCTACTACTAAGTGATCAGTTTCCCTTTACCCTCCCTGATGTCCTCTTTCCTTCCAACCACCCTTCCTCCTCCTGTTTCTGAGGCAGTCATTTTACTTTTCTTGTCTTCTTTTTTGTCACTGTTGTTTGCACTACTGTTAATGAAGGGGTGCCATGCATATCACTTTTATAGTAGACTCTTCTCTACTCTAATTGCACATTTTTCTCTTTGTGGCATGCTTCCTACCATGGACTGATCTTCATAATCCTCAAAAAAAATGTTTAAGTGCATCTTATATAATTGATAATTAAAGGAAGAAAAATAAACTAGAGAAAATTCCTGAAAAGTATTGTAACCTAGATTTCAGTTCCAAACAATGATTTAGTGATACTTGCTACAAACTGGAAGGACCTGAAGTTGAAGTTAGAAGGAAAGAGGAAGTAGAGTTTTCAATAAAACTATGTGGTGTAGAATAATAGCTTTTGGGGGAAGTTTGGTGCCAGAAGCTTGTGGATTATAGGTGCTTATTAGTGAGGGAGGGGTGACTCCAGCTATTCTGTTAAGAATAGCATCTTTGTCTACAATTAAAATGAGATCTGTAAAAAATTATAAATAGTTCCCTGGAAATTTATACTTCAACAAACATGGCAAACATACACACATAGATCCATGCATGCACACTTGCAGAAACTCAACTTTCAGATTAAAAAAGAATTCTTTAGTTTTACATGTGATTTATGAATTCACCACTTCTTTGGTACAGATGTTCTTATGTATATCTTTGGTGTACAAAATTATAAGTTGCCCCTAATGATTGGAATTATTAGCTGACTTCTGCAAATAGTATTGATATTTAAGATGGTTAAAAGAGCACAATCACAACGCTTCTCGGCCTTTTGGCTAAGATCAAGTGTAGTATCTGTTCTCATCAGTTTAATATCTGATATGTCGGCTATCCGATGACAAAAAAAAGAGCACAATCACTAATAATTATCCCAAATTCTGTCTGCCATTGAAATTTAAAATTACTACTTTTAATAATAATTATTTTTGTGAGAGATTATCTTCTTATGATTTCTGTTAACATCCATATGTTTGTAGAATGGCTTGCTAATTCACGAGCATATGTTAGCTATTCATGTTATTAACCACATTGGCATATTCAGGTTAATATATGTTATTAACAAATAACCTATTAACCTAGCAGAAGCAGAATCTGAATGACTGAGACAGGAGTGCCAACGATTAAATGTGGAAGTTCTTCAGGAGAGAATTTTGCTTTCTATGTGTGTGTTTGCTTTGGGATATGGGCTCACATCCAGCTGTGCTCAGTGTGTACTCCTGGCTCTGCTCTCAGTGATTACTCCTGGGTCTTTGCTCAAGAATCACACTTAGAAGTCCCAGAGTTGAAAATAGGGTTTGCTATGTGTAAGGTAAACTTTGTTCTATCTGATGGGCTCAGATTTTGGCTGTCAAAACTTAATGTCACTTATTCATGAAGGTAGCATCTTAAATTTTTTATTATGGTATTAATAGATATAGTAAGAAGAGAGACAAAAATTAATTGACATACCTAGATAAACCTGAACCTTGTATTATAGGATGAGGGGACAGGAATGGGAGGAAGTCTAGGCCAGGATTAAGAAGAGGCTGACTAATAGAATAGGGTCAGAGATCAAGGGTCTCAAGCACATAAGTGGTGCAGAGGTGTGGCAACAGCACATATCAAAACCAAAGAGCCAAAAATCTGTAACCTTGAGACCCAACTATGGTAAAAAACAAAAACAAAAACAACTTTTCAAAGTAATGCTAACATAGCAGTTAGGGTATTTGCCTTGCATGCAGCCGACTGGTTAGATCCTCTGCATCCCATAAGGTCCCCAACCACTGCAAGGAGTAATTCTTGAGTACAGAGCCAGAAGTAAACCCTAAGCACCATGGGGTGTGACCAAAGGCCAAAAAAACGAAGAAAAAAAAAACAAACTAAAAACTTCAATAGTGTGCCTGTTAAGGAGGTAGGCTGGAGGGGTAGGAGAGAAACTACCATACCAGTAGAAGGAAGGTCACACTAGTGGTGGATTTAGTATTGGAACATTGTGTGACTGAGAACCGATCACGAATAACTTCATATATTGTAATGCCTTTGCTAAAAAAAAGTAGAGCTTTGAAAGAGACTATATGGAAGGTGAACCAAGTTCAACAATTTGTCTAGGTTATGATTTGTCTATGATGGTCTCTCTCTTTCCTCTGTATGGTTTTTGGAACATGTCCTACTTACTGTGCTCAGGGATCATTCATTTTTTGAGGTGCTTGGGGAACTGTATGGGGTACGAGGTACACAGACTTGGGTCAGCTGTGTACAAATGCAAATCCCTCAGCTGACATAGTCTCTTTTAGAAGTCTAGATAATATAGATATTATTTGTTTAACTGTTATATTTATAAAGTATGTCCCAAATCTGTCATTAACACTATTGTAAGTCAGTGCCTCAATAAAAATGGGGAAAAGAGAATTTTTTTTTACATTCTTATATTTAATGCTGGGATAATTCTGACATTTTAGTATTAATCATTGGCTTTTTTAGTAGTTAATGAAATTAGATGAGACTATAGATTACTCAAACATTTTTTTCAATATATAAGCCAAAGCTGTCTATTTTCTTCTGCAAAACATGCTGACCTGAGCTAGTCAGTTTCCTTTCAATGAAGTCTATTTCTAATCCCACCAGTCTCAAATGGGGGCTTGCCAAAAACCATTTATGTTTGTTTCCAAACAGATTTATGCTACTTGATATTAGGATTATTATATTTTGTTATATATTATATAAACTAATAAAATAGGAGTTGGAAGAGAAAATTATTGTTTCTAGGGGAATTTAATTGAATACTTTGGAAAGATTTCTTATAGATCATATGATTAAAAATAATATATATAAAAATGGTAGAAGTAAAAAAACAAAATTCAAAAAACAGGTGAAAAACAGTAAAGGCTCTATTTTATTTTACAGATGTTTTCTAGTTTTCTGCTTTTTATAGAAACTGTTAGAACTCTTAGAAGTGCATTGAAATATGCCTTATATGTGAAGAATATCATTTAATTAATAAAATACTAATCAGTTTTTCTAGAGCCTAGACCTAATATGAAAAAAATCTTTCATATTTTGCATTTATTTCTTTTATTTAAATACCTTTATTACAAAGTTGTTCATGATTGAATTTCATCTTACAATGTACATGATCCTTCACCCATGAACATTTTCCATCTTTTCCCATTGTACACCTTTCCCTCTTTCTTCTCCACTACCTATATCTGAGTAGGTATTTAATTCCTCTCTCTCACTCTCTATTTCTACCTTTATTTATTTATTTATTTATTTATTTATTTATTTATTTATTTATTATTTATTTATTTTTGGTTTTTGGGCCACACCATAAGGAACGCCGGGATTCTAACCTGGGTAGGCTGCTTTCAAGGCAAACACCACTATGCTATCTCTCCGGCCCCCTTTATTTTTATTTTTAGATCCTGTGGCTTGCACTATTGTTAATGGAGGGGATATTGTGCATATCAAGTTATCTTTGTTAAACACCTTGTTCTTGTCCAGAATGATCATTTCCAGCTATCATTGTCAGTGGTCCCTTCTCTGCCCTAACTACACTACTTCATTATTTGTGGCAAGCTTCCTGCCATGGACTAGTCCTCCTGACCCTCCTCTCTATTGTTTCTGGACATTATTCTCACACCATCTTTTATTTTTTATATCCCATAAAGGAATGAGATTATTCTATGTTTATCCCTCTCCCTCTGACTCATTTCACTCAGCATAATACTCTCCATATCATCTATGTATAAGCAAAATGACTTCATTAGAAACAATAACTTTTGATTGAACAGCTAGACACTCTTTTCTTTTGTTCTTTTCTTCTTTCTTTCTTTTCTTTCTTCTTTCTATCTTCTCTTTCTTTCTTTCTCTTTATTTCTTTCTTTATTTCTTTCTTTCTTTATTTATTTATTTTTCTTTCTTTCTCTCTCTCTCTTTCTTTCTTTCTTTCTTTCTTTCTTTATTTCTTTCTTTCTTTCTTTCTTTCTTTCTTTCTTTCTTTCTTCTTTCTTTCTTTCTCTCTTCTTCTTTCTCTTTCTTTCTTTCTTTCTTTCTTTTTTTTTTTCTTTTTTCTTTTTTTTTCTTTAAACACCTTGATTACATACATGATTGTGTTTGGGTTTCAGTCATAAAAGGAACACCACCCATCACCAGTGCAACATTCCCATCACCCAAGTCCCAAATCTCCCTCCTCCCCACCCAACCCCCCGCCTGTACCCTAAACAGGCTCTACATTTCCCTCATACATTCTCAATATTAGGACAGTTCAAAATGTAGTTATTTCTCTAACTAAACTCATCACTCTTTGTGGTGAGCTTCCTGAGGTGAGCTGGAACTTCCAGCTCTTTTCTCTTTTGTGTCTGAAATTTATTATTGCAAGAATGTCTTTCATTTTTCTTAAAACCCATAGATGAGTGAGACCATTCTGCGTTTTTTTCTCTCTCTCTGACTTATTTCACTCAGCATAATAGATTCTGTGTACATCCATGTATAGGAAAATTTCATGACTTCAATCCCTCCTGACAGCTGCATAATATTCCATTGTGTATATGTACCACAGTTTCTTTAGCCATTCGTCTGTTGAAGGGCATCTTGGTTGTTTCCAGAGTCTTGCTATGGTAAATAGTGCTGCAATGAATATAGGTGTAAGGAAGAGATTTTTGTATTGTATTTTTGTGTTCTTAGGTTATATTCCTAGGAGTGGTATAGCTGGATCGTATGGGAGCTCGATTTCCAGTTTTTGGAGGAATCTCCATATTGCTTTCCATAAAGGTTGAACTAGACGGCATTCCCACCAGCAGTGGATAAGGGTTCCTTTCTCTCCACATCCCCCGCCAGCACTGTTTGTTCTCATTCTTTGTGATGTGTGCCATTCTCTGTGGTGTGAGGTGGTATCTCATTGTTGTTTTGATTTGCATCTCTCTGATGATTAGTGATGTGGAGCATTTCTTCATGTGTCTTTTTGGCCATTTGTATTTCTTCTTTTGTCAAAGTGTCTGTTCATTTCTTCTCCCCATTTTTTGATGGGATTAGATGTTTTTTTTCTTGTAAATTTCTGTCAGTGCCTTGTATATTTTGGAGATTAGCCCTTTGTCTGATGGGTATAGGGTGATTAGATTCTCCCACTCAGTGGGTGGCTCTTGATTCCTGGGCACTATTTCCTTTGAGGTGCAGAAGCTTCTCAACTTAATATATTCCCATCTGTTAATCTCTGTTTTCACTTGCTTGGAGAGTGCAGTTTCCTCCTTGAAGATGCCTGAAGTCTCAATGTCCTGGAGAGTTTTGCCTATGTGTTGTTCTATATATCTTATGGTTTGGGGTCGGATATCGAGGGTCTTTAATCCATTTGGATTTTACCTTCGTACATGATGTTAGCTGGGGGTCTAAGTTCAATTTTTTGCAAGTGGCTAGCCAGTTGTGCCAACACCACTTGTTGAAGAGGCTTTCCTTGCTCCATTTAGGATTTCCTGCTCCTTTATCAAAAATTAGGTGATTGTATGTCTGGGGAACATTTTCTGAGTATTCAAGCCTATTCCACTGATCTGAGGGTCTGTCCTTATTCCAATACCATGCTGTTTTGATAACTATTGCTTTGTAGTAAAGTTTAAAGTTGGTGGAAAGTAATTCCTCCCATATTCTTTTTCCCAATGATTGCTTTAGCTATTCTAGGGTGTTTATTGTTCCAAACAAATTCAAAAGTGCCTGATCTACCTCTTTGAAGAATGTCATAGGTATCTTTAGAGGGATAGCGTTGAATCTGTATAACGCCATGGGGAGTATTGCCATTTTGATGATGTTAATCCTGCCAATCCATGAGCAGGGTATGTGTTTTCATTTCCGCGTGTCCTCTCTTATTTCTTGGAGCAGAGTTTTATAGTTTTCTTTGTATAGGTCTTTCACATTTTTAGTCAAGTTGATTCCAAGATATTTGAGTTTGTGTGGCACTATTGTGAATGGGGGTTGTTTTCTTAATGTCTATTTCTTTCCTTATTACTATTGGTGTATAGAAAGGCCATTGATTTTTGTGTGTTAATTTTGTAGCCTGCCACCTTGCTATATGAGTCTCTATTGTTTCTAGAAGCTTTTTGGTAGAGTCTTTAGGGTTTTCTAAGTAGAGCATCATGTCATCTGCAAACAGTGAGAGCTTGACTTCTTCCTTTCCTATCTGGGATTCCCTTGATAACTTTTTCTTGCCTAATCGCTATAGCAAGTACTTCCAGTGCTATGTTGAATAGGAGTGGTGAGAGAGGGACAGCCTTGTCTTGTGCCAGAATTTAGAGGGAAGGCTTTTAGTTTTTCTCCATTGAGGATAATATTTGCCACTGGCTTGTGGTAGATCGCCTTAACTATATTGAGAAAGGTTCCTTCCATTCCCATCTTGCTGAGAGTTTTGATCAAGAATGGGTGTTGGACCTTGTCAAATGCTTTCTCTGCATCTATTGATATAATCATGTGGTTTTTATTTTTCTTGTTGTTGATGTTGTGTATTATGTTGATAGATTTACGGATGTTAAACCATCCTTGCATTCCTGGGATGAAACCTACTTGATCGTAGTGGATGATCTTCTTAATGAGGTATTGAATCCTATTTGCCAGGATTTTGTTGAGGATCTTTGCATCTGCATTCATCATCGATATTGGTCTGTAATTTTCTTTTTTCGTAGCATCTCTGTCTGGTTTAGGTATCAAGGTGATGTTGGCTTTATAAAAGCTATTTGGGAGTGTTTCCACTTGTTCAATTTCATGAAAAAGTCTTGCCAGGATTGGTAGTAGTTCCTCTTGGAAAGTTTGATAGAATTCATTAGTGAATCCATCTGGGCCTGGGCTTTTGTTTTTGGGCAGACTTTTGATTACCATTTTTATTTCATCAATGGTGATGGGGGTGTTTAGATATGCTACATCCTCTTCTTTCAACCGTGGAAGATTATAAGAGTCCAAGAATTTATCCATTTCTTCCAGGTTCTCATTTTTAGTGGCATAGAGTTTTTCAAAGTAGTTTCTGATTACCCTTTGAATCTCTGTCATATCAGTAGTGATCTCTCCTTTTTCATTCCTAATACGAGTTATCAAGTTTCTCTCTCTCTCTTTCTTTGTTAGGTTTGCCAGTGGTCTATCAATCTTGTTTATTTTTTCAAAGAACCAACTTCTGCTTTCGTTGATCTTTCGGATTGTTTTTTGGGTTTCCACTTCGTTGATTTCTGCTCTCAGCTTTGTTATTTCCTTCTGTCTCCCTATTTTTGGGTCCTTTTGTTGAGTACTTTCTAGTTCTATTAGCTGTGTCATTAAGCTACTCAGGTAAGCTCCTTCTTCCTTCCTGATGTGTGCTTGCAAAGCTATAAATTTTCCTCTCAGTACTGCTTTTGCTATGTCCCATAAGTTCTGATAGTTTGTGTCTTTATTGTCATTTGTTTCCAGGAACCTTTTGATTTCCTTCTTGATTTCATCTCGGACCCACTGGTTATTGAGTATAGAGGCTGTTTTAACTTCCAGGTGTTAAAGTTTTTTCTTCTGAGTCCCCTTTGGAATTCACAAATAATTGCAGAGCCTTGTGGTCAGCGAAGGTAGTCCTGCAAAATTTCTATCCTCTTGATATTATGGAGGTATGTTTTATGTGCCAGCATGTAGTCTATCCTGGAGAATGTCCCATGTACATTGGAGAAGAATGTGTATCCAGGTTTCTGGGGATGGAGTGTCCTATATATATCCACTAGGCCTCTTTCTTCCATTTCTCTCCTCAGGTCTAGTATATTCTTGTTGGGTTTCAGTCTGGTTGACCTATCCAGTGTTGACAAAGCAGTGTTGAGGTCCCCCACAATTATTGTGTTGTTATTGATATTGTTTTTTCAGATTTGTCAACAGTTGTTTTAAATATTTTGCTGGCCCCTTTTTGGTGCATATATGTTTAGGAGAGTTATTTCTTCCTGCTCTACATACCCCTTGATTAATATAAAATATCCATCTTTGTCCCTTATAACCTTCCTGAGTATAAAGTTTGCATTATCTGATATTAGTATGGCCACTCCAGCTTTTTTATGGGTGTTGTTTGCTTGGATAACTTTTCTCCAGCCTTTTATTTTGAGTCTATGTTTGTTCTGACTATTCAGGTGCGTTTCTTGTAGGGCAGCAGAAGGTTGGGATTGAGTTTTTTGATCCATTTAGCCACTCTGTGTCTCTTAACTGGTGCATTTAGTCCATTGACGTTGAGAGAAAGAATTGTCCTGGGATTTAATGCCATCTTTATATCGAAATTTGGTGTGTCTTTTGGTCAGTCTTGTCTTAGATTAGGTCTTTCAGTTTTTCTCTTAAGACTGGTTTTGAGTCTGTAAAGTTTCTGAGCTGTTTTTGTCTGTGAAACCATGTATTCTTCCGTCAAACCGGAAAGTGAGTTTTGCTGGGTACAGTATTCTAGGTGAAGCATTCATTTCATTCAGTCTTGTCACAATATCCCACCACTGCTTTCTGGCATTTAGTGTTTCTGGTGACAGGTCTGCTGTAAATCTCAAGGATGCTTGCTTGAATGTAATTTTCCCCTTTTGATCTTGCTGTTTTCAGAATTCTGTCTCTATCTGTGGGATTTGTCATTTGTGACTAGGATGTGGTCTTGGGTGGTTTTTCTTGGTCTCTTTTGGTTGGTACTCTTCGAGCATGCAGGATTTGATCACATATATTCTTTAGCTCTGGGAGTTTCTCTTTAATGATGTTCTTGACCGTTGATTCTTCCTGGAAATTTTCTTCCTGGGTCCCTGGGACTCCAATGATTCTTAAGTTGTTTCTGTTGATCTTATCATAGACCTCTATTTTCATCTGTTCCCATTCTTTGACTAATTTTTCCATTGTCTTTTCATTTGTTTTAAGTTTTTTTTCCAATCTCTCCTGTTGTATGGAATTGTTATGTATCTCATCTTCCACAGCACCAAGTCTATTCTCAGCTTCTGATACCCTGTCCCAGAGCTTATCCATTTTGTCATTCACTTCGTTTACTGATTTTTTCAGGCCTGTTATTTGACATGTTATTTCAGTTTGGAGTTTTTGTGATTTTCTGTCTTCATATTTTCTTGATTCTTATTAGTGTTCTGTTCTATTCTATTCATGGTTTCTTTGAGTTCTTTGAGTATATTCCATATTGCTACTCTAAAGTCCTTATCTGAGAGATTGATTAGTTGTGTTGGTCGTTAACTGGTCATCAGAATTGTCATCTTCATTCTCTATGTCCTGATGCTGGGGCCTGCGTTGCTTCCCCATTGTCACACTTGTATTGTGGGTTTTTTCTACTGTTGTGGTGGTATTCATTGGTTTATATGATGCAGGCAACACACTTCTCTGGCTCCGCCCTTTCTGGATGGGCCGACTTGCCTCCAAGGTAGGGGAGTCCTCCATGGATGACGCCTCACACAGGATCAAATCTTAGGCCCAAGCACGCAGCAGAGAAGACAGTCTGGAGAGAAATTCTTGCTTCTGTGGTCCAGTACAGTTCTTAGTGTGGTTTTTTTCTTCTTGTGATGGTGTTCTTTTTTTAGAAAGAGCGCACGGGCTGCGTAGCGAAGTGGAGCTAAGTGCCTTCTGGAGCCTCTTTTCAGCCCACTCCTCAGTGAGGTTTACGCAACAGGATAGCAGAGAGACACACACAGGCAGCACTCACAGTTTTTTCACAGTCGGGCCCCCTACTGGTCAGGCGTAGTTCTCACTCGCTCGCTGGGCAGCTTCAGAATGCTGGTATTTTTGGGGGTTCACTTTCCCAGGACTCTGAGGAGAGTCCACTGGCTCGCTGGGTAGCTTCCGAAATGTAGTTTCTTTGGGGTTCACTTCCCAGGGCTCTGAGGAGAGCTTCCAGAGTTCAGGAAAGACAGAGAAGGGTAGGGACAGGCTCCCTTCCGGTGCTCAGTTTCCTCAGAAGAAGCACAGCCGGGGGTGGAGACTCTGCAGGTATAGCAATCAGCACTCTGCCTGGAGACCCCCACCATCCAGCCCATTTCTCACTCACTCACTGGCCTCGCTGGGGGTAGCTCCGAATGTAGTTTTTCTTTGGGGTTCGCTTCCCAGGGCTCTGAGGGAGAGCTTCCAGAGTTCAGGAAAGACAGAGAAGAGTAGGACAGGGCTCCCTTCAGGTGCTCAGTTTCTGGTTCGCTGGGTAGCTTCCAAATGTAGTTTCTTTGGGGGTTCGCTTCCCAGGGGCTCTGAGGAGAGCTTCCAGAGTTCAGGGAAAGACAGAGAAGGGTAGGACAGGGCTCCCTTCCGGTGCTCAGTTCCTCAGAAGGAGCACAGCCCGGTGGAGATTCTGCAGGTAGAGCAATCAGCACTCTGCCTGGAAACCCCCACCTGCAGCCATTTCTCACTCACTCACTGGCTCGCTGGGTAGCTTCCAAATGTAGTTTCTTTGGGGTTAGCTTCCCAGGGCTCTGAGGAGAGCTTCCAGAGTTCAGGAAAGACAGAGAAGAGTAGGACAGGGCTCCCTTCCAGTGCTCAGTTTCCTCAGAAGAAGCACAGCCCGGTGTAGAGTCTGCAGGTAGAGCAATCAGCACTCTGCCTGGAAACCCCCACCTGCAGCCATTTCTCACTCACTCACTGGCTCGCTGGGTAGCTTCCGAATGTAGTTTCTTTGGGGTTTGCTTCCCAGGGCTCTGAGGAGAGCTTCCAGAGTTCAGGAAAGACGGAGAAGGGTAGGACAGGGCTCCCTTCCGGTGCTCAGTTCCTCAGAAGGAGCACAGCCCGGTGGAGATTCTGCAGGTAGAGCAATCAGCACTCTGCCTGGAAACCCCCACCTGCAGCCATTTCTCCTCTTTCTTTCTTTCTTTCTTTCTTTCTTTCTTTCTTTCTTTCTTTCTTTCTTTCTCTTTCTTTCTTTCTTTCTTTCTTTCTTTTCTTTCTTTCTTTCTTTCTTTCTTTCTTTCTTTCTTCTTTCTTTCTTTCTTTTTCTCTTTTTCTTTTTCTTTCATTCATTCTTTTCCTTCCTCCCTCCCTCCCTTCCTCCCTCCCTTCCTCCCTCCCTTCCTCCCTTCTTTCCTCCCTCCCTCCCTTCCTCCCTTTTTCCCTCCCTCTCTCCCTCCCTTCCTTCCTCCCTCCCTCCCTCTCCTTCCCTCCCTCCCTCCCTCCTTCCTTCCTTCCTTCCTTCCTTCCTTCCTTCCTTCCTTCCTTCCTTCCTTCCTTCCTTCCTTCCTTCCTTTCTCTTTTTTCTTTCTTTACTTA
Source organism: Suncus etruscus (assembly GCF_024139225.1). Taxonomy (NCBI): domain Eukaryota; kingdom Metazoa; phylum Chordata; class Mammalia; order Eulipotyphla; family Soricidae; genus Suncus; species Suncus etruscus. The sequence goes on along the minus strand of NC_064855.1, from coordinate 106,767,856 downwards.
TTTAGTTAAGAATAATTTTTTTACTTAAGCATCTTGGTTGCAAAAATATTCATAGCTGGGTTTCAGTCATTAAATGTACACCACCTTTCATCAGTGTAACTTTTTCTTGCCACCAGAGTTCCCCATCTCCCTCCTCTGCCACCCACTGCCTGTATTCAAGACAGGCATTCTATTTCTCTCTCTTTCACTATCATTGTCTTGATAGTTGTTAGTGTAGTTATTTCTCTAACTGAACTCACCACTCTTTGTGGTAAGCTTCATACCATGGGCTAATTCGTCCAGCCCTCAACTCTATTGTTTCTGGGTATTATTACAATGTATTTTATTTTATGTCATTTCTCTCCACATCCATGTCAGCACTGATTATTCTTGTTCTTTGTGATGCGTGCCAGTCTCTGTGGCATGAGATGGTACCTCATTTGTTGTGTTGACTTTCATCTCCATGATGATTAGTGATGTGCCTCTTGGCCATTTGTATTTATTCTTTCAGGAATGTCTGTTTATTTCTTCTCCCCATTTTTGATGATGTTAGATTTTTTTCTTGTTAAGTTCTGCAATATCTTCTATATCTTAGATAATAAACCCTTATCTAATGGGTATTAGGTGAATAGTTTCTCCCATTCCATAGGTGACCTTTGTAACCTAGTCACTGTTTCCTTTGAAGTGCAGAAGCTTCTCAGTTTAATGTAATTCTATTTGTTTATCTTTGCTTCCACTTGTTTGGACAGTGGTCTTTTCTCCTTAAAGATGCTTTTAGTTTAAATTACATGGAGTATTTTGCCTATATTTTCTTCTATATACCTTATAGTTTTAGGCTTGATTAAGGTCTCTAATACACTTTGATTTTATCTTTGTGCATTGTGTTAAATTGAGATCTGAGTTCACATTTTTTGCATGTGGCTGACCAGTTATCCCAACACTCTACTTTTTTGAAGAGTCTTTACTTGCTGCATTTTGAATTCCTTGCCACTTTGTCAAAGATTAATTTGTTATATGTCTGGGGGTCCTTTTCTTTTCCTTCTTTATATAAATTTTTCTCTAGTTTTTCAGTTTCTTTTCTTTAGAAGAAACTATTAGAAATCTTAGAAGTGTGTTAAAATATGGCTTTTATGAAAAGAACACCATTCAATTAATAAAATCCTAATAGTGGTAGGAAGGTTGCAGTGGTGAAGGGGAGTATTCGTTTTTATGACTGAAACCCAACTACAAACATGTTTATAACCATGGTGCTTAAATAAATATATTTTAAAATATGACTTAAGGGTTATATTAATGTGTTTAAAATAGGAAATGTGAACACAACTCTATTGTAAATTGTCATTTGAATTTGGTTTGTATATTGATGCATGCATTTGCATCAAATTACTAATTATATTACACCTTTTTATGAAGTCTAATTTCAATCATGCAGTGTAAAACACTGATTAAAAGAGTATTTAACAAGTTTATATTTATGATGTTTTAAGAAAAATTAGATTGACTGGAGTGAACATTATAATAAAGACTAGTTCCTTGTATGATTTCCTAAATTTGAGATTAGTGTAAGACCTAGCATAACTCAGGTCCAAGGAGTGGAAAAGAAGTGCTCAGGAGGTAAGGGGTAGAGGTTATTTAAACTGTTGCTATTTATAAATGTCCCCATCATGAACCCTCCCCCTCCATAGATATGTTGAAATCGTAATACAATCTGATGGTAGGCTTCTTTTTTTATTTGCTTTTCTGCCACACCTAGCTGTGCTTGGAGTTTACTCCTGATTCTGTGCTTAGGGATCACTCTTGGCAGGGCTCAGGGGATACTCCAACTATCTTTCCTGTTTTATCTCTCTAGCCCCAAGGTAGGACTTTTGAGAGGTCATTTGGATGCTAGAGAGAGCTGGGTCCTCATGAATTAGTGTGCTTATCAAAAAGCATGCTTTAACTTTTTATTTTTGCCTATTTGCCCTGTAAGGGTTAGAGGAATATTTTTTCTATCCATGGCAAAATTTGGATATTTTTAAGATCATTAATGGGCCGATGGGCAGCCAACAACAAAAAAACAATGTGTCCTGGTCCATTTGTGTACCAGGGGTCAGACCATACTATAGCATTTCATAGGCCTTAAATGGCCTATGAGCCAGATGTCCCTCATCTATGCCTTATTACTTGTTCTTGGGCATTTGGCCAAGAGAGTCCACTCATCTCTTTCCCTCTGAGGGCACTGGTAGATGGTGTTATTTCTGAGTCCAATAAGTGGGTTCTTAGAGACCAAAGTCATTGCCACTTGGATCTTGAACTTCCCATTCTCCAAAAAAATGGAAGAAATAAATGCTTGTCACTTGACATGCTTGCTGCTTAAGTCACTCAGCTTGGTATTTTTGTTAGGGCAGCCTGAATAGACAAAGACAACATATCTCCAGAACAAGATTTTCATGGTGGCCTTCAAACTGATGAGTATCAGCCCATGAAGAAAGTAAGATAAGGGCAAGGAATTTACTTTAAAAGCCTTAGAGAAGGGCTGAAGAGATGTACAGGGGTTAATGTACTTCTTTTCTGTTCTACTGAAACTTTAGTTAGAATATCCATCACCACTTATAATCTCCCAAGTACACCAGGGATCACATCCAGTGATAGAGACAGCAACAACCCTTTAAGACCACAGGGTCTGGTCCTCAAACTAACAGACAAGTATTAAAAAGATTCCAAATTCTGGACTTAAATTTTCTCAGAGATATGTTTGTTTTATGTTACAATTGCCTTTGTTTTTAGAAATTAAAGTATAGAGGGGCCGGGCAGTGGCACAGTGGTAGGATGGACCTAGGACCTAGGACGGACTACAGTTCGATATCCCAGCATCCCATATGGTTCCCTGAGCCAGGGAGGGATTTTGTGCACAGAGCCAGGAGTAACCCCTGAGAGTCACTGGGTGTGACTCCAAAAACCAAAAAAAAAAGGGGGGGGGAGGGGAACAAAATTAAAGTAGAACTTTTTAAAAAATGGCTTTAATGGGCAAAATAAAAATTTGAATCTTTTGAATATCCTGTGTTAGAGAGCCCCCACCCCATACTGATAGCATTAGCAGAGTAAAAGAACCATCAGCCTTTATAATTTCACAAGAACTATTTTCTCTATATTATTTTTACTTGCATATAAAAATATGACATGGGCCTTTAGGGTATAATTCAAACAGGTGGACTCTTTTATGTTTGTCTTAGCAAAGTCTGACTAATGGCTTTTCTACAGTGTATAAAAATAGAAACATCAAGGGAATTTTGAATAGTTTTAAATGCTTACAGAGGGCAAAGAGAAGGTTCATGCTTTAAGACAAAGATGATCACAGTGGTATAACTACATTGTGCTTTAAATGGCTTCCCAGACTCTGTTGACTTGGGTATAAATAAGGAGGAGAAAGAGAATCAAGCTATAATTGTACATTTATTATATTCATCAGAAAGCTTAGGCGGTAAGGACGCATTTTTGCATCCACACACACTCTTGGTTGGTTGTGGGTTCTGTAGATAAAAAAAAAAATGATGTGACCATTCATAAGCAAAACATCTATGCCCAAATATAACGCTTACAATAGATTCTGTTCCAATAATTTCATTAGAAATCAATGGAAAGGGGCCGGGCGGTGGCGCTAAAGGTAAGGTGCCTGCCTTACCTGCACTAGCCTAGGACGGACCGCGGTTCGATCCCCCGGCGTCCCATATGGTCCCCCAAGCCAGGAGCGACTTCTGAGCGCATAGCCAGGAGTAACCCCTGAGCGTCACCGGGTGTGGCCCAAAAACCAAAAAAAAAAAAAAAGAAATCAATGGAAAGACTCAACTGTGTGGAGGCTAGTTTAATACTTGATTGAAGATTTTCTTAATTCAAGTTGGGAGGAAGGTTGAGGACCTTCAGGAACCATTCTTCATGATAATCAGTAAAACTATATTTGATGCTGGAATTGAATCATGGCCAATGTCTCAGAGTCAAGAATCTTAATTTTTGTTCTTTCTCTCCAGGTCTTTTCACAGTATTTAAACTGTTTAAGGTTTTTCAATAAATACTGTTAAAGAACTAATCATAATGCTAATATCAAAACTCAAAAGGAAAAAAAATCAAGAGTTAAGGAAAGAGTACTTAAGCATCTCATTCATTGGATCGTTACACAACCTACTAGGAAATACAGCTTTTTTAAGAACACTAATCAAATTTTCACATGGCATCTACATTTTATAGGGATTTTACAGTTATTACCTCATTTAATTATCATTCAAATTATCTAAAGCAGTTACTAGGATTATGATCTCTATAAATGAGAGTTCTGGATAGTACAGGGAACAAGGCACTTGTCATACTTGTGGCTGAGCCTCGTTCAATCTCCAGCACTATATATGGTCCATTAAGCACTGCCAGGTGTGGTTCATGAGTCATACAAGTACTAGCAAAGCCTCCCTTACATAGTTAAGGACAATAAGACACAGAGAGGCCAACTCATTGCTTTAGAGTAGCAGTAATGTTGATGACAGGATTTAAATTTGGCTCAGTATGGGACCAAAATCAGTGCTCCAAGCCTCTACATGTTGCTGCATTCTAATTAAGAATGTAGTTATAACAGTATCTAAAAAGGTAAGTTCTTGCTACCGTCTATTTTCTGACCGCATTAAGGTCACAGATATTCCCAGTGGTGCTTGATAAACTCAGTTGTTTCAGGCCTAATACAGGCCTTTTTCGTCTCCTTGCAGTAAATTATCCATTCAGGACACAGTGGTCAGAAGAAGGCATATGAAAAGAAAGAGTGTATACATTTGGCCACATCCTGTGAAATAACTTTGGTAAAGAAAAGGAACAACAAGTAGCTTTTATTTCTTAATTCTTCCCTTCCATGAAACTCACTAGGAAACAGGAATGATTGTAGTAGATGCTGTTCACTTTAAAGTCAGTGGACTCATATTTTGCTTGTACTACTGAACAGAATTCCTATTCTTCTAGCTTATAAATTCTCATGGTTTCACACTAAAGTAAGAATATAGACCAAATTCTTACAATAAGTAAGATATTTATAGATGGTATATGTATATGACATTTACATTTATATTATATCCAGGTAAAATTATGTTGCTCTCTGATATTCATATTTGATAACTCATTATCACATCTGATTGTATGTACAGATACATAAAGAAATATGATCATGTCAAGAATATGTTCTTTCAAAACTGTGGTACATATACACCATGGAGTACTATGTTAGGGAAATGAAGTTATAACATTTTCCTATACATAGATATACATGAAGCTAATATGCTGAGTGAAATAAGTCAGAGAGAGAGAGAGAGAGAGAGAGAGAGAGAGAGAGAGAGAGAGACACAGAATAGTTTCACTCATCTGTGGGATTAAGAACAATAAAAGATAGTATGGGAATAATACCCAGAGACAATAGAGATGAGAGCAGGAAGGACTAGCCCACTATATGAAGCTTCTCACAAAGAGAGGTGAGCACAGTTAGAGAAATAACTATACTAACAACTGTCATGGCAATGATAGTGAGTGAGAGAAATAAAATACCTGTCTCAAAGACAGGCAGGGGATAGGGTAGGAGGGAGATGGGGGACATTGGTGGTAGAAAGGTTGCACTGGTGAAGGGGGGGTGTACTCTTTATGACTGAAACACAACTAGAAACATGAAATAAAGATATTATTAGGGAAAAATATGTTCTTTCAAATAGCACTTTGCAGGATTTTTTTAACTAATAAACATTTTTTAGATTATCAAAGTACCATGATTTACAGTTATTCATAGTTGAGTTGTAGGCGTACAATGGTTTTGGCACCAATCCTGCCATCAGGATTCCCTTCACCAATCTTCTCAGGATTCCTCCCATAGTCACTCCACAACCCCCCAGCTTGCTATCTTGACAGAACCCTTTTTAGTTCAATTGTTAAAGCTTGAGTTTTATGATTTCAGTGTGGTTGACTCTGTGGTTTGGGTATTTAGGTCTATTGTTCACGAAAACTTACAATGTACTTGTGTCCTCTTGACCAATAACCTCTATTTTGTCTCTAACCTGTTCTCTCTGTCTCCCTTCCATTCTATTTCTTTCCTTACCCTTATACTATGCAACCAAGGATGATATAGGCACCCTCCCTTTACACTATTATGCTTCTTTATTCAGTTAGTCTAAATACCACATATATGTGATATCATCTTGTTTTTAATCCTTCTCTTTCTGGCTTACTACATTTAACATATCTTCCAATTCCATCTATGTTGCAAGGAATTACTTGATTTCATCATACTTTATAACTGTGTAGTTTTCCACTGTGCATGTATAACACACCCTCATGATCCACTCACCTGTCAGTGATATCTAGGTTGATTCCAAATCTTAGCTATTGTACTGAGTGCTGCAATACATGAGTGTGTGCATATCTCTTCTTTAAATTAATATTTTTCTCACTTGGGGATAGAAAGCCAGAAATGGGAATATTTAGCAATTGTAATTTCTATTTGGATTTAGTGAAATAGAGATAGTTAATTTTTACAAAAGATGAAACTTATACTTAGAGAAGTGCTAGAATGTTCTTATCCTAGTACTCTGCATGATCACATAGCTGTGGCAAGAATTTAGCCTGGATCTGGTGGCTTTCATAATGATGAATTAATTTTAGTACATCAGTTCATGTGGTCCACAGGCACAGAACAAATTTCAAAATGTCATTATTAAATGCAGGCCTATCGCATGGATGAGTTAATTTACTGACAGTGTTTTAGTCACTTTTCTAAATTGACTATATTGACTGATGTTGAATCATTGATGGAGGGTGATAAGTCCTGTCCTCACCAGTTTCACTGCAAGTTCACTGTTTTGAATCCTAAATAAGAATTTGCCATTGTTTGAAATAGTAAAACACTTAAAAGATCTGAGGGCCATATCACATAATATCAGGGTTTACTCTAGGCTCTCCTCTCAAAAATTGGTCCTCATGATGTCTAAGGCCATATGTGCTTCCTGGGATCCAACACAACTGGGGATCCAACATGTAAGGCAAGTACCCAATTCTCTGTACTATCACTCCAGTCCTAGAATGTCAGAATTTCTAATAAGTGTTCTTTCATGCATAATACATTTTCTATCAGGAATACCGAAGAAACATCTTTGGAACAGTCAAGTCTAGTCTGCTCTTTCTTTATTGTTAACATATATGCCTTCATTGATGAAGGAGAAAGCTTTTCCTCTGTGAGGCGGGTTGTGGACAAATATAATGATGTAAGCCAGCAAACCAACACATCTTGGTTTTTATATTTAGTCATCAACATGATTTAAGACAATATGACTCATGAATATGAGCCACCATAGTATTGCTATTCTGTGCCAAAGTTGACACTGGGAAGGGCAAAGGCGTGAAACAAGCAGAAATGCAATAATTTTTTGCTAATATTTAAATTCATTTAATTCAGTGTTTTTGAAGATTATAAGACTTAACTTACCTCTTTCTGATGAATAACAATGCTATATTTGAGAGGATGATAAAGGCTGGGACAAGTATTTGTTTTTATCAAAAATTATAAAAATGCAAACAAATCAAAGAAAGCTCTGAGGTTCAGATACTTAGAACCCTAAGATTATGTTTGATATACAGCTCATATATGTATGTGTGTTTTTCCTTTTGAAACTTTTATTTACCACATAGATAATATTGTCAGTTATTGGATCACATAGTCATAATTATTTTAAAGTATATTTGAAATGAGAATTGATCACTGAGGTATCTGACACTTGCGAGATTTCAAGAAAGGAAACTGAGCAAGGAAGAAAAACAGAAGGATTGGGTTGTTTACATCTGAGCAGGTAAGTTATGAAGAAGTTTCTATTCATAATTAGAGTTCAGCTGGCTAGTAACAGCATGTCCACATCTATTGGAGGAAAACACCAACCTCTTCAAGTGCCACTAGATAAGTCCTAGGGACAGGGCCATGCATGTCATAGGAGCCATTCCTCCCTTCTATCGAGCTGTGATACATACCACTGCATTCTGAACTCCAGAACAAAAACCAACAGAAAAAATGAAGATGAGTTTGGGAAATTGTTATTGACCTGCGGATGCTCTCCTGGTTTGCGAATACTTGTGTGTATCTACATGGGTTGGGTGGGAAAATATTTAAATGGGAGGAGCAGTGAAAAAGAGAAACAAGACTTTATTTGCCTTTTTTTCTTTTTTTTTTCTTTTTCTTTTTCTTTTTTTCTTTTTTTTTTTTTTTAGCTTTTCTAGTAAGTGCTCAGGCCCCCTTGAGGCCTTCTCCTTTTTTGGCCAACTGAGCCCGGGATTTAGTTCAATGTGAGGGCTTGAAGATGCAACACTTAACAGCTTCTGTGATGCCTGATCAACCTAGGAATGCTTGGGGAACTTCCAGGCTGCATCCAGAAGGTGCCATGAAGGACAGGGAACTGAATCAGGGTCATTATGAAAAATCAGTACCATAACCCTTGTACTATTTCTCTGGCTCTAGAAACAAACTTTTGAAAAAAAAAAAAAACAAAAACAAAAACCAAAACAAATGTTTTCATGGTTTTGGGACCATACCCAATGATACTTAAGGTTACTTGTGGTTCTACTTCAGGAATTACTTTTGGCAGGACTCAGGGAACCATCTGGAATACTGACATAAAACCTAGTTCAGCTGCTTGCAAGGCTATATACTATTGCTCTGGTCTGAAACACACCATATATTTAGTTGCTATAGTAACAAAAATATGAACACTAACTCAATCATCCAAAGCTGCTCAGTTTGGAGCCAGAGCAGTGGCGCAAACAGTAGGGCGTTTGCCTTGCACACGCTGACCTAGGATGGTCTGCGGTTCGTTCCCCTGGCCTCCCATATGGTCCCCCCAAGCCAGGAGCTATTTCTGAGCGAAAAATCCAGGAGAAACCCTGAGTGTTACCGGGTGTGGCCCCAAAACAAAAATAATGAAAACCAAAAAAGCTGCTCAGTAAACTAAGGTTGAGGGAGGAGGAGTGAAAAGAAGTCCAAAGAGGGCACTAGGTCCAGAAGGTGAGTTGGATACCTCTGTACCTAAGTATAGTGTGTATAGGGCCCAGCATGCCAGTTATAGATAAGCAGAGTCCTGAAGACATCAGAGAAACCTGTGGGCAGGAGAAGCTAACCTTGCAATCACAGTGTGTACAAACAGGACAGTGATGAGAATCAAAGGCCCAGCCAACAGACTTCACTGCTTTGAAGAAGTAAGCTCTGGACCTCAGAGTAGGGCTCTCTCATCTCCTTGGGCCAGGGGTTACCCATCCCCTTAGCTGAGACACTTTCAGTTTGTCCTACAGGATTCTCCGTCCAATTCAATTCACATGTCATATAGGTAGGAGGAGGGTGGATATTTGGGGGAGGGGAAGTGCTGCACAAGGGGTGGGGTATAAAAAAAGAATGAAAGTGGAGGAGGTGAGTGAACTAAACTCAGCTCTTTTCACTTTTACAAGGGTTTTATGCTGAACTGTATTAAATTATGTTTGTATCAGCTGAATCAATATTAATCACATTGTAAGGCAGAGTCTAATTTAATGAAATAAATAAATAAATAAATCAAATTTAAAAAATAGTTTTACAAGTTTCAAAAGTTTCCATTATTTTGGTTTTGCAACTTTATATGTGTGTGTGTTTTCCCCTGAAAACAGTTTCAGAATGACTTAGTTCTTGAGACGATACTATTAGTGAGCTTTGCAGGTGCTCTACTCTGGCAGGCAGCTCATTTAGGAAGTTCCTGCACCATGCATTCTCACTCTGTCACCATGAGACAGCGTAGACTTGCCTCCTGATATATGTACCATTAACAAAAACATTCCCAGCTAAAAATGCATCTAACATATCTAACCTACAGAACATTATAGCTTAACCTAACGTCCCTCAGATTTGCTCCGAACATGTCAAGTAGCCTACACTTGAGCAATGAAAGTTGATTTTAACACAAAATGTTGACTAATCTCAGGCAGAGATGGGTGCCTGTAAGACACTGAAAAATAAAAAAAACAAAGAGTATCTAGAAACAATGTCAATACAGTATCTAATGTAGTATCTGTAATTAACACTTAAATTAACACAGTACTGGAAATGATCACAGTTCAAAATTTAAAGTTGGTTTCTATGAAAGTGTTTTGTTTTGTTTTGACACCATGGAATAATTATAAAATCATTAGTGGAAACTTAGCAACTTGGGGACTATTGGTATCTGCCCAAACTTAATAGTCCCTCCTATTTCTACTGGGTCCCTTAGACCTTCTTCCTGTATCTTTCCTTGCTGGTGCCTAACATGACATCCTGGGTGTAAAGTCTTGGTACTACTTTATGTGGACTCCAAATATGCATAATAAAGAATGAGCATGGAGAATTCTGCATGGGGGTACTGGGAAAGTCAGAATTCAGGTATCTGGACAATTGCTATCTTGAGTCACTTATTCTTGCATGTAGTCTTTAAAAAGTGAGACCTTACTATCATTATTCTTTGGGACTTATCAGAAATGCGTCATTCTCAAGTACTTTTATTGGTTGGAGAGATACTAAAGAAGCTGGGGACCTGTGTTACATGTGGTCAACCTGGCTTTGATCCCTGAAATTCCCTGAGCTTGGCCAGGAGTGATTCCTCAATACAGGATTTTTGGTGTGGCTCAATGAATTGCTAAACAATTTATATGTGTAAGTATATGCAATGCTGTATATATATATGAGTTGTGTGTATTACTTTATGAATAGTAATGATAGAATGGACATGTGCCAGATATTTTGCACCTGTAAACTCACAGATCACTAGGGATTTCAGGACAGATTTTGAGTTTTCCTCATTGTATATAAATTTCATCTCACAGATTAGAGTCTGCATGAAAGCCTCACTTCCACATTTTATTCCAGAATGCCCGCTCCCTTGCTCAAAATCCTAGGGTATTGTTGTTTGTGTTGACTTGACAGTGTCAGTTTTCTTGAAGAGCCTCTTTTTCACTGAAAATGGGTTAACACAACCTTTCTTTTGTGGAACATGATAACTGATATCAAAGGCAAAATACTGCTCAAGGCTCGTCAAATCCTTCCTGGCAAGTAAGTTGACTCATCTTTGTTTCTTCTAAGTTGTGTGCCTACCTTTATTTTATTTTTGAACTAAACTCATTTTAAGTAAGATTTTAAGGTTTGGTGGGAATCACACTCAATAGTATTCAGGGCTTATTACTGACTCTGATGAGGCATCTTCCCTGGCAAGACTCAGGAACCATATGGGGTTCTAGGGATCAAATCTAGGTTAGTCCCATGCCAATTACCTACCTGCTGTACTAGGCAATTACCTTACCTGCTGTACTATATCTCCTACCCTTAAAATATTTTTTGTTTTAGATTCTATTATTTGCAATACTGCTAATGGTAGGGTTTTGTGCAAACAAGCTTCCAGGAAACTATACATGGTAAGCTCAGTTCTTTTTGTTTGTTTTTTGGGGGGCCACAGTTGGTGGTGCTCAGGGATTACTCCTGGCTCTGTCCTCAGAAATTGCTCCTTCTCAGGGGACCAGATGGGATGCCAGGAATCAGATCTGCTATCAGACCTGCAATTGTCCTAGGTCAGCTGCATGCAAGGCAAATGCCCTACCTCTGTGCTACCACACTGGCCCCTAAGCTCAGTTCTACAGCCCAATTCTCATGATTATTTTTTTAGACTTCTATTATTTTTTTTACTATGTTTGTTTATACCAGACACCTGTAGAAGAACACTGTGTATCTGTCCCTCTCTTTCTGATTAATTTCACTCAGTGTGATACTTTTCTGATTCATACAAATGGCAACAAACTACATAATTTCATCATTTGTTGTAGTGGGGCCGAAAAACATTGTGTATATGTAACTTAGTTTCTTACTCAAGTTGTTTACTTTTGGATATTTGGGTCGTTCTCAAATTTTTTTTGTTTTTGTTTTTGGCCCTCACCCTGGCAGCACTCTGGGGTTACTCTTGGCTCTGCAATCTGCTTTCAGAAATCACTCCCAGGATACCATATGGGATGCCAGGGATCAAACTTGGGTTGGTTGTGTGCAAATCAAATGTGCTACTCTCTATGCTATTTCTCAGGACCCTGTTCTCAAAATTTTTGACAATTGTGAATAATGCTGCATTGCCTACCAGTCATCTGACAATGGGTTAATATGCAAAATAGAAAAAAAAAACACTTGTAAAAGTTAATAAGAAAACTATCAACTCCATCAATAAATATGGAAATGAGGGGCAGGCATCCCATATGGTCCCTGGAGCCTGCCAGGCATAACTTTTGAGTGCAGAAGCAGGAGTAACCCCTGAGCACCACTGGATGTGGCCAACAAACAAACAAACAAAAGCAAAAACAAAAGGAGATGAACAGGAACTTTCTCCAAGGATACATACATACTGACTGTAGCATGAAATAATTAGCGATGGGGCTGGATGGCGATGGATGGAGGCCTTTGTGCTTAGGCCCCAGCCATGTGGCTTCATCCCCATCCAGCTGGCGGATTTCAGGCCCAGGTAATCGGCGTAATCAAGACTCACTCACAGGCAGGCTTCAGGAAGAATCATCTTTATTCAGGCCCTATTCACCACATGTGTGTGGCCTATCTCATAACCTTTTAAGCACTAGTTATTCTTGGCCCTGCATCTAAACTCCTTTCAGCCATCTTTCCTTTGGGCTCCATGCTGGTCAAAGACCAGAACACAGAAACCCAGAAGCCAAAGCGCACGGGCAAAGAGCCAAAAGCCCAAAAAGCCAAAAGCGCCGAATTCCCTTGGTCCAAGCCTTATATAACATTTCCCAGACCCCTCCCAGGAATGGGAGGGTCTAGCAGGTAAGGTTACACCTACTATCCGGTTCCCAAGACCCCTCCCAGAAAAGGGTGGGTCTAGGGTCTTAAATAGGTACACCCACACTGACGACCAATCAGTATATGAAAAAATGCGCTGCCTGACTTATCAGTGAAATGCAGACCAAAACACCTAGATACTATTTCACATCAGTAGGACTGGTCCACTTCACAAAGAACAAAAACAACCAGTACTGGTGCAGATGAGGGAAAAAGGGACTCTTATCTCTCATGGATGGTAACGTTGACCTGTTCAACCTTTTGGGAAAACATTATATACACTTCAAAAAATGAAGAATTGAGCTTCTACATGGCCCACCAATTCCACTTTTTGCTATCCAAGGAGCCAAAGGAATTTAAAAAAAAAGGAAAAAATGATAGTATAATATGTAGGAGATTCACCTTGTATATGGCTTACCTAGGTTTGATCCCCAGTATACTATATGGTCCTGGAGCCCACCAGGAGTGATTTCTGGATATAGAGCTTGGAATAACCATTGGGCATGGCCAGGACTGATCCCCAAACAAGCAAACAAACCAACAATATTCTATCTTTACACCCAAGCATTTGTTAAAATTTTATACCTTAATTAGGCATATGGTTTATATGGTATAAAATTAAGTTGTTTTTATAACTTAATTAAAATCACCACAATTAAATAGAAATTATGTTTGAAAATACAATAGTCATTCTAGGGAAGTCAACTCAGATCTATCAGAATGTTCTATTAAATCAATTGTGGAAGATTGATGCTCAGGGAAAAATGACAAGACCCCAAACCAAACTGTCCTAGGTAAAGGACTTACATATAGATGAAAAAAAAATGGTGGACAAAATGTAGATATCTATCCACAGACCTGAAGGGTTTTAAGATTTGACTACTAGTGTTAATCCTCTAATAAGTGTCTATGTTATTTATGTTCTTGAATTTTGGGTTTTATTTGTTTTGTTCACAGCTTTATTTGGAAAGTTTGTTGTGGGGCTATGCAAATGCCCAATAAATCATTGTTGAAGCTGTGAATGAATGTGATGACTAGACTCCAATGTAAAATATGAAAATGTGTGGATAAGTGTATTAAAGGCTGGTCATAAGTAGGGGAGTGGAAGGAAGAATATCTTGCTCTTCTGCAGGACCTAATAAAATAAAAAGAGAGATCTGCTTTTTTTTTTTTTTTTTGTAAAACTCTCCCTCACCCTCATGCTGATACTTAGCTTAATTGTGAACATCAGTTCTCAGCATCTTCTTTCCCTTGGCTGAGATCCATTGCAATTTGGTTGAGGTCTATTGCCCTCCATTCTCATCTATATTGTCATTTAGCAACAACAAACATAGATTTAGTTTCATGTACATTAGGATTAATACCTCGCTTAGTTCAGTCTGACATTTAATACATACTTTTTTTCCTCCCACATTTGCTTGTTAATTGCTTGGAGCAAAACAAAATGTTACTCAACAGACTATTCTGAGCCTAATCAGAAAGTTGCGAGCGATTTGCTAACCAGTTATATGAATACGTTCAATTTCCTTTCCCTTCATTATTTTTTTTATTTCATTGTGAAGTATGGTAGTATGCAAATTTCAAATATGGAGTGTTATTATGGAAAAAAATGAACGACACCAAAAACTGAACACCTGGGTGCATACCACTTTGCTTGAAAAACCAAGTTATCTTGTGTGCACAATTCTCACACTTCAATCACTTTTCCTCATTTCTAGCGTGATAGCAAAAATACCGATTGCCCTATTTTCATGTACACTTTTAATGCATTGGACTGTATTCCCAAACTGCATGTGTTTGGTTTGTCTTTTTAAAAGAGGAAATCAATGCATTGCATAATTCTTCCTTTAATATTTAAAAGTTTTTTTTCTTGTTGAGGGTTATAATTGTAGTTTATTGATATTCTATCCCATTAAAATGTTTCACTGTATAACTTGTCCACTGTCCTGGAGATTTTGAATTATTTAGAGTGCTTTTTTATTAAAAACAATACAGCTATAAGCTTGGATATATCTTCCAGTGCACAAGAGGAGACATTTCTCAACGATATCGTATACTAATCCGAATGGTCATATGGTATGCATATATTCAAGCCTTCCAAGTAAACTCAAGTTATTTCTCCACATTGACTTCAGCAGTTTACAGTCCCACCAGCTGTGTATGGATGTTTAACTTCAACTTTTCAAAACAACACAGGCATGTGAAGATTTATCTGCATCCTGAATTTCTGTGGAGTGCTTGCAGTGGGAAGAGAGGGGCAGTTTGAGGCTTATTTCTTTTAAGTCTCACATTCCCTGTAGGAAGAGGAGGGTGTGGGCATACATATGATTCTGTTTATGCTAATCTAAGATATGTTGGAGAAATAAGGAAAAATAAAGTAGTGGAGCTTGGAAAGAAAGGAAAACATTCCTTCATTCCTTCTAATAAAATCTTTGAACCTTATTGCTCAGTGTGAAGGCATACTAGGATAAATGTGGCACTAATAACAGAGTAAAATGTCATTTTGCCCTTAATTTGCTAGAATTTTGACAGTGCAAAAGTGATAATGACTACAGATTTGTTGAAATTGTTTAATTGTATTATTGTTTTTCTTATATCTTATATGGTCAAACATTTTCTAATTTAAAAGTTTCATAAAATTTACCATCTCTTTGTTTTATTAATTGCTTGTTTTAGGAAATAAAAACATATACTTGATTAATATCTTTGGAGAACAATTAGCTATTTTTTATCATTCCAAACTATGTCAATAACATATTTTTATGATGTTTGTTTTAATAATTTTTTGTTTTAGAAAATAAAAATATAATCATGTTTAACATCTTTGAAGAACAATTACCTCTTATTTTTTCATGATTCCAAATTATGTCAATAAAACATATCTTATAATGTGAGAATTGTTTGACAAATGTTAAAAAGTTTATTCAATTGTCTGGATTCTATTATTCTATAATATGCTGATATTTTAAGTTTTAATACATTTCAGGTAAAGAACATTTTTATTATAACTCTCAAATTGGAAAAATGGATATTTACAATATGAGTAGAATATACAAGAAAATGACAAAGAAGATATTTTAAATAACCATGCCTTAATAAGTGTATCTTAATTGTTCATTAAATCATGCTGTTACTGGGGTAAGCCAGATAATATAGCATGTACAATTGTCCTTCATTCAACTGACAAATCTGAGCCCTAGCACTCTGTATGGTCTCCTATACACACTTGGAGTGATTCTTGAATTCAGAGCCAGGAATAATCCCTGATCATACATGGATTCTGCAAAACAAACAAATAAGCAAAAAAAAAAAAACCCTCAAATGATGCTATTCTATAGAAATAATAATTTTGAATTTAACAAAATACCTAATTTGAAGATAATTATTGGTTGTGAAGGGTTTACTAACCAAATGAACCAATTCCCTCTAATATATTATGTGTATATTAATCCAAAATTCAATGTAAGTATACTCTTCTACAAAATTTTAAAATATGCTAACAATAAAATAAATAATTTCATGCTTAACATTTATTAAATTTATGTACTCAGGGGCCGGAGGGGTGGCGCAAGCGGAAGGGCATTTGCCTTGCATGTGCTAGCCTAAGATGGACTGCAGTTCGAACCTCAGAGTCCCATATGGTCCCCCAAGCCAGGAGCCATTTCTGAGCACATAGTCAAGAGTAATCCTTGAACATTGCCTGGTATGGCCCAATCCCCGCCCCCACAAAATTATATACTTAGTAAATAAACATTGCTTTAGTAATTATATTTTGTCATCTATTAAATAACATTTTGAGATGCTTAAAATAACATGTTTGATAAGTATTTGTGAGTTTACAGTTTGCAACTGTAGGGACAGATTGAAACTGAGGGACCCAAGTTCTTCATGATAATGAATCAAAACATAAGATAACAATTATCCTTCCAAAGTGTAATAATGGATTTACCTTTCTTTCATTTTTCATTTTACAGTCTCTCCTTGACTTCATCATGCACAGTTTGACTATTTTAAGTAATTGAACAATTGCTCATTAGTGACTTTAATAGACAATGAAAAGGTTGAAGCATATAATATATATTCAGAACATAGTTTTTTAGGTAAGGTTGAACAAGAAAATAAATTTAAAATTTTCCATTTTTCCATTTCCTTACCATGGACAGAACATTACTCTTCAGAATTCAGTCTTTATGTGTTTCCTGACTCATCTTTCACAGTATCTCAAACTATGCATATTTGGTATAATTATTCAACCACAGGATTTAAATATAATTAGTAGTAGATACACACAAATAAATCTGAGAATTATACACCAGAAAAGCATGACAGCTGAAATATATATATCATATAATTATGTGTGGAATTATAATTTAGTAGTTTCCAATAAATGACTGCCAACTTTATAAGTAATGTAAATAAAAAATATGATCACTGAAATTTTTGTTGTTTCCTAGAATGAATTATTCAGAATTAATGGCAATGTGTAGTCTAGCTAAAAAACCTAAAAGAGTATGTTTTTTTAGTTTTAAAGTGTGTTATACATGGAACATAGTACCTCCAACTAGAAACACTAGATTTAAAATTCTAGCTGCTTTAGAAGATTGTATAAAACAGAGTATTTATTGTTATTTGTATCAAGTGAAAATGTTGTGGTTTTTCTGCAAACAGAGGAAAAAAGTTAACTTGAACCCTACATATTTGTTTATAAGAAAATATTTTACTTACTGATTCAATAAAATTGAGTTTGCAATGGCTAAAACTTTGCGAAATTATACAGAAGGTAAATGAAGACTATATAAATATTTTAATTGATGTAATCCAACAATAACAAGTAAGTTAACACTTGCTCTACCTCAAAAACTCATATTGAGCTGCAGTTTGGAGCAATGTAAAATTCGAAGCTTGTCAGGCTGCCTTAAGAAGTGTTGAGGGGCTGCAGAGAAAGTACAAGTGTAACAGAACATCATGACATATTTGAGTTGATTTCTCTAGAATAACTACTATCTTTTTAAACTTATCTTCTATTTGTTTGTGTGATTTTAATTGCTATCAAAATTAAAACTGGAGAGAACATTTACTTATAAAAAGAAAGGTTTAAAGGCAAGAGAATTTTACATCGTTCTTGTGGTTGTTCAGTTGACAATCTGATACTCTTAGGACAATCTGTAGATCCCTTTTTGTACCTAAACTTTCTACCAATAGCAGTTCCCAAGTTGATATTTTTAGAGAGAAAACTATAGGAAGTACAATACCCAAACTGAGCAGTGAGTGAGTGCATAACACTTAAATTTAGTTATACTGAAACCATCCAAAGATTAAAAAACAGACAAAACCTAAAAAACACCAGCAGAAGAGAGAGTACAGACATAAATTTGCTTATCCTGCATGCAACTGACCCTGGTTTTAATCCCCTGCCTGATTCCTGGAGCATTGCCAGTAGTGATCCTTGAGCATAGAGACAAGAATAAACCCTGAGCACAGACCCATGTGGCCCAATGATGGCTTACCCCTCAGAGCACCCCATCTTTATGCCCTGCCCTGAAACTGGTTCAATTGATGGTGATTAAAATGTTGAAAGTGGGGGCCGGAGAGATAGCATGGAGGTAAGGTGTTTGCCTTTCATGCAGGAGGTCATCGGTTCGAATCCCGGCGCCCCATATGGTCCCCTGTGCCTACCAGGAGCAATTTCTGAGCCTGGAGCCAGGAATAACCCCTGAGCACTGCCAGGTGTGACCCAAAAACCAAAAAAAAAAAATGTTGAAAGTGACTCGGGAAGAAAAGAAAGTTTAACAATTCAAATGAATTAGAAGAGTATACCTCCTCATGATCTAGTCTAGATTCTAGACTGAAACAATTTGTTCTTGTCTTGCTTTTCATTTTAAACCTCAAGAACAGTTTAAATACATAGAGCTATATATAGTCAGCAGAACAAATAGTTTAAGCCCTCAAATTGACTTTATAATTAAATAATATAAAAAAACCATGACTTTAAATTATTTTTATCAAAGAAGCCAAGTCAGGGATACCAATTTAACATTTTTGGTTATTGAATATTAGCTTTCTGTGTGGCATTGAAATTATCTTGGATGGTAACAAATTTAAAAGGATTTATTTATCATAATAGGTTATTTATAAAAGATTTAAAAATGTTTATGCTAGCCCTACCACATCTTTGAAGGTTTTCTTTTTTCCCTCCCTCCCTCTCCACCCACCCTCCCTCTCCTTTTTCTTTCTTTTTTCTTTCATCTTCCTCCCACCCTCCCTCCCCTTTTTCTTTCTTTCTTTCTTCTTATTTCATCCTTCCTTCTTTCCTCCCTCCTTCCTTCCTCCCTTCCTTCCTTCCTTCCTTCCTTCCTTCCTTCCTTCCTTCCTTCCTTCCTTCCTTCCTTCCTTCCTTCCTTCCTTCCTTCCTTCCTTCCTTCCTTCCTTCCTTCCTTCCTTCCTTCCTTCCTTCCTTCCTTCCTTCCTTTCAAAATCTTTATTTAAGCACCATAATTACAAGCATGATTGTAGTTGAATTTCAGTCATAAACAGAACATTTCTCCTTCACCAGAGTAACAATCCCACTACCAATATCCCCGATCTCCCTTCTCCCCATCCCCTACCTGTATTCGATACAGGCATTCTACTTTTCTCATTCATTAACATTGTCATGCTAGTAGTGTAGTTACCGTATTTTCCGGCATATAAGACAACTGGGCGTATAAGATGACCCCCTACTTTTGCAGTTAAAACATAGGTTTAGGCCTATATTCGCTGTATCAGACAGAATGCTCCTGTGCTGCAACTGTATGTACCACAGTGATCCAATCACAACAAGCAAAGGTTCAAAGGTTATACTGTAATAGACTTCCTCACTGACTCTGGCCAATCTGAGCAGGCTTTTTACAGTGTAGATTCAGGTCCAGAACATTGTCTAATTTGCATGCATAAAAAGCCTGCTTGGATTGACTGAGTTAGAGAGGCGGTCTGAGCTGCCTGGCAGTGATTGGTGCAGGATCGAGTTGGAAAATTCGTTTTGTGGAACTATTCGGACAATTTTCGTTTAGCGGCATATTGAAACATTTTTTGGGATATACTCGGCATATAAAATGACCCCCGATTTTCGGTTGACTTTTTTTTTGTTTCAAAAGTCGTCTTATACACTGGAAAATACGGTATTTCCCTACTAGCATTCACTACTCTTTGTGGTGAGCTGCATAATGTGAGCCGATCCTTCCAGGCCTTAACTCTATTTTCTCTGGGATTATTAGAATAATGTCTTTACTTTTTTTTTTTTTTAAATCCATAGATGGGTGAGACTATTCTGTGTCTATCTCTCTCCCTCTGACTTATTTCACTCAGCATAATAGATTCCATGTACATCCATATATAGGAAAATTTTATGACTTCATCTTTCTGACTGCTGCATAATATTCCATTGAGTATATGTATCACAATTTCTTTAGCCATTCATCTGTTGAAGGACATCTTGGTTGTTTACAGAGTCTGGCTATTGTAAATAGCGCTGCAATGAATAGAGGTGTGAAGAAGGGATTTTTGTATTGTATTTTTGTGTTCCTAGGGTATATCCCTAGAAGTAGTATAGCTGGGTTATATGGGAGCTCAATTTCCAGTTTTTTTTTTTTTTGAGGAATTTCCATATCGTTTTCCATAAACGTTGGACTAGATGGTATTCTCATGAGCAGTGAATAAGAGTTCCTTTCTCTCCACATCCCTGCCAGCACTACTTGTTCTCATTCTTTGTGATGTGCGCCAATCTTTGTGGCACGAGATGTTATCATATAGTTGTTTTGATTTACATCTCCAAGATGATTAATGAAATTGAGCATTTTTTTCATATGTATTTTGGCCATTTGTATTTCTTCTTTGACAAAGTGTTTGTTCATTTCTTCTCCCCATTTTTTGATGGAATTAGATGTTTTTTAATGCTGCCACCCTAGAAGAAACACAACAAGTTACATATCAAAGTAGCATAAAGAGCACCCAAGGTTAACAAATAAAACCAATAACAGAATGATAATATAACAACAAATATCTTACCAAACCTTCAGACAATGTCTTACTTGACCCCATTGCTAGATATAATCATTTTTCACAAATATTTCTTCTGCTGTAGTTTTAAAAAATATTTCCATTACCACTTATCTGTCAATGAACAAAGTAAATTATTTTTTGCTTGTTAAGGGAGCAGGCTTAAAGGTGAGTGGAAAATGGGAGACAATGGTGGAGTAAATTTTACTGGTGTTAGAGTATGGAATGCAGAAATAAATGTATTCTGAGCAACTAGGTAAACCACAGTGTATAAAAATAATAATAAAAACTAAAAAAATAGGATATCTTAATTGCTAGTTGTATCCGTTATCATTTGTTGCATTTCAACTCCAAATCACACTTCACAATATATTCTGTTATTGATTTCTAAGCATTGGTCACAATGAAGCCAGTAGAGGAAGTGGGAAGGATATAACAGGAGGAAAGAAATAATTCATCATATTTGATATGCACACACAAATGCATCTTGCTCACATAATGGGTTAATAGCAATGGTGCATAAAGACCCAGAATGCTGCTCTGTTCTTGTGCCTCCCAAATAATTGTTACTTGGCAAGCTTGTGTTTCTGCTCTGGTCTGGTCAGAGTAACCAACTTTTCTTCAGCTTCTTATTGTTGATTGTACATATTCTTCTTTTCTGTACCAACATTCTTTTTTAAAATTTTATTTTATTTTTAGATCATTGGGGCACACTAGGTAGAGCTCAGTGTTAATCTTGTTTCTGCGCTCAGAAATTTTTCCTGGTAGTTTCAGGAACTAACTATATGGGATGTGGGGATCGAACCCTGGTCAGCCGCATACAAGAGAAGCACTAACCCTGTGCTATTGCCCAACCCCCAATAACATTCTTACTTTCTCCACACATTTTACTGTTAGCCACAATTTTTCTTCACCCCAAATGGTTGTTGACCATCTGGAGACATTTGATTAAAAAATGTGGCAAAACTTTCTGTCATTCAGAGGTGTATAGCCACATTATTTCCAATTAGGATTTAGGTACAATTTTTTGTTTTGGAAATTGGTTTTGTGTTTTCATTTTGATTGGTTTACAAGATTTGGGGTGTTTTGTTTTATGCCTTTATATTTGTATGTAAGACTCAGGGCACCAAACACTAAGAATCCAGCTCCATCCCACCATCCAAAAGACCATTTCTCTCATTTCTTAAACACCCTTTCCTGCTTCCCTCCAATAACTACCATAGTTTCTATTGAGTCTTGTTTTTGTTGTTGTTGCTTTTGTTATCTTTTTCAATCAATTGGTTTGTCATGGTAATTCACATTGCATATAGAATGAATTATCATCCAGTATACGTCCTTCATTCCTTTTCTTATTTCACTTATCATAATTACCTCAAGATCTATCTATTTTATACCCCAAATACATTATTTTATATTTTAGAAGGAGATTATTTTAATATTGCTATATAATATCATTATATTATCCATATCACATTTTCACTCAGTCCTCTATCAATGCGTATTTAGATTGTCTCCATGTGCTGTCTGTTGTGAAAATTTTTTCGACCTAGAAGTGAAAATACCTTTTTAAATTAATGTTGATATTTCTTTTGGGTAAATGCATATGTTTTATTGCTTGATCTTATGACATTTTTATTTTTACTTTTTAAATGAGTCTCTATACCATTTTTCACAGAGGCTCTACTAATATATTGTTCTCAATAATGTATCTGATTACATTCTTGTTTGCATGTTTACAAGTACTTGTTTCCAAGCTTATATTACCATTGGCTATTCTTTCTGGAATAAGGCAATATCTCATTTTGGTTTGGACTTATATTTTCTTAATAATAATGCAAAAATTTTGGACATATATCTGTGATCCATCAATATATCCTTTTAGGAAAAATGCCTATTTAGGTCCTTCAAACATTTTTTGGGGGGTTTTGGGCCACACCCAGAAGCACTCAGAGGCTACTCCTGGCTCTAAGCTCAGAAATTGCCCCCGGCAGGCTTAGGAGAACATACGGGATGCTGGGATTTGAACCACCATTCTTCTGTATGCAAGGCAAACACCCTACCACTATGCTATCTCTCTGGCCCCCTTGAAACATTTTTTGATTGAGATTGTTGCTTAATTTGGTATTGTGTTATGACTTTAAATATATACATGCACAGAAGTAATTCCTTGTTTTTTTTGTTGACCTGTCAGACATGTGATATACAACTTTCTTTTAAAGATAACCTTCTTTCTAAGTTTGACCTTCAGTACTTTTTCTCAAACTTTGACTAATTTTCACTATTCTCTTTATAGATGGTCCTTGATTATAAAGTAATATTTTTATTAAATTGCTGTGTATTTCTATCTCTTGATTGGGCCTAGACTAATACATTACCTCAAGAAGTACCACTATTCACAAAAATACATATGGATGCTATAGTATTATTTTATAATTTTTATTCATTCTTATTGAAATATACCCAATAATGTAAAAATACAAACTTTTTGTAGCCACCGCATAATTCTAAGTTAAGCAGATTGATGATGTAAATACTATTTCTATTTGAATTCTGCTTTCAACTTTTTATTAATATAATTTGTTTTGGCCATACCTGGTTACACCCAGGGGTTACTCTTGGTTATGAGCTCAGAAATCGCTCCTGGATTGGGGGCCATATGGGACTCAGGGAAATCAAACTGTGGTCCATCCTTACCACTCCAAGCCACCACTCTGGCCCCTTTATTAAAATTTTTACTTGTCCATTATTTGCTTAAGATAAAAATTTAGCAAACAATGAAGAAATCATATTATGAATGCCAGTAAATTCTTAAAATATTTAGAAACATTATAAAGTATAATTTTAGTAACAAATAATTTCCTGTCCAGTGTTACATAATTAGGAAGTATTTTTTACTTCATCTAAAATAGTAATTGTGTGCAATTTTTACTGTCTCTGAGTCAAGTTAGTATTGGATTTTATTGTGCTGGTAAAATTTCTTTGCTTTAACCTGAAAAGTGGTAATTTATTCATGGTAATGCCATGATGAATCATTGTGAAGATAACTAGAAAATGTCATGTCTTTTTATCTAAGGTGCCATTGATTGCATGACACATAGTTCAACCATTTATTTAATGTATAAATAAAGGAATAATCTTGAAATTAATTGTAAGCCATTAAAATGTAAGAGATCTGATGATTCAGAGATGTTAAAATAGGAAATAAATTTGCTTCTTAGAATTGATAAAAAACATGGAAATATGATAATTCTTCTGAATGAATCACCTAGGTGTTCCTGCCATATGATAATTATAAGTATTCAGTGGAAATATATTTTCTTTGTATGGTTATAATGTTGTACTTGTAAAATTTGAAGGAGTTTGGTATGTGAGTTTAATAGTTTAGATTGCTTGGGCACCATCCACCTCCAATATATTTCAGCACCTTGCCCTCTTCATGAATTAAATCTTGCAGAAACTGCCTGATCTCAGTGTGTTTTGGGTGGCCAGCCATGATTTCCAGTGAAGCAGAGGGGAAATTCGGACATTTATTACTTTTAGAGTTATGAAGCTCATTATTCCCTTCTCTCCATTCTGATGTTTCAGATATTGATTCCATCTGCATCTTGTAAATTTTTATGATAAGATTTTTCCTCATGTTCCTTCACTCAGAGTATTGTGAAGTTGTCTGCTGGGCTGCACCCAGTGGTACTCAGAAATTATTCCTGACTTGGCTTCAGAGTGATCCCTAGTGGTCCTTGATGGGCCATATGCAGTACTGGAAATTCAATTCAGAACTAGTGGGATGCATAAAAAGCATCCTCACCACAGTACTACCTATCTGTCTCTAAAATGATTGCTTGAACTTATAATATATAGGGACATATAATTTGAAACACAATAATGTATGTAGTGCATAGTTATAGGCCCCAAAATTTGAAAAATATTTTATTTATATTCAAAATTTTATACTCATGTACTTTTCTCTTTGGAGATATTTTTAAAGGTAACCTCTTCCCTCTACTGCTCTGTAATTATTATTGCTCTGATTTCTCTAAAATTAAAGAAATATTAATATTTTTTAATATTCTTAAATATTTCTTACATATTAAATAAGAATAATAAAAACAAATACCTGGACCATGTTTTTATTGCATAAATATGCTTTTCTTCCTGAAGTGTACCTGTGTTTTTTTGTAAAGCTATTTTGAAGGATATGTAATTTTATATTTTTATAGTTTGTCTTCTTTTTTTTTTTTTTTTTTTTTTTTGATTTTTGGGCCACACCCTGTGACGCTCAGGGGTTACTCCTGGCTATGCGCTCAGAAGTTGCTCCTGGCTTCTTGGGGGACCATATGGGACGCCGGGGGATCGAACCGCGGTCCGTCCTAGGCTAGCGCAGGCAAGGCAGGCACCTTACCTCCAGCGCCACCGCCCGGCCCCTATAGTTTGTCTTCTGATCAAGGAGATATAAAATTCTTTTGTGCCTGAAGTTCACAAATTGTCAACTGGATTTATGATTTAAATGATGCAGAAACAAAAAAATTTATAATTATGTTAGATATAAATAATAAAAATACATGAGCAATACTTAAGCTCATAGTTTGAGTTAAGATAATTATATTATTAGTGAAGTATTAGATATTAGAATGAATTTAATGGGATAATAAAAATACCCACAAATTTTTCTGCCTATTTTATGTAATTCAGACATACTCTTGTTTGTTTTTTTTGTTTGTTTTGTTTTTTCGGGCCACACCCGTTTGATGCTCAGGGGTTATTCCTGGTTAAGTGCTTAGAAATTGCCCCTGGCTTGGGGGAACCATATGGGAAGCTGGGGGATTGAACCGTGGTCCTTCCTTGGCTAGTGCTTGCAAGGCAGACACCTTACCTCTAGCGCCACCTCACCGGCCCCGTAACTCAGACATACTCTTTCTCATTTTTTCTTTTGTATTTGTGAGACTTTTCCATTGATACTGATGATGATGGTGAAATGAATATGTGAATATGGAGAGAAAAGGTACATTTTGTATTAAAAATCTCTTTATATTTTTAATTATTAGAAGTCTTGGTTCTTTGTCAAACAGAAATACATAATTTCACTTATATTAGTTGCATTATTCCCCAGAAGAGGATATATTTCTGAATAGTATTTGAATATTAATAACATTCACAGGGCTGTCTGCCTGTATTTAGTATGCTGAGATTTAAATATGCTTGAAACTCTTTTAAATATGAATACCTTTGTTGACTTTGATTTAATTTGGTGGAAGTATTATCCCAATAAACACAAAGATGAAACTTTGTATGTGTTTTCAGACTATCATTATACGTTTTTCTGATCCTTTGAAGAAAATATACTTTGATTTTAAATGAAAAATTTCATTAGGAATTTCATGATCAAAGTAAGATATTTATGAGATGTTTTGAGTTTATGATGTGTCATCTTGAATGAAATAGTATAAAATTTCCTGAACATAAACACTGATGATGAAACTAACTTTAGAAGTACATTTAATAACCAGACCATTCTCCAGATTTATCTGAGCCTTCCAAGTGCCCGACTAACTGTATTGCTATTTTATGATTCAGGCATTGAACAATGATTCAGATATTGGTTAAGAAGGAGCTGATAAGGACAGAACTGATAGAAATTAATTCTAGAAGTTTACTGGCAATCAGCAGAATAGGAATGTAACAACAGAGGGAAAGAAAAACTGCTGCACATTATCAGTGAAATAGTGTCTATAAGAATGTGCCCCATAAAGTGGGTAGGACCAAAAAATAATCTATTGTCACAGATGACAACTGATCCTATGAACCTTGGCTTGGAATATAATTCAAAAATGGATTATTTAAAGAATCCAAATTTAGTTCAAAAGCTGTATGTCCATATTGCAGTTGAAATAGAGTGAACAAAGGGATTTGATAAGAAAAAGAACAAGAAATTATCATAGAAAAACCAAATAGCAGTAAAATTAGATGGTTTTGTGTTTGTTAATTTCTTTCCTTTATAATTTGCTCATCTTCCAGTTAAGTGGACTCCTTCAATTTGGCTCTAGCTGTTGATCTAGTGACATGTTTTGTTTAGGGAGGAGAACAAATGTTTTTCTTGGGGACCAGAGAAATAACATAGTGGGTAGAGCATTTGCTTTTTGTGTGGCCTCATCGGGTTCCCTCCCCGGAATCTAATATGCTTCCCTGAGTCTGCCAGGAGCAATTTCTGAGTGCAGAGCAAGAAGTGAGCCCTGAGTACTGCTGGGTGTGTGGCCCCCAAACAAACAAAGGTCCTTTTTTTGTGCAAATGCAAACCCTCTAACTTCAATACTAGCTTTATTATTTTCTCTGCATAAGGATTTAGTTTGAAGGATTTAGCTGATTTTCATAGTACTAGAATTCTAATAAATCAAAAATCTGAGATTAAGTGTAGCAAAAGTCAAGAGAATTTATCGTCAAATAAACCACTTGTGAAGGAGAATCTAATATGCTTTGGTGATATGCCACAAAAAAAAAACAAACAAAAAATGAGTGCAACTCTGTAATTAACTCTATCTCTATTAGCCATACCCAATAACCCAACAAGAACACAAATCCTGCGAGTAATTCGGGTTTCTCTGAAGGTGATACTTTATGACAGTGAAAATACACTTTCTGCTTACTGAACTCACTTAAAACAAAGGTATACATTTATATTCATAGAAATACAGTTCAGTTCTCCAGGCAATCTGTCTCTTGAGTTTAAAGTGAGTATCCTAGGAAGTCAGGTCTTTATAGAAAATAACAGATTGAATGGGTTAATCCTCCTACTTACAAAGTACTTGATTAATATGACTTGTTCAAAATGATATTCCAGATCTCCTGAAAATTAAATAAAATTATGGAAAATGTTTCCTATTTCTCTAGCAAATTATAATTTAGAATTAAAATTAACTACTGAGAAAGGCCAGAAATACATAATTACATACCCACCTTCACTTTGCTGGCTGAGTGGTTAATATGACTACTGCTTTCCTTACTGTAATACGTCAGTTCTACCTTTAAATTACAAGAAAACAATTTTCCCAATTTACCTTACAAGTACTAGAATCAAAGTCTATCTTAAAAATGTATGTTCTTACCAAGATCTCTAGATACAGAGGTCTGATTTTACCATCCATGACGAAGCAGAAGTCTTCCATACACCACAAAAGCACTGAGGGGAGAGTAAATGATCATGCAAGGAGTCTACAGTTAATCTCATGAAATCCTGTAACTCCTAGGCCAAGGGAATTCCCTCTATAATATCCCCAATAGTTATTGTACCTATGCAGGGGAAAAATAAAGAACAAAATAATCATTTTATCCACATATATATTTACTTATTTATTTTTTTTTACTTTATTTCGGTGTAGATATTGAAGTTGATGTCTCCAATTTTATTTTATTTTATTTTATCTTTCTTTTTGCACTCTGGCATGGTTTGATTTCAGGACCTAGACTATTGTGTGATGCTTGTCTTTATTGCTGTAATTCTCACTGGATATTTAATTTGATATTTCTTTCTGTATTGTTGTGGTGTTTCAATTACCTTTCTCCTGTCCTCTCTCAAACTGAGGTTGAAAGCTTCTACAAGGACTCCACCCATTTTTAGCTTATTGGATTTTTTTTTACTCCATTCTATTACTTTCATTTCCTTCAAACAAAACCACATAACTCGAACTATCTAGCTCCGCCTCTCAAATAGAGAGAGAAACAAGGGAGGGTACCAGGACCAAATAGATATATGATCACTAATAGTAAACTAGACAAAGAGGAGACTACCTACTCTAGCAGCCCGGGGTGTGATGGTGGGGGATATGGGTTGCAGTAAGGGAGCAGGGATGGGGGGAGGACAAATTTGGTGATGGGTATTCCCCTGATTCAATGTTAATATGTACCTAAAATACTACTGTGAAAGATATGTAAGCCAATATGATCAAAATAAAAATTAAAAATAAGTGATGGGCCCATTGACATTAGCTCAACAGGAATGAAATATTTAATTCAATTATATAATTATTATATATTATATAATTTTAATATTTATTACACATAATTTATATATAATTTTAATATTTGGAAAAGAGTGTTATTTTGATTCAAAGAGAATAAAACAGACTATGCAGAGATCATAAAAAATGTATGTAGTCTTTACAATTGTACAGATATGTTAGTTCTATGAGAAGATGTTCTCTTCTCTTTTTTTTACTTTTGTGGGGGAGATGGAAGGAGGCCACCATGCCCAACCTGAGTTTACTCCAGGCACTGATCTAAGATTACTCCTAGTGGTTTTAAGCAGGCATTGACCCTGAGACCAAAGCAGACCTCATTGAATGCAAGGCAAGGAACCAATCTCTCTGGCCAGAGATTGTCTCTTTTTGGTTGCAATTGACTCACCAGTATGCAAACAAGTGTATGACACCTTGTTGTATAATGTAGTGTCGTGTTATGGTGCATTCAGATTTCTTGTCCCCAAAACTAAAGAGTAAAAGCTAAATAATGGAGATGAAATGGTTCAGTAGGAACTTTATTTGAAGAAGGTTTAGAAAATATGGACATGGAGTATCTTAAGCATTTAAATATATACACTTATTTACAAACTGTACATATGTAATTATAAATTAATATGACCAAATTTTAACAAAAAGGGATATGGATATTTTTGTTCTTAGACTTTGTAGCTCTTTAATTGGCTTAACATTATGTCAAACACAGAATTAAAATCTATCTATGTAATAAAACTTTAAAAAGTTTAACTGATAAAATTATTTTCATGAAATAATGAGAATAAACAGTGTTGGCGGGGATGTGGAGAGAAAGGAACTCTTATCCACTGCTGGTGGGAATGCCATCTAGTTCAACCTTTATGGAAAGCAATATGGAGATTCCTCCAAAAACTGGAAATCGAGCTCCCATATGATCCAGCTATACCACTCCTAGAAATATACCCTAGGAACATAAAAATACAATACAAAAAACCCTTCCTTACACCTATATTCATTGCAGCACAATTTACCATAGCAAGACTATGGAAACAACCAAGATGCCCTTCAACAGACGAATGGCTAAAGAAACTGTGGTACATATACACAATGGAATATTATGCAGCTGTCAGGAGAGATGAAGTCATGAAATTTTCCTATACATGGAAGTACACGGAATCTATTATGCTGAGTGAAATAAGTCAGAGAGAGAGAGAAAAATGCAGAATGGTCTCACTCATCTATGGGTTTTAAGAAAAATGAAAGACATTCTTGCAATAATAATTTTCAGACACAAAAGACACCTCAGGAAGCTCACCACAAATAGTGATGAGTTTAGTTAGAGAAATAACTACATTTTGAACTGTCCTAATAATGAGAATGTATGAGGGAAATGGAGAGCCTGTTTAGAGTACAGGCGGGGGTCGGGTGGGGAGGAGGGAGACTTGGGACATTGGTGATGGGAATGTTGCACTGGTGATGGGGGGGTGTTCTTTACATGACTGAAACCCAAACACAATCATGTATGCAATCAAGGTGTTTAAATAAAAAAATATGTGTTCAAATGCATAATTGTATATAAGTTCATGCAAAAGTACAAAAAATTATTTTCATGAAATAAATTTAGATGAAAATGAAGCTAATGCAAAATTTATAATGAATTATCAGGCAATATTCTCTGCATGAAGCATTGTGTCATGTTACTCTTAATCATTATTTTTAAATAATTATATGCCATTTATGCTTTTATGGTATTGTCTAAAAACTTTTACTTAATAAATCACTGACTCAACTGATGAAGTCTTATTTGATATAATATGATTCTGATTATCATCTAGAGTTTGAAAATTCTATCATTTTATTATATTTCTCCCAGAAATCTCAAACTTTACATTTGGAATAGAAAATTACTTGTCAGAGATATCTAAATTTTTGTTTTAACTATGCGAAAAAGGCTCATTATATTTAATATACATTTCAGATGCATTTCTGTTGGGACTGAATTGCTTTGTTTTCACACATTTCTTTTCATTTATTTTTTGGAAGTGTAACCATACCTACATAAAAAAGTTTCTTAAAATTCAGAAAGTTATATTAATTTCATTGAATTTTCTCCCAGGAAACTAATAATAACATCATAGTGATGAGAAAAATTTTAAGAAGTCAATTAGAACTTCAAGTTTTATTTTACTGATTTTTACTTTAGCTTTTTACTATTTTACTTAAAAATGATTTACTATTGTCTCTGATTAATATATAGTTAGTATAACAACTCTTATCTTAACCAAACACAGAAATGAATGTTGAAAAGATATTGAGACATGACATTTATTTTCTCATACACAGTAGATTCCCTTATTATTTGTAACAAACAAATAGCTCTTCTGTTCATTGATATGGCTCTAATAAGTGATGTTTTTCTCCCATAATTTACATAAAAAGAATCCAGCTACGTTAACTAAATGACACACTGTGCTGATCCAAAGATGAAAGCTGGGATGTTATGCACATTTTGAGAATATAAAATATGATGAACATTTCTGAAATATTTCCATTTATTTTCCAACAAGGCATCTAGGCTATTTTTAGTGTTGAGATGTTTAATATCAGATTTATATTGAATAAGCCCTTTAACATCTACATAAACTATAACATAAACATAAAATATAACATAACTATAACATAAACTCGAACATACCCTTTAAGGAGTGCCCATTTACAGACAAAATAATAGAAAAATATTGTCTTTAATCAGATTTACTAGTGAAAGAAAATAGCACACAACTGTAAATAACTGGATAACTTTTTAATTTATAAAATTATATGTTGAAAGGACTGATGTAGGGGCCGGGAAGGTGGCGCTAGAGTTAAGGTGTCTGCCTTGCAAGCGCTAGCGTAGGACGGACCGCGGTTCGATCCCCCAGTGTCCCATATGGTCCCCCCAAGCCAGGAGCGATTTCTAAGCACATAGCCAGGAGTAACCCCTGAGCGTCAAACGGGTGTGGCCCAAAAATCAAAAAAAAAAAAAAAAAAAGAACTTCGATAATAATAAGAAAATGAAAAGAGCTTTCTTGGGGCCGGGTAGGTGGCGCTGGTGGTAAGGTGTCTGCCTTGCAAGCGCTAGCCAAGGAAGGACCGCGGTTCGATCCCCCGGCGTCCCATATGGTCCCCCCAAGCCAGGGGCGATTTCTGAGCACATAGCCAGGAGTAACCCCTGAGCATCAAACGGGTGTGGCCCAAAAAACAAAAAACAAAAAAAAAAAAAAAAAAAAAAAAAAGAAAGGACTGATGCACATAATAGCTGTAAAGTATTAGTTCAATGTTATTGGGTTATACACAGTAACAGTGATTGTTATTTAATAACAAACTTTTGAATATATTTTGAAACCAAACAATTCATAGAACTATCATTTTAAGTTGTCTATATATGGAGTCAAAGTTGTCAGAAAATTGAATAAATAACTTAAATATGTGAGTGACAGTCTGATCAGTGTTACATAACTAGAAGTTGTACTAATGAATTTCAGAAAATAGACACTTTATTCTATATATTAGACATTCAGACATATTCATCTTGTATTTCAAAATTTGTGATTTTTGAGGGGGGCTTATCTGGCAGAGCTCAGGGGTTACTTGTGGCTCTGTACTCAGAAATCACTCCTGGGATGCTGTGGATTGAACCTGGATAGTCTGTGTACAAGGTAAATGCCCTACCACTGTACTATTGCTCCGGCTTCTGAAGATTTGTGATTTAGAACCAACATTTTCCCATTTTCTCTTCTTTCTAGTCCTAACAACTACTATTCTTTTTCTTCTCTGCTTTTAAATTTTTTGGTGTGGATTTCAATGTAAGTGATATTTGTGTTTCTTTGTTTGAATTGATCTTGTAATTAGCCTTCCAGGTTCATATTATGTTGTCACAACTGGAAGGATTTTTCCTTTTTATTGTTGTATGATATTTATTGTATGTGTATGTGCATTTGCATATACTGAAAGATACCATGTAAAGAAAGGCACTTTTAAAGAAATTCATTACCAGGCAACTTTGTTTTTGTGGACACATTATAGCATGTAACTGCACAAAGGTCAATGTAGTTTACATGTATTGTACATCTGTACATTTATGTTCTGTGATATGGACTAATGGAATTGCTGTTACAAATCAATTCATTGTTAGCCAACATGTTGTTGAAGATGCATTATTGTATGCACATACTAACATTTTCTTTAGCTGCAGAGTTGTCAATAGACAATTATTCCTATATAATGAAGATTGTAAAGATGTTGAAATATTCATGGGTGCAGATATATTGATATACTATTTTCTTTCGGAGGTAGATAGGCTAAAAAGTGGTATTGCTGGAACACATGGTGGTCTTTTTTTAACTTCTAGAGAAATCTGCACCTTGTTGTCATAGCATCTGTAATTATTTTCATTGCCACCAACAGTGTACAAAAGCTCCCTCTATATGTTATATTTATGCCATCAGTTGTTCTCTTGAATTTTTTGATTACAGATATCCCAATAGTGAAGGGAATCTTTGTGATTTGTAATTTGAAATTACCAGATGTTTAGTAATTTAGTACATTTTTTCATATTCTAGCAGATTATTTTTTATAAATTTCTGAGTGTATTTTGCATCCTTGTTAAAGGTTTCACCATATGTCTGTGGATTTACTTCTGGGATCTGTATTCTGGTTAATTGATCAATATGATCTTTTATGTCATTCTCTTACTTTTTTTATTACTATGGTATTATAGTATAAAAATAGCTTAAAATTAGGGTGTGATATTTTGACAGTTTTGTTTTTTCTTAGAATTACTTTAGCTATTTGAATCAAATTTTCCAGAAATCCTTTTAGTATAGTTCTCATTTTTTTCTTGCTCTATTGTGTTGCTGAAGATTTTTAATTGGTCTTTTGAACTATTCAGGGCTATTTTTGTTCAATGATATTTTGTTTGTGGATGCTTGTATGTAGAAGGATGGTGTCAGAATACAATTATACTATGTCATTCCTGAGTAATCTTATTAAGACTACATAAAAGTTCCAAATATATGTAGGTGAATATACTTTTACATGCCTAGTTTATAAAATCATATAAATGGCTTGGATGCATGTCTACTCATGCTTGTATGTAGCAGATTTGTTTAGTTACCTTTTAAATACTGATTAAACAATCTACTATGTGTCCTGGTATCTGAAGTAGATAGTTCCTATGAAACCTTTGACAACTGTAATGGCAAAAAAAACCAAAACCTATTATTATTTTATATCAGAGATTTTTGAGCTTCCACATACCTTTCAACAACCAATCAAATAGTAATAATAATAATAATAATAATAATAATACATAAAGTCTTAAATGATACTAGCAAAGAGCAGGAGATATGTATAGTGGTTGGGTGCTTGTCTTGCAATTGAACTATAGGGGCTCAATTCCCAGTATCCCATATGGTCCTCTGAGTCCACTGAGAATGACATCTGAGCACAGAGCCAGAAGAAACCCCTGAGCACTGTTGGGTGTGGCTCAGAAAACAAAATAAATTAAAGATACTAACAAGTAAGAGTAGTAGGAATGATATGATAAATATACACTCTGTAAAAACCAATTCATAAGGAAAAAATTGATGGAACCATTCTCTCTCATTGGATGTCTACTACCTCTGGTGGCTTGCTACTGAAAATATACTAAATATATTTTTATTTATGACTTTTCTATAAAAGCAAACATTTTGCCCCCCTTCTGTTAGCAGAATGCAGACATCAATGTAGAACTTTTGTAAAAGTGAAGTGTGAAGTGGTATAATGAATACCTTCAAAATGTAGGACATTTTTAGAACAACTTAAAAGAAAAATTGGAAAGAAAATTTAAAGGGTAAGTTCTGACATACTTAAAGTATAGACTGATGGCAGATTTCTAGAAATTATGACTTTCTGGTATGTTCTGCAATTGTTATTTACAGGTTGAGACTTATCCCAAGAAAGCAAAAAAATGCCCTCTACTGGAGAATATGAGTTTACCATATCCGAATCAGATTCAATCTTTATCACATCTCTCAAGGCTTAGGTTAGTTTTTGGTAGATCTTGAAGTTTAGGAACTTGAGAATTGATATGAACATAGGAACGTTTTTAAGGAAGCATTTACATAGTTTCCTTTTAGTGATTTTACTCAGTAATTGCACTTGTTTTACCGTGTTTTTTTTAAAACTTCTATGTGCTTATTTTTATTTTTTTGCAGTTAAAATTGTAAGATATTTAAGTTGGATAGAACTGTGAACAATTTCACTTTCATGCAATAATTTTGGTCAGTGCTTAGTTATGCATATTTCTAATTCTCCAACTGTTTAGATATTTAAGTACGAGAATATTTTTTTATTTTTTATTTTTGGGCCACACCCGGTAATGCTCAGGGGTTACTCCTGGCTATGTGCTCAGAAGTTGCTCCTGGCTTGGGGGACCATATGGGACACCGGGGGATCGAACTGCGGTCCGTCCAAGGCTAGCGCAGGCAAGGCAGGCACCTTACCTTTAGCGCCACCGCCCGGCCCCGTACGAGAATATTTTAAGATTCATAGAAAAGTTTGTTTTTCTTCCCCCATTTTAGTTCATTATTTAGAAAGCAAAAGAACTGCAATAAGGGAGCCGGGAAATAGTGCAGCTGGTAGGGTGTTTGCCTGTGATGTGGCTGACCTGAGGTTGATCCCTGGCATTCTATAGTCTCCCCTTCCTTCAAGCACCACCAGAAATGATTCCTTAGTGCAGGGCCAGGAGTAATCCCTCAGCATAGTCGGGTTTGGCCCCTAAATAAACAAATTTTAAAAAGTCAAAACAAAAAGAGTCACAATAATTACCCAGTTGATCAGTTTCCTTGTCAAGTTTGGATTTTGAGGAAAATCAGTAAGTATATTATTTTTCATCTTCTCTTATTTTAACTTTGTTTATTTTAAAAGTCTGCTTAAGTACCTAGTATAGAGTGCCTGGAGTACAGGACAGGAAGAAATGAGCTTCGTTTCTAAGATTTTTTTCATGACTATAACATTGCAATTCATTGCAATTCAATTTGCATAGTAATGTTATAAAGTTCTAAGCCTCTTATAAATTAAAAATAACTGCTTCTGGGCCCGGAGAGATAGCACAGCGGCGTTAGCCTTGCAAGCAGCCGACCCAGGACCAAAGGTGGTTGGTTCGAATCCCGGTGTCCCATATGGTCCCCCGTGCCTGCCAGGAGCTATTTCTGAGCAGACAGTCAGGAGTAACCCCTGAGCACCGCCGGGTGTGGCCCAAAAAACAAAAACAAACAAACAAACAAAAAAAAAACTGCTTCTATTTTAATTTGTAACAAAGTTACATCATAAAACCCATCCCATGCTGATAAAAATCTGTATTAATGGTATTGTTAATAGTTTAAGAGTGATCAAATTTCAGAAGCACATGGAGGAATATTTAGAGAACAGATTTCATGTTCTTATCCTAAGACTTTCCGATTTAGTGTATTTGAGTGGAAGATTAGAATCTGCATTGCCAACAATCTTTCAAATGCTTCTCGTTCCAGAAATTATTTGTTTAAATCAGGGCTCCACCATCTGAAACTCATGAACTAAGTATGATCACTTACCGTATTAATCTTTTTTAAAATCATATTATGTTTCTTAATGATTATATCTGATTCCTTGCAGTTTCAACAAGTAAATAGTCCTAACCGAAGAAATTTTATGGTTGCAAAATCTGAAACGTATATTATATGTTTTATTAATAAAAAATGCTCATTTCTGATGGAAATTATGATTATGTTATTAACTGAAATTTTTTTAGGATTTTTAGTTGAACATTATTATCTTCATAATCAAAAATCCAATGAAGTATGTAAGTGAGAATGACTTGCTAAAACCCTTATACATGCTACTCCTAAGAACTTGACAAACATACTACCTAGCTCTAAGAAATGATGCAATCGTGGAACTTGCTGCAACATGGATGGAACTGGAAGATATTATGTTAAATGAAATAAACCAGAAGAAAGAAAAATACAGAATATCCATTTTTATGTGGTATTTAGAATAACTGCATGGGGGAATGCAATGGTTTAAATGGGGGATTATCTAGAACATTCTTGCCCCCCCCCCAACCTTGAGTAGAGTGAGGCGATGAAAAGAATTAAGAGTGAAGAGGGAGAAAGGCAGATTTAAAAAACAAGGCACAGTAATAAAGGGAATTCAGGTATATTTGTGGTGTTAAGAAAGGACAAAACTAAATATTGAAATCTCAGAGTCAACAACACTGAAATTCTTGGACTCAAACTTAACAATCAAACGTAAAAAGGTGCCTGTGAAGAGGGAAAGCTGGCCAGTGGGAGCTACAGGAAGAATTCTGGGAACATTGGTGGACGGAGATTGACACTGGTGGTGGGATTGGTGCTGAAACATCGTATGTCTAAAATTCAATTCTGAATATGTTTATAAGTCACAGTTGCTTTAAATAAAAAATAATACACAAGCTTCGGAATGTGTTGACTAAGAAGAAAAGTAGACAATAAGTCAGAATAGCAATATAGAGTGCAGTTTGAAGTCATAAATTAAATTGATAGTGAAATTTAGTTACATTATGTTATGTCAATGTAAGATACTAGATACTTTGCTGAAGCTACTGGTAAAATACTTGGAGAAATGCTATTTTCTCAACTTGTCTGAAATAAAAATTTTACTTAAAAATGAGTTTTTTTTAAAAAAGCTGGATAGTATGAAGTTTTTAAGACCCAGCATAGCAATTGTAGAAATTGTAATCTACATATAATATTGTCTATAGAGAATATTTTCTAGATAGAATATATAAGTAGGCACTTATTACATTTTGCTATATTTTTCCAAATAAACATTGTGTGGCAAACACTTTAGTTTGATTTGCTTCTTTCAATCAGACAAGAATAAAAACTAAAATTTCCTTTGCGATTCTCTCCTACAATTGGCTTCTTGATATGATTCTTATTCTACCAGTTGAAAACCAGTAGTGAGGTTTTGGCAGAGATTTGCACTGTTTCTGAGAGAAGATGTGGATGAGTCTTTATTTTTGGTTGGTTCAGAACCTGACAAAATGGTAAAGTTCCTGACTGCAGACTCAATTTAATAGACATGGAATATGAAAAAATTAATCTACTATTGAGTCTTCTCAATCTTTACTATATTGCTTTTTGCTTTTGTTTTGAAATTATTCTATAAAATAGAAATAATGGTATCAATGATGTGATTTTTCAATTAATTCATTTTATTGATGTCTTATTTGGTTAAAATATGTAAATATTTCTATATTTTTTATTTTTTTAAATTTTTTATTTGAGCACCATGGTTACAAACATGATTGTAGTTGGGTTTCAGACATAAACAGAACATCCCCCTTCACCAGTGCAACATTCCCACCTCCAATGCCCCCCCTCTCTCCTTCCCATCCCCTGCCTGTATTCAAGACAGGCATTCTACTACAATTATTTTATATTTTTAAGTTCAGTAAGCTGTTTTTTTCTTTCTTTCTTAAAGGATGTGTTAAAAATACAGTAGTAAAGGTGTGAAAGTGGTAATTGCTGTTGTTTGCATATTTTAAGGGTTTTGTGCTACCATATCATATCCACCACTGTTCACTATAAATTCTCAGCCTATTTCCCAGGTTTTATTCTATTCTATTCTATTCTATTCTATTCTATTCTATTCTATTCCTATTCTATTTTATTTTTGAACCACAGTTGGCTATACTTACGGATTACTTCTGGCTCTGTTCTCAGTTAATAACTCCTCAGTGCTTGGGGGAACCAAATGTAGAGTCACAGATCAAACCCTAGTAGGTGGGCTGCATGCAAGGCTAGTGTTTTATCAATGTACTAAATCTCTGGATCCTTTCCTCATCCTTGCTAACTTCAGTTTTATGGTTACAGTGTAAGGTTTTGCTTTTATTCGACATTATCTACTCCCTTGATTTATGTCATTATATACCACCACATATGAGTGAGGTCATCAGATTTTGTCTTTATACTTCTTATTTTGCTTAACCTGAAACCTCCAGTTCCACATATATTATAGCAAAAGACAAGATTTTATCTTTTCTAATACTAACAGTGTTCGATAATGTGTGTATACCACAAGTTCCTTATCTACTCATCTATTGTTTCATACTGGAATTATTTCCAGATCTTCCAAATTGTAAAAAGCACTGCAGTGAATATAGCTGTCTATGTATCTCCTTAAATTACCTTTTTTATTTTCTTTAAATAGATATGTAGAAGTAGAGTTGCTGAAGCATATGGTAGCCCTATTTTTAATTTTTTGAGGAATGTCTATATTATTTTTGATATAGACTGGACCTATTTATATTTCCAGTCAGTAATGGCTCCTTTTTCTCTATATCCTTGCCAGAAAATTTCTGAACTTTTCAATATAGACGATTCTTATTCGTGTGAGGTGATATCTCATTGTACTTTTGGTTTTAATTTCCCTGATAATTGTTATATTGAGGTTTTTATGTGTCCGTTGTTCTTTTAACTGAAGAAGTTCCTGTTCAACACTTCTTACTAGTTTTAGGCTGGGTTGTTTGTTTTATTGTTGTTAGAGTTTGCCATTTCTTTGCATATTTTTAACCTTTTTTCAGATGTATGTTTTGTGATTATTTTTTCCATGTCTATTTTTAATGGTATTTTCCTGAGAAATTCAGAAAACTTCTTATTCTTACATAATCCCTTTGTTTATTTTTGCTTTTCTTTTTATTATTTTCTTCCGTGTAGTAAAATCACCCAAGATATCAGGAAACCAAATTTTGTCTATGCTGTATTTCATTTACTTTATGAACATAATAACATATAAATACTCCTTGATTTTTGTGTATGGATAAGATAATAGTCCAATTTATCCTTGTGCATAGAGTTCTCCCAACACCATCATTTATTGAACCTTTATTTTCTTCATTTTATGTTCACAGCTTTGTCATAAATTAACTATCCAGATTTTGAACACTCCCAATTCTATTCTATTGTTCTGAGTTTTCCTTTTAATTTAATACCACAATGTTTTTATTATTACAATATATTGTAGTTATAAAATATAGTACAGTTTAGGGGCCGGAGCAGTGGCATAAGCAGTAAGGTGCTTGTATTATGTGCTCTAACCTAGGATAAACAGCAGTTTGATCCCTTGATGTCCCATATGGTCTTCCAAGCCAGGAGCAATTTCTGAGCACATAGCCAGGAGTAACCCCTGAGCATTATTGGGTGTGGGACCCCCCAAATTATATTATATATAATTACGTTTTAAACTTAAGAAAATATTATATCTCCCATTTCTTCTTTCCTCAGGATTGCTTTGAGTATTAAAAGGAGATTGTGATTCCTTATATATTTTAATATTTTCCTTCTATATACTTGAAAAATCTTATTAAAAATTTGTTAGGAGTTACTTTGAATATGCCTGTTTTTAGTAGGATGGTCATTTTTAAATATAGTAATTTTTCTAATCAATAAACATGAAAAATATTCTATTTCCTTCATTTCCTTTTATTCTCTTTTATTTTTTCATAGTACCTTATTTTCATATATATTTCACATTATATTTTTATTTTTATTCTTATTTTTTTGTTTGTATTTTTTGGGCCACACCTGTTTGATGCTCAGGGGTTACTCCTGGCTAAGCACTCAGAAATTGCCCCTGGCTTGGGGGGACCATATGGGATGCTGGGGGATCGAATCGTGGTCCTTCCTTGGCTAGTGCTTGCAAGGCAGACACCTTACCTGTAGTGCCACCTCACTGGCCCCATATTTTTAGTTTATTTTATGACAATTCTCTCTGCAGAAATTATACATATGTATATTTTCTTGATTTATTTTTCTTCTAGCACATTTTTTGCATATAGAAAAATTCTACAGATTTTGCACTTTGATTTTGTAGTCTTTTGCTTTGCCATATTGCTTTACTCTTTCTAATAATTTGTAGTTGATTCTTTTTTTTCCATTTTTTTAATTTTAATTATGACAACAAAGATGCAAAGAAAGAGGACAGGGTAAAGTTACAGTGGAAGCCCAATCACCCATAAACAGAATTCTCGGTAGTCCCATCGATGATATCCCAGCCTTAAACTTTCAGCCAAAGAACATTAAGAAAAACAAAACTGAACCCATGTACAATACAATTACTTTGTCCCTCAAATCCTCAGTTGTAGTACATACTATTTCTTAGCAGCACACAATATAATCTAAAGACATTAGACTTATGTAACTCCTTAAACATTGAGGGCAAAGTACATTTCTCTAGTTCCATGCACATGCTTACTAGTTTAAGTTAACCTCAAAAGTTTTAGTGGGTTGTTTTTCTTAAGGATTGGAGTCAAGGGAACATAGTAAAAAACAGTATTAAAGTGGCATTTGTTTGCATAGGCCCACCAAAACATAAGGGACATGAAAAGACAAATTATGGTCTAAATACAAGGAGACCCTACCCCTGAAGTTTCCTGGCACAGGACTGACTCTAGGCTCCAGGCAAACTAGTTTGTCCAATTCAAGTCATCGTCTGTAGTGGCAATACACCTCCATTCCTCACATAGTCTCTGTTGTTGGTATCATGCTTCTGTATTAAAGATCCTGGAGTCTGCATATCCCATATTGCAGTCAGGATGGTGCAGAGCATCCTCTCGTTTCACCTCACACTTAAGGGGCAATAGAGAGAACCATGTCCTGTAGAGCAGGTCATTGTTGTTGTCAAGTCTTCTCAGTGTAAACGGAAGTCTCTTTTTAGGAGGTCGATGTCAGACCCTTGGTAGTGTCTTTCCTGGTAGAGGACTGCTTCCAGCTGTTGCTATATAAGACCTTGGATGTTTCGTAGATAGCTTGCCTGGTTCTGGCCTGAATGGAGGATGCCCACTCTTCTGAGGCCTGTGCCAGGTCATTATATCAATGTTCAGGGTGTAAGGTACATTGTACTGAGATTTATTAGATAAGAACTTATCTGTATGTATGGTGTTTTCCCATTTTAATGTGTCTATGCAAACAAGGATCAACGCCATGAAGCATTATTGGTTTATCTGGAGGCAATAGGAACAAGACCAGCAATTTCCATGACATAGTTCAAACATAGGCATCAAACTGAGGGACAGTTCAAACAACAATCCTTACTGAGAAAAGAAAAGACAAGATGAAAAGTGGATAGAAACATCATGGTACAAGAATATATAGAGAGTTATATCAGTTAAAGAAAATACCCATAAAATATTCAAAAGATATATGTGTTCAATATGTGTTCAATTTGTGTCCTTCTAAATAGTTCTAGGATTTGTTAGATCTACTGTATGTCTTAGGTCAGAGATTAGAACTGTGTGTTACTGAAGTTAAGAAGGGTAAATCTGGGGTACTGATGGTTGGGAGGAGCATATGTTTGCGCGGGGGCTGCGCGGTTTGCAAAATGTAGACCGGTATAAAATTGCCAGTGACAGCCTGAGTATAGCTGAGCAGCTATCTGCCACCCACCAGATCAAACTCCACCCCCTAAGCCCCACCCTAGGCCAGTCTCCGGACCTGGCCTGGGAGTGGGGAAAACCCAGGGTGCCCCATCAGCTCCTTCCAGGAACCCACCTGGAGATCCGGAGGAATGGGGGGGAGGGGGGGTCGGGTGACCCAGGTCCGGGCCCCCCTACCCTAGGCTGGGCCAATAGGCCGCTGGCACATGCGGAGGCCTGCCAGCTGTCTGCCCGTGCCAGCCTAATTCTTTAGGATTTGGGGCCACACCGGTGATGCTCATGGGTTACTCCTGGCTATGCACTCAGAAATCACTCCTGGCTTGGGGGACCATATGGGCTACAGAGGGATCGAACCACAGTCCATCTTAAGTTAGTGTGTGCAAGGCAAATGCCCTACCACTTGTGCCACCACTCCGGCCTTATTTTAATTTTTTAATTTATTGTTTAATTCAGCTTGTTAACTTTTTGTTTGGATTTTTTATTGTTTTGCTTTGTTTTTGTTTTTGTTTTGGTTTTTGTCCACACCTGGTGACACTCAGGGGCTACTTCTGTCTATGCTCTCAGAACTCATTCCTGGCTTGGGGGTCCATGTGGGACGCTGGAGATCGAACCAAGGTCAGTCCTGGATAGGCCCATGAAAGGCAAAAGCCCTACTGCTGCACTATCGCTCCTGCCCCTCATTTCATTCTTTTTCTAATTAGGATTTTATTTTATTTTTCGTGCTCATTTTCAGTGGCTAGAACTTCCAATGTGATGATGAGAATAATAGTGGGGTATATCCTTGACTAGTAATAGAATAGACACTTTTATCTGATTTAGATTTAGAGGAGATCATTCAATATTTTGTTACTGGTACAAAGTTAGCTGTTGGGTTGCTGGTCATGGAATTTTCTCTACTGAGATTTATTTCTTCTATCTTCATTTTGATGAGGTTTTTTTCTTTTTTCTCTTTTTGGGCCACACCCTATTGTGATGCTCTGGGGTTACTTCTGACTATCCGCTCAGAAATTGCTCCTGGCTAGGGGAACCATTTTTTAGAAGGGCTTAAGAAAGATAAGAGATGATTAATTCTTAAGGGTTTGGTAGAAATCACTACAATCATGCTGAGCTTTTATTTTTTATTTTTGGGGGAGGATGTTTTAATAGTTATCATTTAATACCTAGTTTGAAATTGTTCTTTTAAGTTTTTATATTTCCTCCTAATTCAATCTTGAGAGGTTGGAGTGTTCTCAAAATTTGTGCATTTTTCTGATTTCTCCAATGTAATAGCATAATGTTGCTCACAGTAGTCTGCTAGGATCCTTTATTTTTCTGTAGTATTTGTTTATAACTTTTTGCACTTATTTCTATCATATTTATTAGGGTGCTTCTCCCTACAGCTACAGACTGGAAAGAGTGTTTGCTATTCTATCTTATTCTTTCAGAAAACCAGACTTTGGTTTTATTGACTTCATTTCATTTCATTTTATTTATTTTATTTTATTTCCCTTTATTTCTAATTTAGTTCCTTATTTTATTTATTTTAAGTTTAATTTGAATTAATTCATATGAATTTTATTCATAAATGTCAAATGAAATTTACAATAACTCTGCTAGTTATTGAAGTGGTAAAGTTAGATTTTTTAATTTTTTTATGGCTTTGTGCTCTGAAAAATAATTAGCTTATAGAAATTCACTAATTATAACTTAATTGACACTTTTATGTTTTAACATGTCACCTATTCTCAGAAATGTTCCATGTACAATAAAAACTAAGGAGCATTTGGCCTTTTTGAGCAAATATCTCATAATTCTGATGTACAGTCATTAGGCTAAAAACAAGGTGTTAAGAAGCTGCATTCTCTACTGGATTATTGGGGTATAGGAGTAGGTAGAAAAAGAGAATTTGTGTTGGGACTGATATGATTTAGAATATCCAAGTCTAGGTCGTCAGAGGACTGCCATTTTTTTTCCTTGCTGGGGGCAGTGGGAGTCATTTTTATATGCTGTAAGCCTCTTCTTTGATTAATTTTATGGGCTGCTTTTTAATTGATTTATGTTGGTTTAAAATATACTGAGTTTCAGGAGTGTTGCTTTACATCTCAGTACAAATAAACATCAGACTCCCACCAAAGTTCTATTACCTTTTACTATTATATCACTTCTACTTCTTCCTCCCACCAGTATATCACATTCCATCCTGATAATCCCTATTTTGTTCTCAGAGTTATTTTTATTTTGTTTTGTTTGCTTGATTTATTTGTATTCCACATTTGAGTAAAATAATTCAATAATTGTATTTTATTTTGTTTAACAGCATTCCATTGTCCATCTAGATTTAAATCTTCATTTCTTTATGTTCACTTCAAGTTGTTTTCAAATTCTGG
This sequence comes from Suncus etruscus, assembly GCF_024139225.1. Classification (NCBI taxonomy): domain Eukaryota; kingdom Metazoa; phylum Chordata; class Mammalia; order Eulipotyphla; family Soricidae; genus Suncus; species Suncus etruscus. The sequence goes on along the minus strand of NC_064855.1, from coordinate 106,723,159 downwards.
CTCCTGTGAGTTTGACTCACAGTGGTCTTTTTATTGTTAAAGTCAGCTAAGATCTTTCTTCATAAATTTAATCGTTTCTAACCTCCAGTCCTATTTCTTCTTTTCTGTACTCCTATTCTGCACTTTTACTTTTAAATTTTCAAGTGGTTATTTACCATCACCTAATAAGTAGCCCTGGATCCATCTACAGAATTAATCTCTTTGCAGTAGGAATCAGCTTAGTGTGGGAAGGCCAGGTGTCAGCAAGCTTGCTGTGAGAAGAATCTAATGATGATGAATCAAATGATGATAGTGACTGTAGCTATAGGATGTGTGGGGAACATTTAAAACTCTATGTCAAAATTCCCAATCACAGCATTTGAAAGTGCTGACATCGGGATCACATGCCTATCACTTAAACACAACCTTTTGTGACTAGGACCCAATTGTTTTCAACACCTTTCACAAAAAAGAATTTGGAGAAAGTCCATTTTAGATTTACTTTTTCCTTCTGAACTGAAGTCACCTTGTCCCAGAACTCAGGGGAGTCCTTGGGCATTTGTCCAAAGAGCAATCTACTATAAAAATACCATGCATATTGTTTTCCCTTGACACACAGTCCTTTATCCTTAGAACAATCTCTGATAGGCTATGATTTCTCCCCTAAGAACGAGGGTCTTTTTCTTAAAAATTTCTTGAGAATTTCACATAAAAAGACTTGTAAAAATTTTAACTTCTAATACCTAAAGGTTTTATTCAAAGATACTCACTTTATATAAGCATACATCTAGTTTAAGTATAAATTATTGTTATTTCATCCTGAATAGATACTGAGGAATTTGTTTTCCTCCAATTTGGGGAAGACTTTTTTGAACTCCTCAATTCACAACCTTTAAGCACTCAATGTTTCCCCATGTATTCCTTAAATAACACCCAACTGTTTGTGTCACCCCCTTCCCACACACACATTTATGTATTTGTCACTTGGAACCTGTTCTTAGCAGTTTGTAGTGCAAACATAACGGCAAAGATGCAATCAAATTGAGGATTATCTCACACTTCATTGCTGGAGGCTCTGTTATTTCTGTTTTTCCTTAGACTTTGTTCTTGAGATGAAAGTAGGAAAAGGAAAAGGAAGTATCAGAGAAATATGTAAACAAGAAACTGAGATTGTGAATACATAACTAGTTCCATTTTATTGGCAAGAATGCTGCCCACTTCACCCTGAGAGGAAGAGGTTCTGCTAATAAAGTAGTGAAAAAGAAATTAAACTTATTAATGGTGACTGCTCCTATGAGTGCTTTCTCATGTAAGCCACTTTTAGTAAATACTGTTGTCATTTGTCATTCCCCCCTCCACCCAGAGATGGTGCTATACCAAACATTGCTATAATTGAATGATTTTATTGGAGATTAAAATGCTTATTTAATATGGTGGCGAATTCTCAAATATTTTGCCAGCTCCACTTGTGATTTTAGTTTAGTCCTCATCTCACTTGGATATGGTCACCCACATCATATTCTCCTACTGCAGAATTCTTAAGACAAGTGAACAGCCATTAGTAATGTAAATATCCACTATGCTCAGACATGGTGCTGGATATAATCATTCACTTCAGAAAGGACACGTGCATACTATGAATTTTTATTGTCAAAACAATATTTTTCCCACATTCACTGCAATCTCCACAAAGTCAAAATAATACAGTGCCTTTCAGAAAAACCTGATGTCTTTGCACACAGGACCAATATTTAAAAACATTTTTCCTATGCTTAACTTGAAGTTGCTTGATATCACACAGTCTGCAATTATAATTACTTTAGAAATTTAGAAATAAAAATCCTATTCTGTTTTTCTTTGAAGCAAGATAGTTTTTATTGAAATTTACTTAAAAAGATGTGAAGGGAGAGATATATGTGCTTAAGAGAAGTTAGGTTTTTCCAAAGTAAAAACAGGGAAGCAAAGAAACAGATACAGCCAAGTCTTGTTTTTGATGTCAAATGAGAATAATCATTTTAAGAAATTATGAGTCTTGTTTATTTGAACCCATTGTTTTCTTTTCTCAAAAAGTTATAATTTATCGGGGCCAGAACCATAGCACAGTGGTAGGTTGTTTGCTTTGCATGTGGACAACTCAGGACGGACCCAGGTTTGATCCCCAGCATCCCATCTAGTTCCCAAGCCTGCCAGGAGTAATTTCTGAGAGCAGAGCCAGGAGGAGCCTCCAAGTGTGGTCCAATGCCTCCCAAATGTTATAAATCATGGAGGCAAATAGTAGAAAAAAAATTTGGAAAAATATTTTCAACCCTTACTAAACTTACTAAACTTATCTTATTATTATTATTAGGCAATGCAGAAGAATCTAAGGAAAAAAATGCACTAGCAGGAGAAAGAGAAAAGCAGAGAAGCAAAGAAAGGCAGTTATAACTCGATGGAAGTTGGAATAAAGGGAAAATATAACTACCTCATCCTTGAAGGCCTGTCTGCAAGGAGGCAGATCATTCTGTTTGTTTGTAAAACACCAGCAAAAGGTCAATTCCCCTGCAAGATCAGGGTTTGCTCACTTACTTCTGAGCTGTTTTCTCAGCATGCAGACACTGGTTTATATCAAAGCATTCTTCCTTCCATCACTTCCAACCCTTCCAAGATTGACGCAGTGACAATAATGTCTCCAGAGGAACTTTCAATAATTTGCCCATCCCCTACATTCAGATATGTTTGCGAGTTACCATTTTTTATGATGTGATTTTATGTCTTCTGTAATAAAACTTTTGTAATGTATATGTACACTGTATTATTCTTAATTGATTGAGGCAATAGAGTTCATTGAGAAGATACCCTAAAAAAAGCAACAGATAAAAGGCTCTAAGTTAACAGTTAGTGCTGCTTTTAAGGACAGAATAGGTTATTTGGAAAAAACCCAGAGGGAAAACTGAATGCACTAAGAAATGAACACAGTTCTCTGGGATTAAAGAAGAGAGGGCTCTACATAAAGCTAAATTCTTCCAATGAAAATTTCTAATTTGAAAGCTGAAGAATCAGACCTAGCTTGTAAAAATAAGGTATAAGAAGGGATGCTACACAGAAAGCACAGCCAAATAAAGAAGAGAGACTACAATGGACCCTCTGGGCTTTGAGAAAGCTGAGCTGCTCCTGGACAGCATGGTGGTGATTGGCTTGGCAGAGAGGAACTCTGCCTGGCTACAACTGTCTTGTATGCATACATCCAATTTACTCAACGCTTACAATGTTTTTCTATTTTTCATTGAATCTCCATGAAGTATAAAGTTATAAAGTTATTCCTGTTGCAATGTTCCAAAATCAAACCCTTCACTGATGTCCATTTAGCTCAATGTCCCCAATTTTCATCCGTCCCAACTTCAGTCTGCCTCTAACACAAGCACTTTTTATTTTTCTTCTTATTTTTTTAATTCCCCATTTTTAGGGTTCATAATACTATTACTGATAGAATACCATGCATGCTACTTTACTTCATTCAGCACCTAGTACCAGTCCAGAGTAACCACTTCCTTCTAATATTGTCATAGCCCTATCCCTTTGTCTCCCACCCTCATGGAAAATTTTCTATTAAAGATTAGTTCTCTTTTTTCCTTTGACTTTGGACTTTTGTTATTTCCCTACTATGTTTCTTTATACTCCACATATGTATGAGATCATTTTTGTCCCTCTCACTCTGACTCATTTCATTCAGCATGATACTCTCCAGATCCATCCATCCATAGCACATTGCATGACATCATCTTTTCTTACAGCCAAGTTGTATTCCATTGAGCATATGTACCATAGTTTTTTTTCTTCTAAATTTTGGCTATTGTGAATAGTGCTGCAATGAGTACGGGAGTTTTGATGACTTCTCTGCATTGTATTTTGGGGACCTTAGAGTATATTCCAAGGAGTAAAAATGCTGGATCAGATAGAATCAATGGAAAGTATTGACACTTGAATATCACAAAAATAGACTTGTTTTGAATCTCAGAAGGGACACCAAGTCAATGAAACTGCCAGGTACACTGGTCTTTGGGCTGAAAATAGGGGAGGGAAGGGGGGTTAGCCCTGTATTGTCAGAATCCCCAACAACTACACCATATGTTGCAGCCTCCAGAATATAAATGGCTTACCTTCAAGGCATCACAACTAATCTCAAGAGATGCCAAGTCAAAGCCTAATTATATAGCTCTTGGAACTTGAGGCTTCATATACTGTCATGTACTACCTCTAAATTCCACAATACTGACATCCCGGAAAGAGGACAGCAAATTAAGTGGGAAAGTAGCATACAAGCCCCAAAAGCTCAATAAATAAAAAAGTTACAGAAGGGGTGAGAGCAGTGGCGCTAGAGGTAAGGTGTCTATTTTACAAGCACTAGCCTAGGATGGACTGTGTTTTGATCCCATATGGTCCCCCCAAGCCAGGAGTGATTTCTGAGCACATAGTCAGGAGTAACACCTGAGTGTCAATGGGTGTGGCCCCAAAATCAAACCAAACCAAACCAAAACAAATAAAAGTAACAGAAGGTTCAAAGAGCAACAAACAGCTCAATAAATCCTTAGGCAATGATTTTAATAACAATTATTGTGAGATGTGAACATTTTCATAAATTTCTTTTACTGAATTATTTCTTGATAATTATATTTATCATTTTGTTGTAATAAGCTACATAAAATTAATCATTTTGTGTTTACTAAAGTGACAGACTTTAGTGGTGGTGTGTGGGAAACAGTGACAACAATGGAAGGAAGGTCACACTAGCGGTGAAATTGATGTTAGAAGAGTGAATGCCCCAAACAATTGTATTTTGTAAACTGTGACATAAAATTAGAAAAAATAAAGAATCCTTTTTGTTCTTCTGAATTGGAGTTACAAAACCTACTGAATGTAATCATGCATTTTCTTAGGTGTGTTGCCTAATGAATTATGTGCTTATTTGAAGTTAGTTTGCTATTAATTTTGTATCTCTTAGCAAAGTTTGTACACCCAGTAGGTAGGCATTAGATAAGTATATATTAAATGAGAGAATAGATAACAGAAAAGTTCAATGATCTATTGAAAGAAAAGTGGGCTTGTTAAGTACACTCTGAGATGCTGTTGAACTGCAAATAGAACAGGAAAAATTTGGTTACTTCCATGTCTCTCCAAGATAAACTGATTATTTCTAATGTTGAAGCTCTAGTGATGAATCTTGGTGCAATTTTTCAATGTCTTAAATCCTGAAAACAAAACAACAAACAGAAACCTCTTTAATATAAGATGAATAGAAATTGTTTACAAATTTAGAGCAGAGCTAATTATAAAGTCATTTTCTTCCAAATGCTACTATAATATGCAAATGCTACTGTGTAACTAGCATTTAATCAGTATATTGTGATGCTAGTAATAGAGTATTAATTAAGAACAAAGAATCTTTGATTAGGTAAGGTGCATTTTTATGTAAATCTCTGTCTACATTTTACGTAATATTTAACTTTCTAGCCTTTGAAGCAACACTACTATCTATCGTGTGACATTTCTAGGATGGCGTCTCGGTGTAAGTTATAACTACCTTCCATATTTATAATTTCATTTGTATTTCAGGAAGAGTGAGTACACACAAAAATAGAAAGTAGAAAATTGTTATCATTTTTCTTAATTTACCCTGTAAATAGAAAGCTTATTTATTCATGATTATAAGTCTCTAACTAAACTCAAATCATATATTTGGTATCACAGAATCTTAAACCATACAGACCTAATTCTCAGGGGATAAATAGTTTCAAGGTAATGGGTCTTGCAAACTCAAACCTATAAAATACATTTTATATATGGTTTTAATCTTTATTGCAAAGACCTTCAAATGCTTTATGGACAGATTAATCCTTATAACCTCTATTTGGGAGATGGCAAGTATTGTCTTCATCTTAGCGAGTGAAAAATTGAGTCATCTAAAGGTCTTGGCAATCATCCAGTTAGCAAACGAAAACGTGAGAAGGAAGAAAAAACTCACCTTAAATTGATTGCCTCTGAGTTTAGAGCTTCAGTCACTAAGTTTGTCAGCTATCTAGATAGTAAACTACTAAATTTATTTTTTCCCGAAATTTATCCTGGGGGAATATTCCCCTATTAGTAGATTAAAAAATATGTTCTTCCTAGAAAAGAAACAATTTTTCTCTTTTTAAAATTTTCTCCAGTTGGATTTGAAACAGTGTTGATAAAATAATTTTGCCATTTTATTTTTAAAAGGTAAATAAGTATTAACTAACAACATTTATAAATTAATATCCTTTGGACTTTCCATGGACCTTCCATGGTCCAAAGTAATATTTTGTTTAAAAATTAACTGTTTGCTAAAATATCCAATACAATATCATGTTTTCTTGAAAAATTATAATATGACATGTGAACAGTATAGTGATATTTCTACCATGCAAAAAAAATCAACTTCCATGTACCCATAATTCGTGTTAAGAAGTACATTACTAGGGCCAGAGCAATAGCACAGTGGTAAAATGTTTGCCTTGCACGCTGCTAACTCAGGACCAGGATGGACTCAGGTTCAATCCTCGGCATCCCATATGGTCCCACGAGCCTGCCAGGAGTGATTTTTGAATGCAGAGCCAGAAATAACCCCCAAGTATAGCCGGGTGTGGCCCCAAAATAAAAACAAACAAAAAAGTACATTAGTAATAATTTAGCAGTCCTCTTGCTTTATCTTAAAGTGATTTTCTGATGTACATATCATTTGATTGTACTTTTGGGGAGAATCTGACTCCCAAGAAGTGCTCAGTGGACTCAAGGGCCACTTCCGGTGTATTTTTTGGCAATCCAGAATAGTGCCACCCTAAAACTTCTAATTTGAACTCTTTCCTTTGGATCAGTTCTCTAAAATATATGTGTACATTTTGCAAATATTTCAAAACTTTTGTTGTTATCATTAATTTAATGTGCTACATATGAACCTTATATATTAGATCGCAGATTTCTATAGGATAAGGACAAGTTTTATTGGGCTATGTGCAATACTATGGATAAAAAGTAATATTTGCTTTTTAAACCATATTAACAAATTACTCTTGGGAAAACTTGGGTCTTAGATAATAATCTTGGTGATATGGGTAATATAGAAGATATTAAGAAACTGAAGTTCTCTCATAAAATATAGTTTATATCAAATATAAGTTTTGATCTAATATAAACTTAAAATATAAGCTATGTGCTCATTCATAGAGTGAATTTATGAATGAGCCAATAGTGTTATAGTTGACCTAGAAATAAATGATCAGACCTAATTTTTATTGATTTGGTGAATGGAGGGCATAAGAATTAAACATTTGGGGCTGGTGAGGTGGCGCTAGAGGTAAGGTGTTTGCCTTACAAGCGCTAGCCAAGGAAGGACCGCGGTTCAATCCCCTGGCATCCCATATGGTCCCCCTAAGCCAGGGGCGATTTCTGAGTGCTTAGCCAGGAGTAACCCCTGAGCAGCAAATGGGTGTGGCCCCCCAAAAACAAAAACAAACAAACAAAAAGAATTAAACATTTGAGAGTAATATAAATATAAAATAGAAATTGCAGGAGAGAAAATTTGAATGGGTGTGTGAGAAGAATAATTGATGAATTTCTTGTGTTCTTTTTCTTTTGCCCAGTGTAAGAGGATTAAAAAGAGGATAATAAGATTTTGGTTTTTACATATATCTTCCTTTTTGCGGAGCAGCTATTTTTTCCTCCACTGACTATGGAATTGGAAAATAAATGAGAAATCATTGGATATCTCTTTTAAGAAAGGAAAAAAATTGGTGTGGTAATCACATAATAGCTGAATTTTGCAAATAACCTGAAAAGAAAAAGTAGAAAAACAGTTCTAGTCTTAGCAAATTATAGAACAAGGATTTTGTGTAATATTAACAATAATTTGAATAAGTAAAATGAATGGTTAGTATGATACTTAATTTCTCTTAGTGTATTTACTTATTTAGGAAAAACTTTATTTAGTGATAGCTATTACTCTGAAACAATGAAGAATTATTTAAAATAGACATGTATCTTTTTGACCTTCTCAGTTACCATGTGTTATAGAAATTTAAATACTATATCATGAACATTTTATAAATATCAATTATATTTTAGACAAAGGCAGCTAATTAAGTCATTTTAATTTTAAAGGCAAATAAATAAATTCTTGATTATTGAAGTTGTGAATACATATATGAATATAAGCATATTCATAAAAATACATATTTATATATATTTATAGATGACTTCCTAATAAAACAGAACTAATTTCATAGCTATAGCTAGAAAATTCATATGTCCTTCAAATTTAGAGTAATATACAAGGTAGATTCAGAAACAAGCTGTCTAAATTTATATATATATGTATGTGTTTTATATATATATATATATATAAATAAATAAATAAATATAAAACAGCAATTCCTGGAAAGTGACAGGAAGTCACACATGACCACATAACTAAGCTTAATATTTCTTTAGTCTTCCTGTTGTCAGTTTCATTCAGGCATAAAAGAAAGTTATACTGAGAATCATGCCAGAAAGAAAATATTTGAAAATAAATATGACTTTTCTGAGATCCAGGACTTTTTAGAATAATCTCTAAAAAATGTTTACAACAACAAAAGTTAGAAAGTCAAAGAAAAACTCCATAAGAATGAAGATCCATATAGACATTATCCATGCAAGTTATGATAAAATTTAGCTATTGAAATTGAATAATTTGTTTTCACATTTTTCTTTAAAAAGTCATAAACCACAAAAAATAAGAGATTTTTCAGAGGCCTAATTTTTTTTGGGGGGGTCACACCCGCAGTGCTCAGGGGTTATTCCTGGCTCCAGGCTCAGAAATTGCTCCTGGCAGGCACGGGGGACCATATGGGACGCCAGGATTCGAACCGATGACCTCCTGCATGAAAGGCAAACACCTTACTTCCATGCTATCTCTCAGCCCCAAGAGGCCTAATTTTATTTGATTTTTTTACTTAAAAACTTTGAGGCCAGAGGCTGGAGCAATAGTATAGTGGTAGGATGCTTGCCTTGCATGTGGCTGACCTGGGTTTGATTCCCAGTATCCCATATGATCCCCAGAGCACTCCCAGGAGTTATTGCTGAGCATGGAGCAGAAGTAACTCTGAGTGTTGCTGGGTATGGCTCCAAAACAAAACAATACAAAAAGATTTGGAGCCAGGGCAAAGGCATGGTGGATAGGGCGTTTGCCTTGCACAAGTACTACCACTTCGATTGTTCCTATATGGTTCCAGAGCAGCTCAAGGAATGAAATCCTGAGAACAGAGCCCAAGCACGGCAGGGTGCCCCCCCAAAGAAAAAAATATTCAGAATATATTTATTAATTGTAATTTTTATGTAGAAAAAGAATGACTCTCCTCATTCTAATATGTCAATATAAAAGGAAAATTCTTACTGTCACAATAAATATTTAATTGGTTCAAAAGTTTAATAAATAAGTTAGTCTCTTTCTGATGTAACTAAGTCATGAGAAATTTTGGACAATGGATTCAACTCAACTGATAAAATGGATAGAATCCCAGAAAAGTAAATCCATAAATACATTGTTTTTATTTAAAATATGTACCTATAAAACTTCTATAGATGTCCAAATATTCTGCTAGTAACAGAAAAAAAATCTGATAGTAACAGAAAAAAAGTAGCTGCTCTAAGCCTGGGGAGTGGGGAGCTATGGAGGGAGGAATATGTTAAGAGAAATTATTAGAGTCCAACAGAACAAAATTGGTGACCATACATGTTGATATAAAGCTTGTGATGTCGGTTATATGTTATAGGAATTCTGACTACTCAAACATTAAGTTTGATTGATTTATTTATGTATTATTTTCACAGTATCATAAAGGAGATTACTTGAGGGCTTTGCCGATACCAAATAACATACATGAAATACCTTAGGGCTGAAGATACAGTACAGTGGGAAGGATGTTTGCTTTACATGCAGCCAGTCTGAGTTCGTTCCCTACAATCCCATATGGTCCCCTGAGCACAAAGCCAGGAAAACCCCAGAACACTGCCAAATGTGGCCTCAAAACTAAAACAAGAAATACCTCAAAATAGCAAATTATTCATTTTCAAATGAGTGAGAATAGAATTTAAGAACAGAGTTAATCACATACAATTTCTCTCTATGAATAGACTCATCCTATATTCCTCTGACATAGTGAACTATTTATCTAGCCTTGTCCTTGGCTCATCTCCTTATTAGTATAACTTACTTAGTTATAACTTATTTTTGATGCCAAACTAAATATATTCTAAATACATCTTACTTTTATTTTGATTTCTCTAATATCTTCCACTGGCTTATTCACATTCTCATTCATTCCTGTCTGCAATACTATTTTATGTTTGTTTTTGGAACATACCCAGCAAAGCTCAGAGGTTACTCCTGCCTCTTCACTCAGGGATCACTCCTATTGGTGCTTATGGAACCATATAGGATGCCTTGGACTGAACTCAGGTCACCTGCATATAAGGCAAATGCCCTGCCCACTGATCCCTGCAAAGACATACTTTCTAATTAGTCTCTACTTCCAGTCTTTCTTTCTTCCAAATCCCTCGTTCAACAAGGAGCGGGGAGTCCTTATCTTGGAGAGCCAGGTAAAGAAAAAACAAGAAAGAGAATACTAGTTGCCAGGAGTAGAGGTGGGAATCATTGCTTCTCTATAGCCTGGAGGAAAGTGGAGAATCAACAGATTTTCACATTTCTCAGCCCTTTAAAACCCTGCCCCGTGCTTTCTCTTGGACAAACTGGATCAGCCCACAGATCCAATCTTTTACAATGGTTTATCCAGTTTGCAGTAATGTAGAACAGAAAGAATGAATCTGGAGAGGAAAGAGATTTATTAGCGCATTCTTCTGAAACATCCAAAAAGTGGTGATCACTTTATTTCCTTATAAAATAGATTTTGTAAGTTGTGTTCAGGGTAGACTTTACCCCTACTTTCAAGGGTTGAAAGGCAGTACTTTTCATATCCCTAAAATTTATTTGTAGTAAAAATTATTTGATTTAAAAATGTGAGTTATAATTTATTTTGCATCTATAATTTACTATATCACATAATAACATAACTTATTATGTGACATTTATTAAATGTCACCAAAAACATGTGACATTTTTCAAAAATACTTTGTACACATGGTGTCTACCCCAAAAATGATATTTTTGTTATTTTGCTGCCAACCAAGTTTATTAAGACAATGATATTTTAAGTGTAGTCAATAATGTTATGTGAATTGAGATGTGAAAAGAGGAAAAGGTAAAGAGAAATAACAACTGAGATAATACAAATGATCCCATATATCATTCCACATTTTTTCTTTTGATTTGGGCCACACCCTGAAATATTCAGGGGTAATTTCTGGTTCTGCACTCAGGAATCACTCCTGGTTATTTTGGGGATCGGGGGCACCTTTAGGATATTAAGGAGTGAGCTTGTTCTGTTGTATGAAAGTCAAGCACCTTACCCACTGAATTATCTCTCCAGCCCTATCTTCCACATTCTATATCAGTGAAACCTATCTAATTTTATTCCCTAATTCTATTCATTTTGTTCCTTAGACATGCATTCATTTGTCTCATATTCTATGGAAAAAACAAGTCATAAAGAACACAAGCTATGAGGATATTATAAGATGAAGGCATGATTTTCAATGTTCCAAAGTGGCTCAATTCTCAAAAAATTTCAAAGGAAATTTTTGTGTTATATATTCATCTAATTCACACACTTGAAAAATCTAACTTTTGATTAGATTATTCTACTTTTAAGAATTAAAGCCTAGATTAAAACACAGGTCTGTTATAAAAGTCTGTGTGATTATAAACTTGGCTATTAAGCATGATTGTTTATATCATCAGTAAATAAAGGAATAAAAACTGTCAAATTTTCTTTCTCCCTGAAGAATTGGTAGCTTGAAATTATTCATTTTTTCTGTTTGCTGTTTTTTTAATAATTCTGAGTGCCTAAAACTTGAAAGGCAATGTAAATTTTATGTTGTCTGCCATTGTCTTTTATTAGCATGGCTTTTATGAAAGGGTATACTTATAAAGTAGTATTCATATTTTAGTGTGTAGGAAGTGTCAACTTTTCTACTGGATATAAAAAGTTTATTTCCACAACTATAAGATGCATGCCAGAATATTTTAAATGTTTTAAGACTAGTAGCATTTTTTCTCTTATTAGTGTTCTTTGTCTAAAAATTGTGGAGAAATTAGTTCATGCTCATAATTCAACATTATAGGAAATACTAATGCATCTTTTTTAAGAGCAGGTAACATTTTTTTCAATATAAATTTTAACGAAAAATGTATGTACTCTTATTGGAAAATCTACCTTCTAGATGAAATGATGTTTTCTAATTTCACAAATTTATATTATAACATTTTTTCAAACTTCATCTTCATATTACATTGTGAGTCTGTATACTGTTCTTGTACATTGAGGATGCCATGATATACATGTTGTAAGATGTACAATAAATGTTGAATAAATGAATCAATTTTCTAAGTGAGAGCTACATTTAGTCTGAATCTTTATTAATCCATTTACAATTAGCCTAGAAAAATTGTCTAAGCAAGAGATGATATAAACTTTTTATAGAGCGTTATAATCATCATAACTTGTACCTTGAAGTAAGTGGTATTTATTTTAAGCAATCATCATAACTTATACCTTGAAGTAAGGGGTATTTATTTTAAGTAGGTACTGTCAATAAAATAATGGTAGATAGCACAAATTGAAGCTGAATGATCAGCAGTAGCATTTAGTTTATGTGCATATTAGATATAATGTATACACATATATGTATATATGTACATAATTAAATATATGTGTATGTTTTAGGCCCATATCCAGATTAAGATCACTGGCATTGTTTTGGGGATCAGTTAGTAAAGGGAATCAAATTCATCACTGTGTGAAAAGATATGCTCCAGTCTGTTGAGTTATCTCTCTGGTACTTGGAAATTTTTGAGCTCACATTTCAGGTTTCATTGTCTGACATATTGTCTTTTCCATTTCTGCAAAAAGTGACATTGTGCTAATAATCACGCAAGACTTGATGACTTTAGAAGTCTAGATATTTTAGCAATATTAATTCCTAAGGTCCATGAACAGGACATAGCTATTTTATTGTGTCTTTGCAGTCTGTTTAATTTTTAAGGTGCAGGTATTTTATCTCATTGGCTTAATTTATTCACAATCATTTTACTGCTTTTGGCACAAGTATAAATGAATTTTTTATGTTTTAGATATTTCATTATTGTTGTATAGGAATGCAACTGCTTTGGATATTGATTTTATATTGCAACTTTATATTGAATGTATATCTTTTAAAAAAAAACATGAATCACCCTCAGTTGTCCATACTGCTAATAATATGGACATTCCTAACACACTTCGCTTCATTCACCAAATTGTCTTTTTCACTCTATCATTGTCCCTGGTTATCCTCAATGCTCCTGTTCTCAACCCAAGTAAGCCCAGCTGAATGTATTATTTATAGCATTTTTTAGTGGAGCATTCAGGATTTGTATAAGATCATCTCATCTGTCACAGGCAGATTCAATTTTATATTATTTTCCTTTCCTTTTATAACACATTTTATTTCTTCTTGTCCACTTGCTCTGGCTATGACATCTAGTACTATGTAGAACAGAAAAAGGAATACTTTATTTTATTCAAATTTTAAAGAAAAATAAGTGACTAAGATATGGGCATGCCATTTATGGATGTTTTGTGCTAAGTTATATTATTATTGTGATATGTAATAAAATATGTTGTATTTTTAATGTTTTTCTGTATCAATAGAAGATACTATGTACATTTAAATTTCATTAATAATGTATATATATTTATTATGAACATATCTACTTGTTTGAATTGAAATATTAAACACTGAGATATAGGCTGCTTGATTAGGTATTTTATCTCTTAATGTGCTATTGCATTTTTATTTGAATTGTGTTAAATTTTTTCTTCCATATTCATCAGGGTTATTGCTCTGAAAGTTCATTTTCTTGTAGTGTTATTATTTAATTTAAGTATGAGAGTAATGTTTATTTTATTAATGAGTTTAGAAGTGCTTTAATTTTTTTGGAAAAAGTTTGAGAAATATCAGAGCTAAATTTTTCATATTTAGTAGAATTCACCAATAGTGCCATTTGATGTTATGATTTTTTTCTGTGGAGAGAAATTTTTTTGATTATTGACTTAATCTTTTTTTGTTTTGTTTTGTTTTGTTTTTTTGTTTTTTTTTCATTTGATGCTCAGGGGTTACTCCTGGCTAAGCGCTCAGAAATTGCCCCTGGCTTGGGGGACCATATGGGACACCGGGTATCGAACTGAGGTCCTTCCTTGGCTAGCACTTGCAAGGCAGCTTTACCTCTTGAGCCACCTTGCTGGCCCCTATTGACTTAATCTTATTGCTCATATTTATCTGTTAATATTTTCTACTCAGAATTAATCCTGACTGCAATATGGGATATGCAGACTCCAGGACCTTTAATACAGAAGCATGATACCAACAACAGAGACTATGTGAGGAATGAAGGTGTATTGCCACTACAGACGATGACTTGAATTGGACAAACTAGTTTGCCTGGAGCCTAGAGTCAGTCCTGTGCCAGGAAACTTCAGGGGTAGGGTCTCCTTGTATTTAGACCATAATTTGTCTTTCCATGTCCCTTATATTTTGGTGGGCCTATGCAAACAAATGCCACTCTAACACCGTTTTTTACTATTTTCCCTTGACTCCAATCCTTAAGAAAAACAACCCACTAAAACTTTTGAGGTTAACTTAAACTAGTAAGCATGTGCATGGAACTAGAGAAATGTACTTTGCCCTCAATGTTTAAGGAGCTACATAAGTCTAATCTCTTTGGATTATATTGTGTGCTGCTAAGAAATAATATGTAATACAACTGGGGATTTGAGGGACAAATTAATTGTATTGTACATGGGTTCAGTTTTGTTTTTCTTAATTTTCTTTGGTTGAAAGTTCAAGGCTGGGATATCATCGATGGGACTACCGAGAATTCTGCTCATGGGTGATTGGGCTTCCACTGTAACTTTACCCTGTCCTCTTTCTTTGCATCTTTGTTGTCATAATTAAAATAAAAAAATTAAAAAAAATTAAAAAAAAAAGAATTAATTCCTGGTAGATTGTGTATTTTAAGGCATTTATACATTTCTTTTCAGTTTTCCAACTTTTTAGTATATAGTTGCTCCTAGTGACTTCTCTTCCTTTATGTATTATAACATTTATTGAGGTACTAAAGAAAGTAAAGGGATCTAGGTGTTTGCCTGGCATGTAGCCTACCCTGATTCAGTCCTGTCACACTGTTTGATTCCCTGGACAACTCAGGAGCAATCACTGAAACAGAGACCGGAGGAAACCATGAGCACCACTAGGTATTGCCCAATCATCCCCACCCCCTAAAAAGTTATTGAAATTAATTTAGTTTGCATGGCTATATAAGTATTGAGTATACAATTTCATATCTTTTCTTCATATATATTATCATACCACAACTATGAATAAAAATAATAGTCCCCTTCATCACAGTTTTTCCTTTTCTGCAATGTGAGTTCCAACATCTTATAACACTTCTTTTTCTTTTTGATTTTTGGCCCACACCGGGTGAGGCTCAGGGGTTACTCCTGGCCATGCATTCAGAAATCGTTTTTGGCTTGGAGGACTATATGGGATGCTGGGAATCGAACCGAGGTCTGTACTGGGTCACCCAAGTGTAAGGCAAATGCCCTACTGCTGAGCCATCACTCTGGCCCCTCCTTATTGACACTTTTGAGCATCTTCTTTTACTCTTTTGCATAAAAAATGCATCAATTTCGTAAGACTTAAAAAAAACTTTAAATAAATGTTTTTTCTTTTTACTTTCTAGTGTATATCTTTTCAATTCTTTGTTTGTTTGTTTGTTTTTTGGGCCACACCCGTTTGATGCTCAGGGGTTGCTCCTGGCTAAGCACTCAGAAATTGCCCCTGGCTTGGGGGGACCATATAGGACGCCAGAGACCGAACCCCGGTCCTTCGTTGGCTAGCGCTTGCAAGGCAGACACCTTACCTCTAGTGCCACCTCTCCGGCCCCTATTTTCAATTCTTGACTAATTATTCAAGTAATTAATTATATCTGTTAATACACTTTATTTGTTCTTCCCTATTCCTGTTACTTGAAGAATAAATTTATTTTAAAGCTTTTTTTTCAATAGGTAGAAATGCACTTCCGAGGTTCACTCTTACAACTGTTCTTGCTACATCCTATAAATTTGGATATGCTATGTATTCATTTTTGTTTTCCTCCAGATGCATTGATTTCCTATTTTTAAATAGGGGCCACCCTCTGCACTTTTGAGGGAGCCCAGAGATACTTGCAAAATGTGTGTCATAGTGAGGCAGGCCTGATGACTCTCAATCCAGTGGTGTTTATATTGGTGCTTGAATGGCCTTACCTTGCCGAGTATTAAAACTTAGAGTTGCTTAAACTGATTTCCCAGCCCTAATTTCTTCCTTCCTTCCTTCCTTCCTTCCTTTTTCCTTCCTTCCTTCCTTCCTTCCTTCCTTCCTTCCTTCCCTTCCTTCCTTCCTTCCTTCCTTCCTTCCTTCCTTCCTTCCTTCCTTCCTTCCTTCCTTCCTTCCTTCCTTCCTTCCTTCCTTCCTTCCTTCCTTCCTTCCTTCCTTCCTTCCTTCCTTTCTTTCTTTCTTTCTTTCTTTCTTTCTTTCTTTCTCTTTCTTTCTTCCTTCCTTCCTTCCTTCCTTCCTTCCTTCCTTCCTTCCTTCCTTCCTTCCTTCCTTCCTTTCTTTCTCTTCCTTCCTTCCTTCCTTCCTTCCTTCCTTCCTTCCTTCCTTCCTTCCTTCCTTCCTTCCTTCCTTCCTTCCTTCCTTCCTTCCTTCCTTTCTTTCTTTCTTTCTTTCTTTCTTTCTTTCTTTCTTTCTTTCTTTCTTTCTTTCTTTCTTTCTTTCTTCTTCTTTCTTTCTTTCTTCTTTCTTTCTTTTTTCTTTCTTTCTTTCTTTCTTTCTTTCTTTTTTCTTTCTTTCTTTCTTTCTTTCTTTTTTCTTTCTTTCTTTCTTTCTTTTTCTTTTCTTTCTTTCTTTCTTTCTTTCTTTCTTTCGTTTCTTCTTTCTTACACCTGGCAGCACTCAGGGGTTACTCCTGGCTCTATGCTCAGAAATAGCTCCTGCAGGCTCGGGAAACCACATGGGATACCTGGATTCGAACCACTGTTCTTCTGCATGCTAGGCAAATGCCCTACCTCTACCTCCATGCTATCACTTCAGTCTCTTATTTCTTTCTTGACTCATGTTTTAGGAGTTGTTGCTTAATTTCCACATTTTTTCTGTTTTTTTTTTCATTTATGATTTCATACTGTTTTGATTCGTAAGATTTCTATTATGACTTCAATCTTGTATTTGGTAATGCTTGCTGACACATGAGCTATACTTGCAAATGTTACCTTTGCACTTGAACGATGAGTATTTTGATGCTGTCAAATAGAATTGTCCTTATATGTCCTTTAGGCCTATTTGGCTTATTGTTTCTTTCAAGTTCACTATTGATTTTTCTCTCTGGATGATCTATTCAATGTTGAAAGAGGATTAATAAGGCATCTTACTGTTATTGCTTTCTATTTTTGTCATATTTTTAATATCATAGTTCAATATTTAGGTGCTATAATGTTGAGTAAATTTAGTTATATTTCTTATATACTTTTGGTGAAAAGTATATCACCATGTAGTGATAAATTACTATACAATGAGTATATTTTTGGTGAAAGTGTGTATTACATAATATAAGAAAAAGTTTTCTTATTCAATTTTGGTCTCCACTTGAATAATTTTAAATTATTTTATTTTTTTTTATTTTCAACTTATGTCTGTCCTTAGAGGAACAAAATTGAGCTAATTCAAAAGCATATTCTTTGAAGTCTACCAATTTTACTTTCTTCTATGATAAAATTTGTTGAAACTATTGATTTTTTGTTATATCTTTATCTTCATGACAGGACTTCTCATCATTTTTATAGTTTCTAATTCAAAGTAAGCTTATTTATTTATGTATTGTTTATTTGTGTATTTTCCATTTTTAGCTATTTATCTTGTGTTTCTGCATTTAATTCAGTTTAAGAAGTAAAAGATCAATTTTGAGTTTTTTGTCAAGCAAATGATAGATCTCTATCTTCTTGAGGGCTTGTTAGTTTATAATTTTTTTTTAGTTTTGTTTACTTTGGTGATGTCATATATTCTTGATTCTTTATGATCTATGTAGATCTAGCTATTTATGATCTATCTTTTTTATGATCTATCTATCTTGCATTTGTTTCTAAGCAATTTAAAGCATACATACACACACATACACACACACACATATATACAACTAATGCAGGTTCAATTCTAATTTATCTATAAGATCCCTTAAGTCCTGCCAGGAGTGAATCCTGAGCTTAGTACCAGGAGAAAGCCCTATCCATTACTGGTTGTACCCCTGTTCCCTTAAAAATTAAGAATCAAAATTTTGCTGGTTAGAAGCTACTTTTGAGACTGTGTCTAGGTCTGTCATTGTGATCTGCAGTAAATATGCTTCTCACCAGTGGACCAGGCTTATTTGTAATTACCCTGGTTCTTAGGTAGATGGAACTTTCTTTAGTACTTTGTTTAGTAGAGGATCACTAAAATGGGGGTATTTGATTCGGTGTCTCCGTATGGGTTTTCAGACATCTTGGGAAACTTGCTGTCTGGTCATTGGCTGGATTCCAGGATAGACAAGATTGGCCCTTGATAGTTACAGATATTTGTATTGAACTCTGGGGTAATTCAGATTCCATACCCCAAGCTGGGATTTATAAACATGATCCTAGAGGCATTGAATTCATTTTTCCAAGTTCCTGGGAAGACTGCATTGGTTTCTGATTATGACTAGGTGGAGTACAGCTCACTATAAGGTATTTCAAATTTCCCTATAGTTTACATGTTTTACATCTGGTCCTGGGTCTACAGAATAGCTCAAATACCTTAGATGGGAAGATTGAAAATATGCATGTAACAATTTTTAGGATGAGGATATGTGCTCATGGGAATTTTCCTCCTCTCGTTCTGTCATTCTGCTGTGAACTGTGACTAAGAGGTGACTAGAGTAGAACAGACACTCTCATAATCTTATTTAATGCATAAAAGAGGTGTCTTCTAGAGCAGGAGAGATAGCACAGTTTATAAGGCATTTGCTGATTTAAGACCCCCATTCTGGTGATGATCTGAGCATCACCAGGAGTGATCCTTGAATACAGAGCCTGAAGTAAGTTCTGAGCACAACTGATTGTGGCACATTAAAATAAAACAAGAAAAATGTAAAAATAAAAGATACATCTTCTGCTGGGTTTCCTGATTAGCAGATCTGCTGATGGATTATGACTTTTATGACTTTATAGAATTTTAGGGTTCCTATAGAGTCTTACCAATAATTCAGAGACTTTTATGACTTTATAGAAATGACTTTTATGACATATAGAAATGACTTTTATAGAAATGTACATGAATATAAAACCCTCTTTAAATCCCAGGAGTGCAAACTACAGTAAGTACTGTAGTATTTATATGGTGTAAGTTGAGGTGCCTTAGAGAACAGAAAAACCTTTATAAATATTTTGTCTAAGTTTGATGTGAGTATAAATATGAGTATATATCTATTATGATGTTAGCTTATTAAAAGAAGTCATTTTATTTTTTTTATATCTCTGCTTTAAAAATATGGTATATTAGTTTGTACAGTGACCTTCCAAAGTTTGGTCAAATCTGGACTGGGGAATAGTATGAGTGTTAAAGCATTTCTTGGATAGAGCTAACCTTGGTTTGATCCTGAAAACACATGGTCCAAAGCACTGCCAGAAGCAACCTTTGAGAACAGATTCAGCAGTATATCCTAAGCATCACCAGATGTGACTACAAAACCCTATGCTCAACCCTTGGATTATAGGATTATTTCACTTTTGGAATAAAGGTCCTAACAGATGCAATGAAAGGAATTGAACTATTGGGATATTTCTGGGTTAATGGTGTACTCTCCAAGTAAGACAAATGCTTATGTTATGGACAACAAAGATACAGAATGTGACTTGTTAGTAGAGTTTTTACTTTACATGAGTGAGCTTCTGGGTTTGATTATGGGCACCATTAGAAAAAAAGAGCCTATTGACAAATACACAAGGGGAAAACTCGCAGACACACAGACTAAAGAGGAGGAAATGTGAACACAGAAACAGCAACTGGAGACAGGAAGTCACTGACAGACACCAAGGGAGAAAATGATGGGAAGTTAATGACAGAAATAGAGTGATGTGCCATAAACTATAGAATTTGGAGAATTCCTGCAGCCACCAGAAATCTGGAAGAGCCATGGTTTGTTTGATAGTCACCAAAATGCTTCAGAGGGGTTCAGTCGACTGCCAACTTGATTTAAGATGTCTCACCTTTAGTATGTAGAGTTCTCAGTAAACTCAAAATTTGTGCCATATGACCCAGCAATTGCTCTTTTTTGGGTGTGTATCCCCAGGATAGAAAAGCATCATCCAAAAGGATGTATGCACACCTCTATTCATCACATTCTCAGTACAAGACTTGGAATCAACCTAGATGTCCAATAACACACAAGTGGATCATAAAAATGTGGTACATATATCAGTGTGGTACATACTACAAAGCTGTAAAAAATGATGCAATTATGCAATTTTTAGCAACATGGATGGAACTGGAAGATATTATGTTAAATGTAGTAAGCCAGAAGAAGAAATATAAATACAGAATGATATCACTTGTATGTGGTACTTAGAATAACGCAATGGTCTAAATGGGCGTTGTCTCAAACACCCTTGGCCTCAGAGTATAGTGAGAAGAAAAGAAACTGAGTAGAAGAAGAGAAACACAAATATTAAAGGATGAGGACCAAGGACCAAGTGGTCTCAGGTGCATTGAGAGTATTAAAAAAGGACGAAACTAAATATCAAAGCCAAAGGCAACAACAGTGGAATCAAGATACCCAAAGTTTAACAATCTAAACTAAAATGGGCCTATTATACTGGTAGGCTGGGGGTAGGGGATGTGGATGGGATGCAGTGGGGAACATTAGAGGTGGAAGGTTGACAATGGAGTGGGATTGGCCCTAATTCATTGTTTGTCTGAAACCCAACTATGAAGGACTTTGTAAATCACAATGGTTTCAATAAAATAAAATAAAATATAAGAATGACAACAGAATGTATTTTTGTGATTTTTAAGTTATCAGGATTGTGATAATTTTTTTAAACAGTCTCAGGATACTACTGCAAAGAGTAATTCCCATACATTGCAATGGAGCCTCCTTAGTATGTATTTCACATTAGTGATAACAACTGCCTTCCTTATTGATAGAAATGTAATAGTACCTTATAAAATGGAATCAAATGTATTTTCTTTTATAGCCACCTAATTTTCCTCAGAGTCATGTGTTTGTAAACTATAGAACATATAAGATCAGCTATGAAATTTATCATCTCAAGAAAACAGACCTGTCACCGCATCGAGTCTATAAGCCATTAATACCGTACATGCAAATGCATCCATGTATTTAATCATTAACCTATAAAAATAGGGTCCATATAGATGAGCTCCACAGAAATGATTACCTGTAATTCAGAACTCAGTTGTGGTTTATGTAGCTTGTAGCAACATCAGCTTTAATCTCTAGATGGCACTATGTTATAAGGAATCAGCCAAGATCTGCCTAACATTTTCATATAATTTGCTGAAAATAAAAAGTCTTGTTCTGCTAAAATCTCCTGAGGAATTATATTCAGTATAGTGAGAATTCTAGGTGTGTCAAGAATTTACTAGGTGTGTCAAGGCTTCTAATGTTCATATTACCATATAATATAGCAATATACTAGCAATGTGCTAATAAGAAATTAGGGTAAAAATCAGTGAAATTTATTTTCATTTATCTCTAAATTATCTATGCAAATTTGCATGTAAAATGTATAAAAAACAAATGAGATGTCTCTGTTTTTTATATAAGTATGTCCATATAATGTGGAGCTTTGTCTTTGAAAGTACAGTGAAAGATTGATATTTCACATTTTAATTGAACTTAAAATACAAACAAAATGACATGTTTGTTTTTTATTCTCATTATTGATATTTGTCCTTTCAGTCTTAGAGAAAGGGAAATAAAGCTAATTTTATTACATTTCCCTTAATTGCTGATCTTCATGAATATTTTTGCCTTTAGTTCTTAGTGATGTTTAAGGATTTAAAAAATTCATTTTTTATGATGGCTGTAGTAATTATATTTTTCCCTATTTATATATGTACTAAATTTAATCAATAAAATAATTTATAACACTGGTAGTCTTTTTTTTTTTTTTTTTTGGTTTTTGGGCCACACCCGGCGGTGCTCAGAAGTTACTCCTGACTGTCTGCTCAAAAACAGCTCCTGGCAGGCACGGGGGACCATATGGGACACCGGGATTTGAACCAACCACCTTAGGTCCTGGATCGGCTGCTTGCAAGGCAAACGCCGCTGTGCTATCTCTCCGGGCCCCATGGTAATCTTTTTTTAATGGTTGAACCATTCCTAAGACATATTGTACATTTTGTAATTTATATTGTTTTGTATTTTGATTATTTGCATTCAAATGTTACTTTATCTTCAAAATTGCATATTCTTAAGTGGAATAAATATCTTGAATTATTTCTTATTATGCAAGTGAAAGTACTTAGTAAAAGCTATTGAATAATATTAATATAGTACTGCATGGTTAGACTCTAAATCAATTGAAATAAAGTATAGCTAATATATAAATTGTTTCTTTTCTTGATTTTTAAAATGTATTTTATTTGAAGTATAAAATAATATTATTTTATTTATTTATTAGGCAAGCAAATTGATGCATTTTTATGATATCATCAATGACATAAAATTAACTCTTTTTAGTAAGTAAAATTGAAAATATTCAAATTTAATTTATTTGAAATATTTTTTTAAGATTTTGGGCCACACCCAGAGGCATTCATGGGTCACTTCTGGCCATGCACTCAGAAATCACATCTGGCAGCTTAGGGGACCATATGCGATGCCAGGGACTGAACCTGGGTCTGTCCCAAATAGGCAGCATACAAGGCAAATGCCCTATTGCTGTACAATCATTCTGGTCCCTTATCTGAATTTTTCTATAAAAAATGTGAAAAATCAATTATTTTTATCCTACCTACCTACCAATTGCAGTCCTTAAATTTTACTCTTTTTTTCAGATATCAATTTATTTGCAAATTCTTAAAAGAAAATTCTTTGTTTTTTTGGGGGGGGGATATCACTTCTAATGCATATTGCATTTTCTGTGTCATAACACACATATTACACTTCCATTGTTTATTTCTCTGTCTTTTATTGTTCATTAAATTTCTAATGGGTAGTGGGTGGAGCACTAGCCAGTGGGTAGAGCATTTGCCTTGTACATGGCTAACCCAGATTTAATCCCCAACATCCCATAACGTTCCTGAGCACCCTCCAGGTGTGACCCCCCCAAAAAACAAAATTTCTAATGGATAGGAGCCATGTGTATTTTATTTACCCATAAGCATATCACACCTAGCCTACTAAATCATTACCCTTATGACCTATGAAGGAGAGCTGAAGGAACAACAGCAGTGGAAAAAGGAAACTTTTACATGGTTTACTTTTAGCTATATTGTTATACTTGATAAATGTCAAGCCTTTTGCCAGACACCAGAGATAAAGTAGTGAACATAATTTAAAAATTCGATCTCCCTTTACATGGGGTTATAGGGTGAAGACTGGCTAGTCAACAATGAAATATATAATTTAGGAAGTAAATTAAAAGTAAGATATAGTTAAAATACAGCTGACTACATTAATAGATGTATTATCAGCTACATGTACTCGAGCCCTCAAAGGAAACTGAGGAAGGCCTTACTGAGGCGAAACAGTTGAAATATAGTGTAGGGGTGTCCACATTTTTATTGCTGACAGCACATATCTTTCAGAGAACAGCTCTTGTAAATGGCAAGACACACAAACTTTCATGGCATGATCCAGGAATACAAATGCAATTGCAGTGAATGAATAAGAAAAACAAGAGCAAACCAGAGCTCCAGATAAGTAAGAGAGTTTCTTCCCTTGCAAGTGTGACGCCCTGAGTTTGACTCTAGGGATAGGGCAAAGACTATACACACACACACACACACACACACACACACACACACACATACACACACACGTATATATATACATATACACACGTATATACACACAGGCACACATATATTTATATATTTTATATATTATATATTTATGTATAAGTATTTATAAATATATAAGTATTATATATACAGACAGATAGGAAGAAGAGAAAACTTAATGTCAGATAATACATTTTTCAACAAGGATTTCGTACTCCATTTTATATTGGATGCTTTTGGTCCAGGATGGATACTGGGTAGTACAAAGTGGTTAGATTTGGTTTATATTTGAGTTAGAGTTGTTGCACTTTGCTGATGTGAGGGAAAAGAAAGGAATTAGAAAGTTACTAAAGGAATTTGGATTAGAGTAATTTGAACTGTCTTTATGTACTAAGATAGATAAGGGAAGTTTAAAGACAGGTGGGGCTAAGGAGACGTTCATTTCTAGTGGAGATGGACCAACACGTGAAAGTGCTAATGACATAGTATAAGAGGTCTTGGCCAGAGAATTAGGCAGCAATACAAAATGAGAGAAACCCAGTCTGAAAAGGAAGTTAAACTAACATTATTTGAAGATATGAAAATATTTATGGCTTTATAAACACCTAAATATTCCATTAGAATTAGAAACAAGTAGAACACAGTGTCTTACAAATTAATTTACAAAATCTGTTTCCTTTCTGGAAGCAAATCATTAATAACAAGAAGCAAATATGAAATACATTTTATTTCCAGTTGTACT
Organism: Suncus etruscus; assembly: GCF_024139225.1. Classification (NCBI taxonomy): domain Eukaryota; kingdom Metazoa; phylum Chordata; class Mammalia; order Eulipotyphla; family Soricidae; genus Suncus; species Suncus etruscus. Next base: position 106,698,168 of record NC_064855.1, on the reverse strand, counting down.
CAAAAGAATAAATAAGCTAATGAATTTAAAATAGCTAGGAATAGGAGCCAGAGCTGTGGTGCAACGGTAGGGAATTTGCCTTTCACTTGGCTGACCTAGGATGGACCGTGGTTCGACTCCCCAGAGTCCCATATGGTCCCCCAAGCCAGGAGAGATTTCTGAGTGCATAGCCAGGAGTAACCCTTGAGTGTCACCAGGTATGGCCCCAAAATAAACAACAACAACTAAAATAGCTAATAATAACTTAATGAATTGAACGAAGTTTACTCTTTAGGTAAAAAACAGTATAATAAAAATACAAACAAAGAAAACATAAAATTTGAAATTAACTAAATATAATACATTCCAAGCATATAAATGGAAAGAGTTGGCATAGTTAGAATATTTATTTTAACAAAGAGCAATATAGGGCCCGGAGAGATAGCACAGCGGTGCTTGCCTTGCAAGCAGCCAATCCAGGACCTAAGGTGGTTGGTTCAAATCCCAGTGTCCCATATGGTCCCCCGTGCCTGCCAGGAGCAATTTCTGAGCAGACAGCCAGGAGTAACCCGTGAGCACCGCCGGGTGTGGCCCAAAAACTAAAAAAAAAAAAAAAAAAACCAAAAACAAAGAGCAATATATAATTTAATGAGAGATTTACTGAAATTTTAATGATGATTTGTTTTCCTTTTAAGTTTTGGCCACATCAGGCAGTACTTGGGTTTAGTTTTGGTTCTGTGCTCAGGCATTTCTCCTGGTGGTTCCCAGGATATCACATAAGATGTCAGGGGTGGACCAGGGTTGTCTGCATGAGATGAAAGAACACTATCCCCTGTACTATCACTCTAGTCCTCAGGACTAGTTGTTTTTGTTGTTATTTTGGTCGCACTTGGCAGTGCTTAAGGCTTACTCCTTGGCTCTGTGTTCTACTATTGCTTACTTCTGGTGGGCTCTGGGGACCATATTGGGTTCTGGGAAACAAACCCAGGTTAGCTGGGTGCAGAATAAGTGCCTTATCCACTATACTCTCTCTTCAGAGCCCCCTCACAGCCTTTTTTTTTAAAGAAAACAACAAAAATACAAAAGTTTATATTGAATTTTTATAAAAAAAATGTTTATATAAAATTTGATGCAAGACATCAAACTCAATATTCCTGAGGACCAAGGAGAAAAATGAGAACATCATATCACCTGACTTCAAGCTACATTAAAAAGCAACAACAATTAATACTGGATGATGGTACTGGAGAGATAGTTTGGTGGGCAAGCACTTGCCTTGCCTGTGGATTATTTGGCTAGATTTCCGGCACCATGTACGGTCGCTGAGCTCTGCCAGAAATGATCCCTGTTGAGGTAGGGCATTGGCTTTGCACACAGTTAGCCAGGACAGACCTGGGTTCAATCTTGAGGATCCCATATGGTCCTCCAAGCCAGGAGTGATTTCTGAGAGCAGAGTCAGGAGTAACCTCTGAGCATCACTGGGTGTGACACAAACACACAAAAAAGAAATGATCCCCGAGCACAGAGCCTGGAGTAATACCTGAGCACTACAGAGTGAGGCCCACCTACCCTTAGTTAAATTTGCATAGTAATGAGAATAAAAATAGAATACAATGACATTTGTTTGAAATACAAGAAATAAACATGAATATTTACTAAAATTTAATTTATGACAAAGTATCTAAGACCATATAATAGGAAAAGTCTATTTAAAATGCTGCTTTTAATTTATTTTTTTTTTGTAATTGTTATTGCTTGTTGGTTTTTTTTTCTTTTCTTTGCCTTTCCCCCCCCCTGTGCTTTGATTAATCTTTATTTCAGGACCGTGGTTAGTGTTTGGTTGTTGTCTTTATTTCTATGGTGCTTTTCAGGTTTTTTGTGTTTTGTTTTTTTGTTTTTGTTTTGTTTTTGCTTTTGGGGGGGTTTGATTTATTTGTATTATTTTTATGTTTTTGTTCCTTTTTTCCCTTTCTTTTCTTAAACTGATTTTTATAGTCTCTAGAAAGACTCCCCCCATTTTTTGCTCGTTTGAAATTTTGCTCCCCACCATTTTTCTTTTTCTTTTTCTTTTTCTTCTTACCTTCAAACAGAACTACATAACTTGCACCATCTTGTTCTGCCTCACAAATTGAGGGGAAAATAATGGAGGGCACCAAGACCAAATAGTTGTATGAACATTGAGTAGAAATAAAGAATGATCAGACTTAAACACCAAATCCAAAGCCAACTACAACAGAAGCGATACCCAATCTACAACAAGCTAGAAGAACAAACAGAAGGGACCACTTATACTAGCAGCCCGGTGGGTAAAGAAGGGTCGGTATGGGATGCATGCTGGGAACAGGGGTGGAGGGAGGACAACATTAGTGGTGGGAATGCCCCTGATTCAATGTCACTATGTACCTAAAATACTACTGTGAATAATTTGTAATCCACTTTGGTCAAAATAAAAATTATTAATAAAAAATGCTGCTAGGAAAATTGAATAACCACTTATAAAACAAAATAAAAGTAAAATACTCCCTAATCATATACATATAAACCAATTTAAAATGGGGTTAAGGGGTCAGAGAGACAGCACAGTGGGTAAGGATCTAACATGGATGCTTTTCTAGACATGGTACCTCCAATCCTCTTAAACATCCTGAAGTAAGAGACAGGAGGAGTAATCACTGAGACTATTTGAGCACTCAAAACTTTTTCCTCTCCAAAAGTAATTAAAGATCTATATATTAGATCTGAAACCATACAGTTGTTAGAAGATAACATAGGAGAATCATCCCATAACATTAACATTGGGGATATTTGGTTTATTCTATTTTTTTTTGTCAAATCTGGCAGCACTCAGGGATTGCTCCTGGCTCTATGCTCAGAAATGCTCCTGGCAAGCTCAGGGAACCGTATGGGATGCCGGGATTTGAACCTCCATCCTTCTGCATGCAAGGCAAACGCTCTACCTCCATGCTATCTCTCCAGGCCCTGGTTTATTCTATCATAATAGCAAGGGAAGTGAGATTTAAGACAATTTGGTCTACATTAAAAAAAGATTTTGTATAGCAATATTAAATTTAATCAGAACAAAAAAACCCACAATCTACTGAATTGTAGAAGTCATTGCACATCATACCTCAGATATAAGAGGGTAGTTTTTAAGATATATAAAATATATATCAACTTAATACAACCACACACACACACACACACAAAATAGACTTTGTAATTAGAAGGACACTTTCTGAAGAAGACATTCAGATGACAGTTAAGCATATAATAATTGCTTATTGCTAATTTTCAGGGAAATATAAGATAAAACTAACCTGAAATGCCACTTAATACCTGTCAAAATTGTGTATATGCTATGTTGCAGCACCAATAACAAGTGTTGGAAATGTGTAGAGAAAAAGAAACTCTTGTGTCCTGTTGGTGAAATGGAAATTGCTCCAATCATTTAGAAAAATGTTTTCCTCGAGGAGCCAAGATAAAGACACCATATCATCTAACAACTTAGCCATTAGGTATATACTTAAAGAATATTCAAACATTAATAAAAAGTAATAATCTTCACTCCAATGTTCATTGCAGGGACATTTACAATACCTAAAATAAGAAGGAAATGAAACTAGAGTTTGATAAATGATTAGATAAAAGACAATATGGTATATTGAATGCTCTTTGGATTTTAAAAAATATTAACTTTTCTCATTGACAGTGAAGCAGAGGGATATGATGAAACCATGCAGAACAGTGCATCAGATTGAAGACATTATGTATTGAATCATTTTACTGGATTGTAGTAGAACAATATAAAATTGATAGATCCATAAAGGACAAATCATGGACATTTGATGATAGAATTAAGGTTATCTGAGGAGAAAAAGAGGGAAGGAAGGGATGTATATCAAGGGACATTTTGTGCACATAAATAAATTACATTGGGATAATAAACTTATAATTATTATGTTGGATGTTATGTTTCTACTCACTTGTTTAGGAAATTGAGCAAACAATAATATTTTTTGTCTATTTCTTTTGAGGAGACTCAGTTAGCAATGTTTAGGGATTACATCAAGCTCTGCATTCAGGAATTGCTCCTCACTGTGCTTGGGGAAACATGTGGGATGCCAGAGATAAAACCTGGGTTGGGTCATACAGGCAGTGTTCATGGGTACCTGGTTCTGCACTTAGAAATCACTCTTGGCAGGCTCAAGAGACAATATTTGATGCCAGGGATTGAACCCAGGTTGGCTTTGTGCAAGGCTAATACCCTTCCCATTGTGCTATCGCTCTGGCCCTTGCTAATACATCTTTATATAAATGGTTTCACTTAATCTTGATAATTTCTATAAAGAGTAAGTATAATTTGGCCCTGCATATTATGGATGATAAAACTAGATTAGAGAAAGAGCTATAAATATCTCTATTAAAATTCTGTCACTCATTTTAATGAGTGACAGAAGCAATGACCTACCAGAAGTTGCGGACTCAAGGACTCATGTACTTAAATATTAAATTAAGTGGTTTTATTGTATAAAACTAACCTGGAAATACCAGACATCAGATAAAAACAACCATGGATTCTTCCCATTTATAATTCTGCACACACCAGTTGTATATATAATTCTAGAATAGCTCTCATCCTGGTATGTATACCTTGGATAATCCCTTATGTTTTGAATACAAGGATTTTGAAATTCTGATGTTTCAGGGCACAGTAGACTTTTCAAATAAATATTGTCAAATCATTGAAATCACATTCTAGGGCTAGAGACAAAGGAATGTGAAGTGTGAGATGAATAGAATATAATAGATCTCTGTCTAGCTTTGAAGAATATAATAGGATATAATAGATTTATGGCTAGCTTTGAAGAAAATGAGAATGTAATTAAAATGCATGTGGATTTTGAAAGCTGATAAAACCATTGGCTAATAGTTATATAGTCACAACTATCCTGCAGTAGTCTGAACCAGCCGAGATGTGGCCTTTTCTGCAGAGATTTCAGATGTAAACTCTTGGTGTCAGTGCCTAGATTTGAGCATTGTGATCCTCTAAGAACCACACCTTTGACTTTTGACCAATAGAGCTAGAAGCTAATAAGAGGCCATTGTTTGAAGCCAATGCATTTATGATTGTTAGTCACACTGTAAAAGTAATGCTTCTAAGGTTCTTAAGATGATCAAGTTCTCAGTCTGTCTAGTTAATCATAAAACCATGACAATCTTCTTGGTAAAGCATTAATTTTCCAATAGATATTATTAACTTGATAATAGAGACTTGAGAAGAGCAACTTGGGGATGTTAGCTGAATGGAGATTCAGTGGAAGAAGAACTCAACTCAAAAATTCAATAGAAACGTATTCAGAGCTCAAAGAGCTTGCGGGTATATGGGATAAGTATTTTTAGGATTATAAGCAAGTTTAGATATGGGAAGCTATATAGGGTAGACATATCTAAAAGGAAATGTTTATTTGGTTTTATCTATGCTGGCACTGACTTAATGTAATTCTTTTTTAATTAGACTAGTATCTACACACTAAGATTCAAATTCATGCACTCTGACTCAGTATTTCTATAAACCAATTGCTGAAAACTCCTTATTCTTTTTATTGCCATTTCCTTTGTATAGTTGTAGTCCTTCACCCTCTGGCAGTATGTAGGAATTCAGCCCCATGACCTTCTGCCATAAGCTTCTCTTTCTCCTTTAATTTAAATCTGTCACTTAACAGACTTCCCTTTGGGGCAATTGGACTAAGCCTATATAAGACCTGGGGGGAATTTCTAAAGAGAGCCATATCATGCCTGCAGGTCTGAGGGAGCCAGCTGGCCAACTTACCTGTCAGCCTGATGCCACATGATTCAAGTCCAAAGAGAGCCTGCCTTTCTGATGGCCTCATTAGACTTTTAGCCTTCCTACTGCTGCTGCTGCTGCCTTTTCTGCTGCTCCTGTTGTGCTGGGTTGTGTGCTATCTCACTTGCTCTCTCTGGCTGTCTCTTGCTTCTTGCTCTAATCTTTCCCTTTCTCTCTCTCTCTCTCTCTCTCTCTCTCTCTCTCTCTCTCTCTCTCTCTCTCTCTCTCCTCTCTCCATAAAAATGTATTTTATTTCTTTTATTCTTAAATACTTTTTTACTTTATTTAAAGAAAATGCATGACATAGTTGATATAGTTGACTGTAACAGAAAAAGGAAGAACAGAAAGTATTCTTTCTTAAGTTTTTGGGCCACAAGATATCCCTGCCCTTTTATCCAGGGGTTGCTTAACCCCACCACTTTTTATTTATTTATTTATTTATTTATTTATTTATTTATTTATTTATTTATTTATTTATTTTCTGGGTCACACCCAATGAAGCTCAGGGGTTACTCCTAGCTATGCAATCAGAAATCTCTCCTGGCTTGAGGGACCATATGGGATGCCAGTAGCCCCTCCATTTTTAAGGGGTGGACTCAGCCCCCCTAACAGCTATGGGTTCACAATTTCAAACCTTTACTTGACCAACTACAAGCCCATGTTTAGCCATCACTAGCTAATCCTTTTCACATAAACCCTTTCTTCTTCAAAATTGAACCTTTGCTCATTGAGTCTCTCATCAAGAAACCATTTTGTCAAGACTTTGAGCTGTAGTCCCTCTCTATTTATGTGTGAGGAGATAAAAGGCAGAGAAGCAGACTCTTCTGTTCCGAGTCAAAATAAGTAGAGAGCAAGATAAGGCCTAGAGTAAGATCTTGTGCTTTAGTTCTGTATGCAATTTCTATTACACTTTGATTCTTAGAATGACTTCAGAACATTTCATTTCACCTTCAATGCTCTCCTTACCCTCTCCCACCCTTACTTTCTTCACTCCTCATCATGAATCATCCACTTCAGCAGACCCATTTCCTAACTGCCCTGGGAAGGTATGACTCACCTTATTCCATTTAATGGATGCCTCACTTTCATCCCTCTGCCTTCCATAATTACAGTGTTGTGCTTGCCTGATCCTCTTCAGTACTCTGAAGTGTGTCAGCATCTACTGTTTGTATTACTCATTAAAGCCTAGTTTTCAGACCACCTTATCTGGTTGGAGGTGCTTCACGGTGACAGTTTTACCTTTCCAAGAAAAATAATCATGCCCAGATGATACCTGTTTCTCTTTTATTTATAGTCAGACTTTCCCTTACACATCATAAATAAATAATGAATTAAGTTAAGCTGGCATTACTGTGCACATTTAAAATAAACTAACATTTATTGGGAGCTCACTAGATGCTAGACTGTGGAATAAAAGTGAGGCAGGCTAAATCTCTGTCCCCAAATGGGCTCTTACTTCAATTTTTTACTTATTGTATTTTAAGGAGGGTTTGGGCTACTTCTGGGAGTTCTCAAGGGCCACTTCTGGCTCATTTATTGAGGTTTTCTATTTATTAGCAGAGCTTGGGAACAATGTGGTGGTAGTAGTGGGAATTGAACCTGGGACTACTGCATGCAAAGCTTGCACATCAGTCTCTTTTTGGCCTCACCTCACATTTTAATAGGTAATTTGTTTTTCTTTCTTTTTTGTTTGTTTTTTTTGGGGGCCACACCTGGTGACACTCAGGGGTTACACCTGGCTATGCTCTCAGAAATTGCTCCTGGCTTGCGGGACCATATGGGATGCCGTGGATAGAACCAGGGTCAGTGCTTGCAAGGCAAATGCCCTACCACTGCGTCACCGCTCCTGCCCCTAATAGGTGATTTGTGCAGGAAAACTCAAAACAACGTGATAAATTCACTGTGCAGTAAGTTCAGTGGTTATACTACTCCTATTACCAATACAATAATTACAGACAATGAGGTTTTATCGCTTTCATTTTGGCATGTATTTTTCTCACCTGGGGTTGTTCCACATAGGGATTTTATTATGTTATGTGTTACATTAACTCCACACTCTAGCAAGTTGAACACACTCACATAACAAAAATACATTGCAGCAAAGCCATATTTTAAAGGACTTTTGCTATAACATGAATCCAATTATGCTTGGTAAATAACCTATCTGATTAGATGCCCTATTGTATTTTCATTTTAGAAAGTGCCATGATCCAAAGCCTGTTAATTAAAAATAATTTTCCAACCAATTTTTCTTAAAAATTTCAAACAGATATGCTTTACCTTATTACGAACAATTTAAGGTTTAGAATATCATATTGGAACCTAATTATAATATATTCTGTTGCTCTGACAATAGCTACAAATGAAAACAAATCTTTTTCCCATAATATTTCTGAAAAGACAGGGAGAGAGAAACACTTCTGTCCAGTTGACAAATTGCATTAGGTCTGTACTACGGTACTTTAGTCCATCATTCAGTACCATTGAAATGTAAAGGAGCTTTGTTAGGATTTAAAAATTGAGGACTTGGACTCCTCCCCAGTTGCAATAACACAGTGTAGCATTGTTAGTTCTGAATCAAGTGCAACTGATCAAAAGGTTATTGAATATTCCCTGTGTCTCTGCCAATGCTGAATGTCTTCTCCCTGACTAGAATATTTGGATCCTGTTGTTGTTCATTAAAGCTTATCTTACATTCCATTCACTATCATTATCTACCTTTTTCAGTAATTAGCTAATTATATTTCAAGATAATTAGTTTAATGAAAGTGTGGGAAGTTGCTGTAAGAATCTAAGTGATATTGTCATGACCTCTACATGGAGATTCAGTAAAAATTGAAAAAGAAACACACAAAATAAAAGATCTTTACTTACAGTATTTAATACTTTCAAAGGGTAGAGGGTGTTGCTGTGAACTATTTCAAATAAACTCTACATGCTGGGCTCCATTTCTTCATGGAAAACTCAGGGTGGTTATTGATTGTTAGAGATTAGGAATAACATTTTCAAGGACATTGGGGCAGGTTTTATATTTTTTAATTTTAGACATGGGCATTTTGTAGATGCTTTTCAACAAAATGTTTCAACAAGACATTTTGTTTATGGTTTTCTCAGGTACAAGAAAAAGATAAGTAAAGAAGTTTAGAGAAATTTAGTGAAATTATTAGATGGTTCACTACTTGTAGAGTAGATCTTAATAAAAGCATGGTATCCATAATAGGTAGCTTTTATTTTAAGATAGATACATACTGCCATCTCAACCTCTATGCTTATGTATTTTTCAGTGATTTATTATGTGTAATATCTGTGTGGATCCTTATATGTATGTTGTTCTTGAACATGACAATTTGTTAAATCAAGGAAAAATTAGATATATGTAAAAAAGAGGTTATTATATATTTACCCAGCAATTATGAGATTGTTGTCACTCAAGTTCTACCACTCTAGGATGTATAGTTGAACAAGGATCAATCTCTGCCTTGAGTTCTGAAGTCTGTAGCAAACACAATCACAGTTAATTCATGCTTCCTAGATGTGCTTCCAAATCAATGACTGAAAGTTAATAAATCAGTACAGGCCAACTTTTTTTTTAGGAGAGATGGCATTGTATGCATGACACACTAGTTTAATCAAGAACCTGCCTTGCGTATTTGCTGAACCTAACTCTGATAGCACAGCCATTCAAGCATGTAGATAGTTCCACCATGTAATTCTTTACGTGTTCTTTTTTCAGGATCAGACTTGCATTACATTTGGATGGATCTTCCAGATTCCTCCAGCTTGTACCTTAATTTCTTTCCTAGGTATTTTGCTCTATAAAAATCTTTTACACGTTTAATCTTGCTTGACCTTTTATTATTGGAGAACCCAGACTAACACACGTTGATGCAATTGGAGCTATACTTATGGAAATTTAACATTATCAGGAAATCAAAAATAAAAGGCTGCAAGCAATATATTTGAAAAGACCACAAATGCTTGATTCAGGGAGGTAAAGAGAAGTGATATGAAGTCAGAACACATGATATGTTTGAGTTCTGTAAGCATTCTAGAGTTAGTGGACAACAGAAAAACAACAAAGCAATGGAAAGGTTTTACTGCAATCAGATTGTAGAGGACTTTAGTGTTTGCTGAACATTTTTATCTGTTCTTTCCCTCAACCATTCCTTTCCTTTAAAATTGCTTATATAAAAGTGAATTTAAAGAATTCTAGCTTTAGCTGGTACATTATTTCTCAGATTGTTCATAGACCCTGACTAAATAGATGGTGGTTTAGCATCCCCTGAGAAAATGTGTGACGAGAAACTAATACCAGACTGGGATTTGGGGTTCTAACATTTTATGGTTTTCTGGAGAGCTAAAGTAATCTCATACATACAAGGAAAAAAAGCTGTTTTCTGAAACCCAAGTTTTAATTCTGTATCAAAATAATCTCATCCTCTCCTTTCTATTATTTCTTCTAAAAACTGAATTATAATGAGTTACTAATGTAGGGGATAAAGTTGAAAGGGTTCTGTTTGATTATTGGCCACACCTAGATATATTCTGTTCTATTGCTGGGTTTGTATTCCAGTTTCACTCATAGAAGTGCTCTGAGGACTATATAGTGGCAGGGGTTCAAACAGGCTTCTTTGTCTTGCTAAGTGAGTGTTCTTAACTTCTTTACAATATCGCCAGGACTGAGTTTAAAGGTTTTGTTTGGCAGTCTATGCAGATTTTGATTGACAGTTAAGTTTATTCTAAGCCCTATATAATAAAAAATTTAACAATACACTCTAAACAAGTCTATTGATCAAAGTATTAAGTAAGATTTTCAATTTGATTGTTTGTTTCGGGAGCCAACACTAGGCAATGCTCAGAGGTTATTCCTGGCTTAGTGCTCAGGAATTACTCCTGGTGGGCTTGGAAGACTCCACATGGGATGCCAGGGATAGAACTCAAGTTAGCCATGTGTGAAGAAAGTTGTACTATCACTCCAATGCAATTTTTTTTTTAAAGTAGGAGATAGGTTGGACCATATCCAGCAGTGCTCAGGGCACTTCAAATTCTGTACCCTATTATCACTCCTGCTAGTGCCTGAGGAACCATGTTGTGCCATGGATCAAAGCCCGTGCCTCATACATGCATAGTATGTGCTCAGTCCTTTGAGCTATTTATCTGTTTTTTTGCATTCATTTCTTTATGACTACAAATAGCTCAGTAGCAACATTTCATTCCAGTGGGGTAAGTTATTTAGTGTGCCACCAATCCCATGCCATTCATCCTCTGGTCATGCTGTTCAATCTACTGTTTTGTTTAGTAGAGTAGCCATTTGAATATGCACCACACCTTACCCATTTTATTATTATTATTATTATAATTATAAATTTTTGTTCTTGGGTCACACCTGGAGGTATTTGGGGGTTACTACTGGTTCTGCTTTTAGAAATAGCTCCTAGAAGGCTTCAGGGGGTCATATGGGATGCTGGGAATCAAACAGGGGTCCATCCTGTGTTGGGCCACGTGCAAGGTAAACACTCATACCACTGTGTTATCACTCCGGCCCACTCATCCTAACCTGTATTTAAGCATAGCTTCTTAGAGTTCGCTTTAGTAATGCTGACATTTTTACCAGTGAACCATGCAGGCAGCTTGTGGTGCCATGACTGTATAAATACATCCTGAAATGCATTGGATTCTAGTGAGATTCTGATGTAACAAAAAATGCAGAAAAGTTTGAATTATCTAATAATTACTATGCAAAGCAAGTTAGTCTCAGTTATAACTAACTTGTCAGCAGAAAGCATGAATGTCAATGTTATATTCTTGCTAAGAATAGTAGAGTCATGATCTCTGACCAGCGTATGAGGACAGGGCTTATTTGAGGATCCATGGAAATGGACTCCTAGTATAATAATATACTAGAAGTTATATGAGATTTCTTTGAGGTTTATATGGATATTTTCTTTTTCTCCTATTTAGTTGGATGCCTTCGTTGTATCGATACCTTTCCTTTGTGATACAGAAATGTTTTAACATAGTCTCAATTGTTTTTTTGTTTTTGTTTTATTTTGTTTTATCTTTGCTTTTGGAATCAGTTCCCAAAAAACTTTATCACTAAGACGAGTGTTATGTTATGTATTGCCCATTATCTATTCTTAGTTTTATGATTTTAGGTTCAATGTTCATGTCTGTAATGCAGCTTTGAACTAATTATTGTTCGTGTGTGGTGTAAACTGATCTAGTTTTACTCTGCAGTTGGACTATCCAGTTTTCCCAACACACTTGTTGAAGAGAATGTACTTTCCTCATTGTATATTCCTGGCTCCTTCTTACATGCATTAATTGTCCTACTTATGCGTGGGTTTCTCCCTGGGCTCTTTATTCTGTTTTATTTGATTTAGGTTATAAGTACACTTGAATAATCTTTCTTCAAAGGCATTGAAAGGCCACAAAAAACACCTTACTTTATTTCCCTGAATATGAGGTTTATATTTCCATCTATGGTCATGCTACCTCACTCCACCTCTGTAAACAGGGATCAGAAAATATTTTTCTGTATGACTTTCAGGAAAATAAATATTTCTGGATTGCGAACTGTGTATTATTTGTTCAAATAACTCACATTTTTCATTACAGTATGAGAGCAGCTATACGTATTACATAAATGCTGGGCATTATGATGCTGTAGTAGTAAAACTATTATTTGCCAAAAAGATGGTGAGTAGGATTTGGAAAGTTAGCGCCAGTTCAGGGTTAGGAGATAGTTTCAGGGGTCGAGGGCATAGGTCTTAATACATTACATGAACTTGATTTTGATCTTCAACACAACATGGACCCTGAAGCACCATTTCATGTAGAGAACAGGCCTCCTTTGGAATATTGAGTGACTGTTTCCAGCACCACTAGGTTGAGGAACACTTCCCTCATTGTGTCCTAGCATTGGTAATATAAACTTATTATATGGTGTATTCTTAGGAAAAGCCTATGGTTCTCTCTAAACATTGTTTGGAACCTTTCACAAAAAGTGAGTGGGTAAATATTTCTGATGTTATCATTAAGCATTAGGAAAAGAAAATGCAGCATGTCATATACTTCAAAAACATAATTAAGTTCTTCAAGAATTTAGGGACATCCAAATACTTTCTATGTAATGCAGATTTCTTTCCTCTCTGATTAAATATGATGAAGTTTTCCCATTTACCATTTAATTAAATGGTTAAAAATTTTAATTTTAATATTTTTTACTTTTTAAATTTATTATGTTTTAGTACTCTATGATATATGCCACAATATAGCTATTTTGTTTGCTTGGCTTCTATTATGGAATCCCTTAACACAACATAGGCACCCAATGAATAAGAATTGTAGGATTAATCTTGGTTTCTTTAATCAATTGTAATTTTACAATACTTCTTAATCCTCAAAGTTTTTTCTTAATATTTTTCTCATTAGTCTTAGTGTTAAATGTCTTATCATTTTAGCAACACACTGCCTATATTCTTGGCTTCTTTATATATCATGGAAACATATGGAATTCAATTTTTACTCTCTCTACTCTCTGTGTCATTATTCTGCCTGATAACACTTGCTGGAGAAAATTACATAACTGAGATGATTGGTCCCATTATAAAACATAGAGTATAACCCTAACCTGAATATTCAAACATGTCCTGGTTAATCTTAATGTATTTCTTAAATTTTTGAGCACCAATACTCAACATGATCACTTCAAACTTCACTCCCCAACTTGTAGTAAATGAGTTCACTCTCCACCCATAGAAAAGGAAGACACAATAAATGTAATTAGTGAGTTTTCACTCTCAAGCTTTACTTTTTAACTTTTTTCCACATTGACAGCTGTGTTTCATGAATAGGCAGCATTTCTTCTTTTGATATGGGGTATCAAACCTCTTGACCAGGACCCTTGCAATGTTTTTCCATATTATGCACAAGTTCTTATCTAATAGGGATAATAGGAAACACATAAATTTTATTTTGCCTGTGGGGCCTTACACACTGAACACTCTGTAACAGTGACTTGGCTTAGGTTCCAAAAGATCTAACGTTGGCCATTCACCTGAATCTTGGATTTCATCTTATGGAACCAGTACTAGTTTTCTACACCCACACAAGAATAAGACTTCTATCAGGGGTGGACCCTACTGCTTCCCTGGCATCGACTTGCACCAGGATGAGTTCATATGTCACCCTGACTACTTGGTAAACAGCAACCAAGTTGCTTTCAGGGCAGGGCTTCCTGCATTGCCACCTTATGTTGAGATTGAAACTAGAAATGCTCTTTGTCACCCTAGATTTTGACATAGGAATCTGTACAAAAAAACAGGATCTTAACTACAGAAACCTGTCCTAGACGATGATTGTGAAGAACTTTTACTGCGAACCACAGAGAAAAAAATTTGGGGTTAGACAGTTAGTATGCCTCAAGCCTGCAGTTGGTCTTATGCCCGGATGCTATAGGTAAGGTCTCCCTGTTTATAGGCTAAAAGGTTTTTCCTTTTATTTCTCTCATTATGTTGCTTGTCTATGCAAACAAACAAACAAAAACAAAAAACCTGCCTCACACACATATCTTTTATTAAAATTGGATATTTTAAAATCTCTTATTTTTAAATTGAAATTCCAGCCTTTTTTCATAAAACCTTTGGACATGGATTACCTTTATTTTCCAACATATTCTCACCATTTTTCTATAAAATTAAGAAGAAAGGATTAAAGAAAGGCTGGAGGCCAGGAACCAAGTGGTCTCAGATATATTGGCAGGGAAATAAATAAGGATAGAACTAAATATCCAAACCAAAGTCAATAATAATAGAATCTAAGAGGTCTAAAGGGGCAAAGGATGGTGGGTTAGAATGCACACTGGGGTCATTGGAGGGAGGTTGATACTGGTGATGGGAAGGACCCTGATTCATTGTATATCTCAAATTCAACCATGAAGTATTTTATTGATCAGAATTGTTTCAATAAAATAAAAAAAACATTTTTTCTTACTATTTCTTTATTATTTATTGCTCTTTCTAGTTAGAGTTTTTTTTTTTTCATTTTCGGTTTTTGAGTCAAACCCATAAACCATTTCTTGCAATGCCTCAGAAGGACCAAATAGGATGCTGGGGATTGAAACCTAGGTCATCCGAGTGCAGGACAAATATCCTCTTTGCTGTGTTCATAACTCTAGTCCAAGGATGAATTTCTTTCATTTTCTATTTCCCTCAAATTTTGTCACATTCCTCTGTATAAAATACTACTGTTCCTTGTCCCTCGTTTCACTAGTATCCACTGTTTAATTTACATTTATTTCAAAATTTCAATTTAAGATAATAGTTCTATAAATTTTATTCTGTAGATATTCTGCCCTCTATCAGTGCTTCCATTAGATTTCTGCCTTTTGGGCTTTTCTTATTTCATGAGAGTAGTCATATTTTTTCAATAAGTATGTTCCTATGCCCATGAAATAAATCTTCATAAAGATGAACATATGAGTTCACCTTATATTTGTATCTAGTACAGAAGCTAGGAAATCATTCACATTTGCCTCAGTTGATGAATATATCAGTGAATTGAAAAAGCAAGAGTAAGGGGCCCCAGAGAGATAGCACAGCGGTGTTTTGCCTTGCAAGCAGCCGATCCAGGACCAAGGTGGTTGGTTCGAATCCTGGTGTCTGTATGGTCCCCCCGTGCCTGCCAGGAGCTATTTCTGAGCAGACAGCCAGGAGTAACCCCTAAGCAACGCCGGGTGTGACCTAAAACCAAAAACCAAAAAAAAAAAAAAAGGCAAGATTAAGATAAAGTGAAATAATAGCAGGATAGAAAGAGAGTGAATGATGGAAAAGGGAAGCAGGAGAATCTAAATAAAAGCATAAAACTATAGGCTGGAAAATTTTTGTGTTTTGTTTATATTTTCAAGCTTCTTTTCACTGGGCTTAATCATTGATTTCCAGCAGAGGCGAGACACCATTTCATTGGGAAAGTCATGATTAAGAACCTGCACATGGAAAATAATAACACTAATGCAGCTCATCCAAGACATCAGGCTCCATGCTGCTTCCCAAACTATTGATCTGCAATTTGTTTTCCTCCTAATATTGTTCAAGGCTCTTGATGATTCAAGCAGCATGGGAACTGGTGGAGAGAAAGTTTTGCATTAATCTATCAATTAGAAAGGAATTTCAGTGACTTGGGATAGATTAGTGAACGAGGAATTTGAGGGTGGTTGACTGGGACAGCACTTAGGAAACCATACAAGCAAATAAATAACATGACAGTTTCTGAATCAATATGGGAATTCTGAATCAATATGGTTACATTTTGTGTCTATTGATTTTTTTGCTTGTTTTTGGGTCACACCTGGTGGTGCTCAGGAGGTACTCTGGCTCTGT
This sequence comes from Suncus etruscus, assembly GCF_024139225.1. Taxonomy (NCBI): domain Eukaryota; kingdom Metazoa; phylum Chordata; class Mammalia; order Eulipotyphla; family Soricidae; genus Suncus; species Suncus etruscus. The sequence continues at coordinate 106,681,965 of NC_064855.1, read as the reverse complement.
GCTCAGACATCACTCTGGGTAGCTCAGGGGACCATATGGAATACTGGGAATCAAACCCAAGTCACTTCTGAGACAGCCATGTGAAGGCAAACACTCTAATGCTGTGCTATCACTCCGTCCCCTCTTCTGTATCTATTGAATTTGAACATAAAAGTTAATAATAATTAAAAACAGAGAACAAACCCTTAAAACTTTTCCTCTGTTTTGAAACTATTAGGTGTAGTACGTATTTCCAACAGAGTGACGATGGGAAATTAGTAACAACATTAAATAGGTTGATTTGAACGTATAAAATTAGGTTAGTGAACAGCAATGAAACACTGCTTTCGGCAATGGAAACTGTGTTCAAAAATATAAGCTTTCTATTTTAATTAGTAACAAGGTTTGGCTAAAGATAGCTAAAACAGCTAAAAGGAAAAAAAGGGAAAAGAAAATTTAAAATATCTTATTAAAAATTCAATTATACAAAGTCTGTTAGATAAATGCTATGTGAATGATTTTCCTTTTATAGTCTTTACAATTGTCACCTAAAGTGTAGCAGACTCGACAAAAGCAGATGGACTTGTGTTAATCTGCTTACTGCTTCCAGGCTCCTCTAGCATTTTTGAGCCATATTCATAAACATAGAATATGGTAGAGCTAACTTACATCTGTCTAGAATCCTGGTAACTTCTGTTAAAATTTATTTTAGTAAGTTATAATATAGCAACAGTGCATATAATTATGAACAATATTCTGTGTAAAAATAAAGTATGAGGTATGTTTCAATATGTTGAGATAACTGTAAGTTTAAAAATAAATGTGTATTTCAGTTTTTATATTATTGAGTATCCCTGCTGTAATGACTATACACTTATGGTAGTTTCATTTTACAGGGAAAATGAGAAAAGGCATAACAATTTTTTGTTCAATAATTTAGGTAAACTTGAAAGAATTTTTTGAATAGTTGATTATTCATTTATATTTCCTACAATTATTTATCTGAGGGGACATTGGAACTCAAGGGCCACTGTTGGTGGTGCTCTGAGTTCCAACCATATAGCGTGCTGCTTTTCTGAGGATTAAATCATGTTCAACAAGACTCAACCAGGTTCAACCACACAAAGATGGCACCATATCCTATATACTATCTTTCTGGTCTTAAAGAGTTTTTAAATAATACATTCCATCCATTATCTATGCTTTTCTCCCTCATGCCTTTATTCCTTTCTACTTTTCTCCCTCCTCCCTCCCTCCCTCCCTCCCTCCCTCCCTCCCTCCCTCCTCCCTTCCTTCCTTCCTTCCTTCCTTCCTTCCTTCCTTCCTTCCTTCCTTCCTTCCTTCCTTCCTTCCTACCTTCCTTCTTTCCTTCCTCCCTCCCTCCCTTCCTTCCTCCCTTCCTTCTTTCTCCCTTCCTCCCTCCCTCCCTCTTTTCTTTCCTTCCTTCCTCCCTCCATTTTTCCCTCCTTTCCTTCCTTCCTTCCTTCCTCCCTCCCTTCATTCCTTTCTTCCTTCCTCCCTCCCTCTTTTCTTTCCTTCCTTCCTCCCTCCCTTTCTCCCTCCTTTTCTTCCTTCCTTCCTCCCTCCCTTCCTTCCTTCCTTCTTCCCTCTTTTCTTTACTTCCTTCCTCCCTCCCTTTCTCCCTCCTTTCCTTCCTTTCTTTCTTCCTTCCTCCTTTCCTTCCTTTCTTTGTTCCTCCCTCCTTTCCTTCTTCCTTCCTTCCCTCTTTCTCTCCCTTCTTTTTCCTTCCTCCCTTTCCTTCCCTCCCCTTCCTCCTTCCCTTCCCTTCCTCCCTTCCTTCCCTCCCTTCCTCCTTCTTATCATCCCTTCCTTTTCCTCTCTTCCTTCCCTCCACTCCCTTCCTTCCTTTCTCCCTTTCTTTCTTTGTACCTCCCTTCTTTCCCTCTTTCCTCCCTCACTCTTTCCCTACCTCCTTCCCTCCTTCCTCCCTTTCTTCCTCCACTCCCTTCCTCCTTCCTTCCCTCCCTCCTTCCTTCCTTTCTTCTTTTCCTCCCTTCCTCCGTCCTTCCCTTCCTTTTTTCTCCCTTTCTCCCTTTCTTACCTCCCTCTTTCCCTCCCTCCCTCCCTTCCTCCTTCCATCCCCTCCCTCTTTCCCTCCGTTCCTCCTCCCTTCCCTCCCCTTCCTTCCTCTTTCTTCCCTCCCTTCCTGCCTTCCTTCCCTCTCTCTTTCCCTCTCTCCTTCTTCCTCCGCCCCTCCCTTCCTTCATTCATTCTTCCCTCCTTTTCTTTCTTTTTTCCTCCTCTCTCTCTCCTTTCCTTCCTCCCTCACTCCTTCATTTCTTCCTTTTACTTCTTTCTTTCCCCCCTCCTTCCCTTCCTTCCTTCCCTTCTTCATTTTCTTCCTCCTCTCTTCCTTCTTCATTTCATTTTCTCCCGTTCTTCTCTCCCTTCCTCTCTTCCTTCTTCATTTCATTTCTCCCGTTCTCTCCCTCCTTCCTCCCTTTCCTTCCTTCCTTCCTTCCTTCCTTCCTTCCTTCCTTCCTTCCTTCCTTCCTTCCTTCCTCTCCTCCCTCCTTCCCTCCCTCCCTTTCTTCCTTCCTTCCTTCTTTCCTTCCTTCCTGCTTGTTTTCTTTCATTCCACTTCCCACAGTACTTCCCGGAGGTACTTTTAGCACTGTTTGAGGCAACTACTATTGATGCCCAGTGCACTACTATGGGTATTTCCAGAGAATCAAACTCAGGCTGGTCACTTCAAAATATACACTTACTCTCATTGAAACATTTTCTCTATTCTAGTTTTTAATTCTTAATTACCTTTATAGCTTCTCACTGTAATTTGTTAATACCTGCTTTTTTTAAATCATATTTTTTCATGATGGTGGTGTAAAATTATCATTCAACATATAAAGTCATTAAATAATATTAACACAAAGAGAGATTAAAATATTTTTTATTTTGGGCCACACCCAGTGATGCTCAGGGGTTACTCCTGGCTATGCACTCAGAAATTACTACTGGCTTGGGGGAACCGTGTGGGATGCTGGGGGATCAAACTGCGGTCTGTCCTGGGTCAGCTACGTTGAAGACAAACACCATACTGCTAGGCCATTGCTCAGGCCTCAAAGAGGGATAAACATATATTAGAAAATAGATTTGAGGGGCCGGGGTAGGTGGCGCTGGAGGTAAGGTGTCTGCCTTGCAAGCGCTAGCCAAGGAAGGACCGCGGTTCAATCCCCCGGCGTCCCATATGGTCCCCCCAAGCCAGGGGCGATTTCTGAGCACATAGCCAGGAGTAACCCCTGAGCGTCAAACGGGTGTGGCCCAAAAACAAAAAAAAAAAAAAAGAAAATAGATTTGAAATTTTGGAGGCATGCATAATATAGTAGGAACATATTGCTATTGGAGACCTGCACACCTAAAGTCTATGTAATGTTATAATGTACAAGTTCTTTTAAATGTTATACAAGGGAGAAGGGGGGCATTGGTGGTGGGAAGGTTGCACTGGTGAAGGGTGTGTGTTCTTTTTTATAACTGAAACCCAACTACAAATATGTTTATAATCATGGTGCTTAAATAAAGATATCATTGAAAAAAGAAAATAATTAAAGTGAGTTTTATCCTTCCACAGAGATTAACACAGGGAAAAGGTTATTAGTGACCACTATGGATCCTGAAGTGGAGTGTTCTGACATTACTATAATTAAGAGCTACAGATATTTAGATGAGGATCTGAGAGAAAAATGTCTCAGTGTATGAGCCAAGTAGAAAATTGTAATTTAAAACTTAAGAAGTCAGGATTTTCTACCCCAAGAACTGAAAATATTGGTGGACCCAAAAGGCAGTATTTTTATGTGTATTGAGATTTTTTATTGAAGGTAGAAAATATTTTGACAAAGGGTAGAGAAACAGCCTTGTTATTTCCCTGTATTTCTATTTATATTCCAACCAACATGTTTACTTCCAGTTCTTAATGATGGGGCTAAGGCTCTCGAATTCAATAGCACCATTAGATTAGCAATGTCACCCAGGGGAATACTTAATGTCAACCTCTATTTCTTTACAGAGAAACCTCCTCATTCTGGATTCCTGTGAAGCACCTTTACTCTTTGTGGGTATACAATTTTAAAATATTCAGTTCACAATGGGAAAAAAGATTAAAAAAAATAAAACCTTTAAACACTATCCTTATTTTTTTTTTCAGGCCAAAGAGAAATAAGCCTAAATGTCTCTCAACCTTGTGATAAGGTGACCTTTGTTGTCTGGCAAGAAAATGAGAAACCACCCATTTTTATATTTGGCTTAATAAGGTATGTGAAGTAGTGATGCTCTACAGACAAAAGTGACTGGTGATTTCCTTTCTAGATGACCCATTAAAATTGGCTGAATATAATGAATTCATCCATCACTTATGACTAAGTGTACTGTCCCCTGAATGCACTCAGGATAATAGCATTTGAGAATGAAGGGTATTAAAATCATCAGATAAATCTAACATTACTGGGAAAGTCATTTCATAATGATCACTCAGAGGTCATTGTTATGTACATTTGGACCAGTTTCCAACTGGTTGGGGCCCAAAATTGCAGAAGAGATCAGGACAAGAAGCAATTTCTTTCAAGTGACATCAGTATTTTTCAGTTACTAGATTGCCCAGACTTTTCAAATATAAAAAAAATGGTGAGATAAAGAAGCTTTCTTGATTCTGGTTTTGTTGACATATTTTTGTCTTTTACAGTGTTTGAGTTTTATATATTTGAATAATATTAGGACACATGAAGAAATTCTATTCCCAAAGTAGACTGAAATATATTGAACAATAGGATGTTTAAAACAGCTCTTTCAGAAACTAATTTATCTTTTTCTTAGTTTTATACTTTCAGCGACTGCCTACTATTCAGACCCTGACATAAATGAAATTATTATCAGGTACCTAATGACAGTGATGTAAAAATAAATTGTATTTTATATTTGTAAAATATTTTCCTTTATGACTTACAAATAGGAAGTCCTCCAAAATGCTTATCAGTAGTACTGATACTATTATTATTATTATTTTCTTCTATATTGACTAGAAGCCAAAACACAAGTAGTAAATGTTTTGCTTGATGACTTTATCTTCATTTGGAAAATTGAAATAGTTTGCGTAGAATACTTTTTAAATTGGTCACTTTTTTTCTCACAAGGCTTTATACTCTTCTTTATCAGAATCTGGTCAAGAGTCCAGGAGTTTAGGATTAATTAACTCAATTAAGTATACATTTTAGAACTTGGTAAATAACCAGTGAATATATTAGGAAACTGAACATTTTACCCTCTGAAGTGGGTGCTGTATTTATGCATGCATGCGGTATATATATATTATATTATATATAGTATGCAGCTATAAGAAAATATGAGATATCATGAGTATGAACAAATAGTACACAGGCAGAGAAACTTGTCATGCTATTGATTAGGTTCAATCCATGACACCATATATATATATATGCCTTCCCAGAAAGATCCCTTGGAATCCTTTTGATCTCTGAGCAGAGATCCAGGAGTAAAACTCTGTGCAATAGTGTGAACCCAAACAAACAAGCAAAAAATAAATAAAGCCTGGGGGCCAGATCCATAACACAGCAGTAGAGCATTTGCCTTACACTTGGTCAACCTGGAACAAACGCAGTTCAATTCCCTGCATCCTATATGGTCCCTGAAGTCTGCCAGGGGCAACTTCTGAAAGCAGAGCCCAGGAGTAACACCTGAGTGCAGCTGGGTGTGACCCCCCAAAGATGAAATCTTGCAGTTTTCTGACACTTAAATGAAACTAGATGGTATCATGTTAAATAAATAAGTCAAAGGGAGAAGAAATACTGGATGATCCTCATTTTTCTGTAGTATGTGAAGAAAGAAAATTAAATACAGACACTATTGAATAATGACAAAATCTCTAGGACTTTTCCTGCAAAACTTATTTTATGATGTAGTAGAGAAAAGAGTTTTCACGAGGATGAAGGATTCTGACATAAGAAGAGTGGAAGTTTTCTTGGTCGTGATGGTAGAGTTTGAGTAACTATACATCAAAACCATGATATTAACACTGTTGTAATCATGTTGCTTAAGTAATAATAATAATGATAACGACAATTATGATAATGATAAATACCAAGAAAAATAAGTTTATGTTCTTCAAACCCAAAAGGACTTCACATATAGATTTCCAAAAAGGTTGAACTACACGGCATTCCCACCAGCAGTGGATAAGAGTTCCTTTCTCTCCACATCCCCGCCAACACTGCTTGTTCTCAATCTTTGCGATGTGTGCCAATCTCTGGGGTGTGAGGTGGTACCTCATAGTTGTTTTGATTTGCATCTCCCTGATGATTAGTGATGTGGAGCATCTTTTCATGTGTCTTTTGGCCATTTGCATTTCTTCTTTGTCAAAGTGTCTGTCCATTTCTTTTCCCCATTTTTTCATGGGATTAGATTTTTTTTTTTCTTGTAAATTTCCTGTCAGTGCCTTGTATATTTTGGAGATTAGCCCCTGTGTCTGATGGGTATTGGGTGAATAGTTTCTCCCACTCAATGGGGTGCGCTTGTATCCTGGGCGCTATTTTCTTTTGAGGTGCAGAAGCTTCTCAGCTGAATATATTCCCATCTGTTAATCTCTGCTTTCACTTGCTTGGAGAGTGCAATTTCCTCCTTGAAGATGCCTGTACTTTCAATGTCCTGGAGTGTTTTGCCTATGTGCTGTTTCTATATATCTTGTGGTTTTCGGTGTCTGATATCAAGGTCTTTGATCCATGTGTAGTTTAACCTTTGTATATGATGTTAGCTGGGGGTCTAAGTTCAATTTTTTGCAAGTGGCTAGCCAGTTGTGTCAATACCACTTGTTGAAGAGGCTTTCTTTTGCTCCATTTAGGATTTCTTGCTCCTTTATCAAAAATTAGGTGATTGTATATCTGGGGAACATTCTCTGAGTATCAAGCCCTATTCCATGATCTGAGGGCCTGTCTTTATTCCAAAACCATGCTGTTTTGATAACTATTGCTTTGTAAGTAAAGTTTAAAGTTGGGGAAAGTAATTCCTCCATATTTTTTTCCCAATGATTGCTTTTGCTATTCTAGGATGTTTATTGTTTCCAAATAAATTTCAAAAGTGCACGATCCACTTCTTTGAAGAATGTCTATGGGTATCTTTAGAGGAATCGCATTAAATCTGTACAATGCTTTGAGGAGTATTGCCATTTTAATGATGTTAATTGGTGCCAATCCTATGAGCAGGGTATGTGCTTTCATTTCCGCGTGTCCTCTCTTTATTTCTTGGAGCAGAGTTTTTAAGTTTTCTTTGTATAGGTCCTTCATATTTTTAGTCAAGTTGATTCCAAGATATTTGAGTTTGTGTGGCACTGTTGTGAATGGGGTTGTTTTCTTAATGTCCATTTCTTCCTTATTACTATTGCTGTATAGAAAAGGCCATTGATTTTTGTGTATTAATTTTGTAGACCTGCCACCTTGCTATATGAGTCTATTGTTTCTAGAAGCTTTTTTGTAGAGACTTTAGAGTTTTCTAGGTAGAGTATCATGTCATCTGCAAAGAGCAAGAGCTTGACTTCTTCCTTTCCTATCTGGATTCCCTTGATATCTTTTTCCTTGCCTAATAGCTATAGCAAGTACTTCCAGTGCTGATGTTGAATATGGAGTGGTGAGAGAGGACAGACTTTGTCTTGTGCCAGAATTTAGAGGAAAGGCTTTCAGTTTTTCTCCATTGAGCTACAATATTTTGCCTCTGGCTTGTGAGTAGATGGCCTTAATTATATTGAGAAAGGTTCCTTCTATTCCCATCTTGCTGAGAGTTTTTGATCAAGAATGGGTGTTGGACCTTATCAATTGCTTTCTCTGCATCTATTGATATGATCATTATGATTTTTATTTTTTCTTGTTGTTGATGTTGTGCACTATGTTGATAGATTTACGGATGTTAAAACTATCCTTGCATTCCTGGGATGAAACCTACTTGATTGTAGTGGATAATCTTTTTAATGAGGCACTCAATCCTATTTGCCAGGATTTTTGTTGAGGATCTTTGCATCTGCATTCATCAGCGATATTGTTCTGTAATTTTTTTTTTTTCGTAGCATCTCTGCCTGGTTTAGGTATCAAGGTAATTTCGCTTCACAAAAGCTATTTGGAAGTGTTTCTGTTTGTTCAATTTCATGAAAGAGTCTTGCCAGGATTAGTTGTAGTTCCTCTTGGAAAGTTTAAGGAGAATTCATTAGTGAATCTACCTGGGCCTCGGCTTTTGTTTTTGGGCAGATATTTGATTACTGTTTTGCTTTCATCAATAGTGATGGGGTGTTTAGATATGCTACATCCTCTTCCTTCAACCGTGGAATATTATAAGAGTCCAAGAATTTATCCATTTCTTCCAGGTTCTCATTTTTAGTGGCATAGAGTTTCTCAAAGTAGTTTATGATTACCCTTTGATCTCTGCCATATAAGTAGTGATCTCTCCTTTTTCATTCCTAATATGATTTATCAAGTTTCTTTCTCTCTTTGTTAGTTTTGCCAGTGGTCTATCAATCTTGTTTATTTTTTCAAAGAACCAACTTCTGCTTTCGTTGATCTTTCAGATTGTTTTTTTTTTTTTTTTTTTTTGGGTTTCCACTTCATTGATTTCTGCTCTCAGCTTTGTTATTTCCTTCTGTCTTTTTATTTTTGGCTCCTTTTGTTGAACACTTTCTAGTTCTGTGAGCTGCATCATTAAACTACTTAGGTAAGCCCTTTCTTCCTTCCTGATGTATGCTTGCAAAGCTATAAATTTTCCTCTCAGTACTGCTTTTGCTGCAAGTTCTGATAGTTTTGTGTCTTTATTATCATTTATTTCCAGTAACCTTTTGATTTCCTCCTTGATTTCATCTCAGACCCACTGGTTATTCAGTATGAGGCTGTTTTAAACTGCCAGGTGTTAAAGATTTTCTTCTCTGTCCCTTTGGATTTTCACAGATAATTTTAGATCCTTGTGATCAACGAAGTTAGCCTGCAAAATTTCTATCCTCTTGATATTATTGAGGTATGTTTTATGTGCGAGCATGTAGTCTATCCTGGAGAATGTCCCATGTACATTGGAGAAGAATGTGTATCCAGTTTTCTGGGGATGGAGTGTCCTATATATACCCACAAGGCCTCTTTCTTCCATTTCTCTCCTCAGGTCTAGTTTATTTCTTGTTTGGTTTCAGTCTGGTTGTCCTATCCAGTGTTGACAAATCCGTGTTGAGGTCTCCCAACAATTATTGTGTTGTTATTGATATGATTTTTCAGATTTGTCAACAATTGTATTAAATACTTTCCTGGCCTCTCATTTGGTGCATATATGTTTAGGAGAGTGATTTCTTCCTGCTCTAAATACCCCTTGATTAATATAAAATGTCCATCTTTGTCCCTTGCAACCTTCCCTGTGTATAAAGTTTGCATTATCTGATATTAGTATGGCCACTCCAGCTTTTTTATGGGTGTTGTTTGCTTGGATAATTTTTCTCCAGCCTTTTATTTTGAGTCTATGTTTGTTCTGACTATTCAGGTGCGTTTCTTGTAGGCAGCAGTAGGTTTGATTGAGTTTTTTTTTTTTTTTTTGATCCATTTAGCCGCTCTGTGTCTCTTATCTAGTGCATTTAGTCCATTGACATTGAGAGAAAGAATTGTCCTGGGATTTAATGCCATCTTTATATCGAAATTTGGTCCTTTTGGTTAGTCTTGTCTTAAATTAGGTTTTTCAGTTTTTCTCTTAAGATTGGTTTTGAGTCTGTAAAGTTTTCCGAGCTGTTTTTTTGTCTGTGTAACCAAGTAGTCTTCCGTCAAACCGGAAAGTAAGTTTTGCTGGGTACAATATTCTAGGTGAGCATTCATTTCATTCAGTCTTGTCACAATATCCCACCATTGCTTTCTGGCCTTGAGTGTTTCTGGTGACAGGTCTGCTGTAAATCTCAAGGATGCTTGCTTGAACATAATTTCCCCTTTTGATCTTGCTGTTTTCAGAATTCTGTCTCTATCTGTGGGATTTGTCATTGTGACTAGGATGTGTCTTGGGTGGTTTTTTCTGGGGTCTCTTTTGGTTGGTACACTTCGAGCATGCAGGATTTGATCACATATATTTTTTTAGCTCTGAAAGTTTCTCTTTTACTGATGTTCTTGACCATTGATTCTTCCTGGAAATTTTCTTCCTGGGTCTCTGGGACTCCATGATTCTTAAGTTGTTTCTGTTGATCTTATCATAGACTTCTATTTTCATCTGTTCCCAATCTTTGACTAATTTTTCCATTGTCTGTTCATTTGCTTTAAGTTTTTTTCCAATCTCTCCTTCTGTATGGAATTGTTAGTTATCTCATCTTCCACAGCACCAATTCTATTATCAGCTTCTGTTACCCTGTCCCAGAGCTTATCCATTTTGTCATTCACTTCGTTTACTAACTTTTTCAGGCTTGTTAGTTGACATGTTATTTCAGTTTGGAGTTTTGTGATTTCTGTCTTCATATTTCCTTGGTTCTTGTGAGTGTTCTGTTCAACTCGATCCATGGTTTCTTTGAGTTCTTTGAGCATCTTCCATATTGCTTGTCTAAAGTCCTTATCTGAGATGTTGATTAGTTGGTTGGTCATTATCTGGTCATCAGAATTTTAATCTTCAGTCTCTATGTCTAATACTGGCCTGCGTTGTTTCTCCATTGTCACATTTGTATTGTGGATTTTTCTATATGTTGTGGTGGTATTCATTGGCTAAATGATGTATGCAGCCACACTCCTCTGGCTCCACCCTTTCTGGGTGGGTTCGACTTGCCTCCCAAGGGAGGGGGAGTCCTCCGTGGATGAAGCCTCTCACAGGATCAAATCTTTGGCCTGAGCATATCGCAGAGAAGACCAGTCCGGAGAGAAATGCTGGGCTTCAGTGATCCAGCACAGTTCTTAGTGTGATTTTTTTTCTTCTTGCTATGGTGACGTTCTTTCCTTAGAAAGAACGCACAGCTTGTAATGAAGCGGAGTGGCCATGCTCTTCTGGAGCCTGTTTTCGGTCCACTCCCAAGAGTTCCTCAAGACAGGACAGGAGACAGACACACACAGGCAGCACTCATAATTTTTTCACCGACTCCAGTGATTCTTAAGTTGTTTCTGTTGAGCTTATCATAGACTTCTATTTTCATCTGTTCACATTCTTTGAGTAATTTTTCCATTGTTTGATCATTTGCTTTAAGTCTTTTTTCCAATCTCTTTTGCTGTATGGAGTTGTTATTCATCTCATCTTCCAGTGTACTAATTCTATCCTCAGCTGCTGTTAACCTTTTGGGAAAGCTCATCTATTTTTTTCTTCAATTCATCTACTGAGTTTTTCAGACCTGTTATTTGACCTGAAATTTCAGTTTGGAGTTTTCTGATTTCTATCTTCATATTCTGTTGATTCTTATTAGTGTTCTCTTCTATACTTTCTATGAGTTCTATGAACATCTTCCATATTGTGACTCTAAATTTCTTATCTGAGAGACTGACTAGTTGGTTGGCCATGTTCGTGTCATCAGAGTTGCCATCTTCATTCTCTATGTCTGGCACTGGCCTGCATTGTTTCCCCATTGTCACACTTGTATTCTGGGTTTTTCTATGTGTTGTGGTTGTATTTCATTGGCTAAATTATGTGTGATACAGCCGCGTAGCAAAGTGGAGCTGCCGTGCTCCTCTGGTTTCTCCCTTTCTGCTCATATCCAGTCACCTCCAGGGAAGGCTAGCTGTCCACAGATGAAGCCACACACAGGATGAAATCAGGCCAAGAATACAGCACAGCACAGGAGACAGTCAGAGATAGATGCTGGCCTCAGAATTCCAGCAGAGTTCAGCAGCTTTCCCCTTTCTGGGCGTATCAACTCACCAGGAAAGAGTTTTCAATTGACCAAAATAATCAGTTACTTCTGACCAATTTTTAATAATTTTAGCAGAATTTTATTCATTTAAATAAAATTCAAAAATGCAGATGGTCTCAAGCTAACATATTCCTAGATTTCTTTCCTGAACATACCTTGACAGAAATAAATACAAATTAGAATTTATTTCTCATAATATATCCCCGAAGGAGACAATTCTAATTGTGCAAGGATATTTTTCATAGTCATTCTTGTTCTCCATGTTTGCAATTTGATAATATTAATATTATAGGCCAGCAACAGGGTTCACCACCACAGCCATCTTTTATATAATCTCATTGGGCCTTTAGCCCTAATGTGATACACCCAACTTGGCCATATACTGAAAATGTAATCAGCAGAAATTTATTACTCATAATTCCCCTAAGCTATATAATTCTATTTTATAAGTCAAAACTATAAATAAACCATAACTACTGTAACATGGGGTCAGAATTCAAGATGATAAATGCAATTATGTAAATTGAATTGTTCATAGATTATCTCAAAATGAAATGTAGAAGATATGAAAAAACATGATAATAAAAGTCTTGATGTTGGCTAATTTAATTTAATTTCACCTGTTGAAAAAAAAATTTTTTAGTGCTTAAGGTTTTATACTTGTCTCCAGTATTCCATGTGTCACTGCTAACAGGACTCTAGGATCACATGGGGTCCAAGGATTCAAACTCTTTTGGTTATATGCAAGGCTCTACCCATTGTACTATTGCACTGGGCCCTATCTTCTACATATCATGTAGAACACTTTTGTAAGGTCTCTACATGGATATTCTTAAAATTAGTGAAAGTTTGGTTTAACTTCAATAAAAAACTATTCTAATACATATTGAATGTCATGTAATAAATCATCTATTTGTACTTAATCTATTTATGACTCGACTCACACTGCCTTCTCACCTCATTATTATGATTTTCCTACATAACATTACTTCAATGTATTCATTCTCAATTGAGTGAATATTTTTATTGTAAAAAGACACACAAAACATAAAATTTACTGATTGCATAATTTGATATTGTACAATTTAGTAACAGTAGTTCTAAAATTTATTTAACAGTCCCAAAAGAAACCACATTTATTAAGGAGTAACTCCTCAGACCTTATTCCTCAAACCTATGGTCACCACTAATAAAAAATTCTTTATTATTTGAGGAAACTCTGAAAATTTGAAAATACTTCTTTTTAATTTGGATATTCTTTTTTTCTCCTATAGTGGGAGACAAAAGAATGATCTGACTTTTAGCCCTGTTTGTCTTTTCTTTTTCTTTTTTCATATCAATGTCATTAAATTTTTAACTCACCATGAAATAGAGTCAAAAATTGTTGATAGTTCAACTACAATCATGTAATGTTCCAACACTCTTCTCTTCACCACTGTTCATTTTCCACAACCAATTTCCCCAGTTACTCTTCAGTCTTTCCATTACTGACTGACTCATCTGCCTCTATATCAGGACTCCTCTCTCTTTTTCTCTCTCTTTCTTTCTTTTTCCTTTTAGTCACCAGAATTTGTAATACTTAAGTCATATGTATCATTTTTACTTCTTTCAGTTCCTAGTTCTTGTCCAGAAAAAATGTTTGTTTGTCTTTTCATGTACATTTTTATAAACGATATATCGAATTGAGGATGTTGTATAAAATTATCAATGAATGATTGTGAAGAGGGAATAGGATAAGCCAACCAGTGACCAATTTAGAGAAAATAAACAATTTTGGGAGTTTTACTTTCATTGTGATTCTGAACCTCAGCATACATTTAATGTACAATTTAATGCATGAAGGGCAGCTAGAATATTTAGTTTCTCTAGGAGTCACGAAAAAGTAAAGTCTTTCAGATTTCTTCACCAAATATGATTCCAGGTAACTTATTAAAACACTTGGATGAGTAACATTTGGTTATATAACTTATTGTATTCACCTCATTTGGTTATTTGTATTAGATACTCTGCAAATTTCCATCCTTTGAGTGGAAATGGAATCAACAGGCATTTTTTTTAAAAGTCTTCAAAAAATCTTTGTTGATCTATATGAATAATGGTTTTCCTATTGCAGCTTCTAATTGAAAAAAGCTGTCACTGGAAGTCAGTCATTGGAGCATTGAATTTACTATTTGTCTATCCTAGTAATTAAATATACTTCTTAAAAGTTGAAGCTGGAGTGGTGGTGCAATAGTAGGGCATTTTCCTTGCACTTGGCTGGGCCACCATTTGAATCCCCCAGAATCCTATATGGTTCCAAGCTAGGAGTGATTTCTGGGTACATAGCCAGGAGTAACCCCTGAGTGTCAATAGGGTGTGGCGCAAAAACAAAAACAAAAAACAAGAGTAAGAGAGCAAATGCTTTTTCTCTAGAGCACTGTTTGGGAGGAAACCCAACTAAATGAAAATAAGATAAAAGGGATTCCTCCTATGCCTAGAGAAATAATCTATTCTCCTCTAAACACAGTACATATCTTTTCTTTGTCCTATAAGAATTTATGATTTAGGTGCTAACACAAGGAAGCAGACTCAATAATTACTACTCTTTGTGTGGTCCAGGGGGGTCTCTTGCCTTCTGCTAGAGTCCTTAAAATTGGCAAGGTCTTATGTTAGCTTGAAAGCAAGATTAAAAAGTTTGTTTTGTCGAAGATCTTGACAGGCTGAGCTTTGAATTCAAAGCTGTGATGTGCATAGAGAAGTTGTAAAAATAAAATTCTCAAGGACTAAAGTCAGATCAAAGATCCAGAATTGCTAATGGAAAAATAGATCAAGCCAATAATCTTTGGAAAATTGAAAAAGTGAAGAGGAGTTCTGTGACTGGTTTTATTTAGAAAGCATGATTTTTTTGACGGACTTACCAAAAAAGTTTTATATTTTAGCCTAATTGACAGTATGTTATTGCTTAAAGAAAAACATTTCGTACATTATTTTTTCAGGTTATAAATACCACAAAAGACTATCTTCTCACTCCTAGACAATTACTTGTATAACTAGAATATAAATCTTATAATAAATATAAAGACTAAATGCAGAGTTATGCAAAGAGGCTCTAGTTTGAAATTAAAGGAAGGTAGAAATCAGGTCACCCATTAGCAGAATGGGGGCATTATGGTAAAAAAAAAGTAAATTAATTTGGAAAACAATGCTGGAAGTCTCCTCACCTTTAGGGCAAAGATGAATCAGGGTACAAATGAGAGTTTAGGGTCAGAGAACAAACAATCCTTCAAGACTTCTACTTGAGAGAGGAACATAAAAAGAAAGTCTATTCTGAGTTCTCTACAAGTCACATACTTTCAGTGCACCTTGTTAAGCTCATCTTCCAAAGGATCTGGCCTATGAAAAAGGGATGATTTGGAATTGGGAGGTGCTGTGGATTGTGCATTTGGCAGACATGTGGGAATTCAGGCAGAGTCGGGAAAAGAGAAAGAGTTCCTACAGAGGAATCAGCAGAGATCTTGCCAAGAGAAATATTTTAATTTACTTTCTACTGTTTCTCTAGAGCTTCTAGCCCATGTAATTAGGAGATTTATCTGCACATGCAAAGTACAAATGCTTATTGCTTTTATAATTGCTCTCATTATTATTGCATGAATATTTATGATTATGTCATACAAAGATATGTTTGTACCAGAAATTAAAGAAATTCTCTTATTTTAGGACTTTATTGAGTTAAAAGTCACATAAATTAGTTTTATTTCTATTAAGCTCTCTGTGGAGAATAAATGGGATGTGTTCCTTCAGTGGTCCTATTGCTTTGGAACGCTTTCTGCCACAAGAAGAGATAAGTCTAAGTTTTAAAGGATGGGTTGAACTATGTATATAATTTTATAAGATCGATAACACACATTTGCATTATCAAAATATATTGCATATCAAATATAGTTGTGACTTCTGATTTCCTAACTTACATCAACAGGGATACACATAGGAAGATTTAATGTGGCTAACATTACAGTAATATTTTTCAAATGATGTGTTCAACTTTCACATTACATCAAACTTGGACTGCAAAATCTTTTTCTCTTATTATTTTGGAGGTTGGATGGAACACATAGATCATATAACATAAGTGTTCCAGGTACTCAATCAAATCCAAATTAGGGCTTGGTTAGAGATGGGTGATGATCAGTTACCAGTATCAGGACCATCTATGCCATTTCCATTTCCCTTTCTCCATCTGTCCTACCTCCCACTTTAAAGAGAAATGCTGTCTCTGGCTATATCTCCAACTCACTGTAATATTACCCCAATATAGTTGATTCATCCCTTTAGAGCTTCAAGTAAAATGACTCTCAGTTCTTGCAAGAATGCATTCATTCTTGGGAGTTCTCCTATCACAATAAGGGCAAGATGAAAAGATGTTTATTCAGGGGGGAAAATGAGTCAGCTCTGATGACGGCTACCAAGAAAGAAAAAAAATACATGGAGGATGAAGGAGGGAGGCATGACTCAGTGATCCAAGATGAAAGCTAAGAAATTAATTTTGCCAATTTAGGTATCTCTGTTTTATCTGATCACCTTCTCATGTCTCTCCCATGATAACACTGTAAAATCACCCACAAAAGGCAAAAGGGGAGGCCAGGGCCTCCATGTGAGTTGTAATTGTGAAGCTGTTATATTTTTGTGAACCACATACTTTCAGATTTAACATTGAACTTCATATCCTTAGCTTATGAGCATTTTTTTTCTTTTTTAAAACTTCTGGAGGAAAGTATATTTATACCCTCTGCCTAATGCTTAGCATGAAGGAATAAAATCATAATCTTAAGGCTTCTACAGCTTTTAAGGAACAACAGAAGATGAGTCCATGAAGGAAGTACAATATTTCAGAGCAGGAAAACATTTTTGTCTTTTATTCACTTCTTTTACTTTTTAGAGTTGATTTCTTTTTGTTTCTTAAGTAATCATGAACTGTTATCTTCAGAAGATAATTTGGAGAGGAAGGCTGAAAATTTTAGGGATGTGGACCTATCAATACAAATTTGATGTATTTCTCAGTTTTAATTAAAACTAGATAAGCTATAAAAACCAAGAAAGGATATTGGCTCCTCCACTACTCCAATTTTTCTATTTTCACATCTTAGACTGTTGGTGATTTTAACAGTGACATAACTTCTTGATAGAGTTGTTTTTCAAGCCTCCTATAGAACTTATTTTTTATTGTGCCAAGAACTTTTTACTTTCTATGGAAGTTGTTTTTAATTAGATCCTTGGATATTCTTGTTTAAGTATTCTTGCTCTCAAGTAAAGCAGTTCTTTGAACATTTACAGAAAATCTCTGTGCAAAACAGGACAGGGAAAAGAGAAGAGATAGCCTTCTGTTGCTTTGGCTATCTTTATGCCATCAGAAATGGTTTCATTTATTTTGGTCTCAAAATATTTAATTTTGAAATTATATAAATGTGTAAAGTAGTTCAAAAACCTGTTGCTGTGGGGCCAGAGAGACAGTCCAGAGATTAAGAAATTTACCTCGCCTTTGGCCGACCTTAGGAAGCTTCTGAGAACTCTGTGCTTTTAGAAGCTCTAAGCTCAGAGTTCCAA
Source organism: Suncus etruscus (assembly GCF_024139225.1). Taxonomy (NCBI): domain Eukaryota; kingdom Metazoa; phylum Chordata; class Mammalia; order Eulipotyphla; family Soricidae; genus Suncus; species Suncus etruscus. The sequence goes on along the minus strand of NC_064855.1, from coordinate 106,664,564 downwards.
ATAATAGATCCCGATTGGCATTTGACAACCACCCTTTGCCCCCACTTTAAAACTAAAAGCAAAAGTCCATTGCTAATGAAATTTGTCTTTCTCCCAAAGTTTATGAAGTATGACTATAAAGTAAGATGATTTTCTTAACCTAGCAACATATATTCACATAAATCTCAAAATCAAACACATGACAGAATATTTTTATTTAAATAAGAGTGTCATTTTCTAAAATCATATATAGTTTCTATATATGTATGCATATGCTTTTTTTGCAATTAATTTCCAAAGTAAATTAAAGTTAGAGCAATACTTATTTTTATACCATACTCTTGGCTTCTGTTCAACTATTGGTCACAGTTGGAGTAATGCACCTCTTAATTCCTGTTTTTAATATTAAAATATGCTAAATAATTTTTTGCCTTTTGCTGTTCAAGCTATTTTCTTTCAGTTTATAAAGGAATTCATGATCTTAGGTTGTAATAACATAAATGTAAAAATAGCTCAAGTGTCCTCTACAGAGAGGTTTCATGAAGAGACAGCCTTGATTTGAGTTTTTGAAATGTAGCCGTATTGTTTTTTTTTAAGGCAATTCTACTAAATGTCACTCTCCTCATATTTCCTTTTTTTTCATAAACCATATGACTGATGAAAATTAACTTTGAGTATTAGAAAAAACTAAGTTTTTGTTTGTTTGATTTACTTTTGTTTTGTTTGGGGGCCACATCTGGTGATGTTCAGTTTTTACTCCTGGCTCAGGAATTACTTCTGGTGATGGTGGAAACCCATGTGGGATGCTGGATTCTAACCCAGGATGAGCGTGTGCAAGGCAAACAAATGCTCTACTGCTCTACTCACTATGCTAGGACCCCTGTTGACTGTGGAATATGAATTTATCACTTGTATGTAACTCCTACAGAGATGCCAATATCAGAAGCTCAGTCAAATTATTAGTAAAACAATTCTTTGCTATAAGAAATATATTTGTGTTACTCCTGTAATATAATATTCAATTATAAATTTTTGAAAATTAATTTCAGAGTTATTAATTTCAGGGTCATTAATATTTAGTTTGCACAGTCTGTTCCTGGACTAATGCTCTGTAGTGACATCTAGTGGTGAGAATTTGAACCTGGTTTATGCTGTTATACTTAGGTGCTAGTATCTCTGCAGTCCCTTTAGGGTTATTTTATTTTATTTTTTATTACTTTTTGGTGTTTTGTTTTTTTTTTTTTTTTTTTTTTTTGGTTTTTTGGTCACAACCGGCAGCGCTCAGGAGTTACTACTGGCTCTATGCTCAGAAATCGGTCCTGGCAGGCTCGGGGGACTATGTGGGATGCCAGGATTCGAACCACTGACCTTCTGCATGCAAGGCAAACGCTTTACCTCAATGCTATCTCTCCGGCCCCATTTTTTGGTGTTTTGGGGAGGAACATACCCAGCGGTGCTTAGGGACTACTCCAGACTGTTCACTCAGAAATTACTCCTGGCAGATATGGAATGTTGAAATGTTTTGAACCCATGTCAGCCACATGCAAGGCAAACGCCCAGTCCACTGTACTATCTTTCTGGCCCATATTTTATTTTATTTTGGGGTCACACCTGGCCGTGTTAAGGGTTTACTAGTAGTAAATCTGCATTAAGGGATGACTCCTGGCAGGCTCAGGGGACCATATGGGAAGAAGAGGATCAAACCTGGGTCAGCCATGTGAAAGGCAAACACTCTACCTGCTGTACTATTTGCTCTGTTCCCTGGGGTTATTTTTTAAATGCACAATATACATATCTCATTATAAATTGGTACTATAAAGTGATTGATATGTCAATTATATGTAGCAACATAATGAAGATATTTAGATATTCCATACGTGCTCAGTTGACACTTATTATATTCAAAATATTTCCAGCTATGGAAATAACAGAATGAGGCAAAATAGTATTAATTAATTAGTGCATTTTAAGAAGGCATTTACAAATGTTTTATAAATGATATTATTGAGGGCTGGAGAGATAGTACAATGGGTTGTGTTTGTCTTGTATGCAATGGACACAGGTTTGAGCCTTGGTACCCCATATTATATCTAAATTCCCCTGCAGTGATCCATTCCTGAGCTCAGAGCCAGGAGTAAGCCCTAGCACAGCAGGGTGTAAACCCGAAAAAAAAAAAGAATATATTTATTTTTTAAAATAAAAGTACATTGTTTTAATCTTATCAAAAATATCTCAGCGATTAAATGCAATAAGTCAAAATGCAAATTTCTGCATAAGATACAGAATGACTTAGAGAGTCAATATTATTTTCATTATTAAAAATGTAGTCTTTATTTTTATTCAGAACTGTTGATTCAAAATTATAGAAATTGTGTCATTGGTAATCCTAGAAATATTACAGATTATCCTAATGTAACTGACAATGGACAACACTTGAAGTTTCTTGATGCAAAGGGTATTGTCAGCAACTGTCTGAGATAAATTATCACATAGAAGAGTCTGTAAAGATCAGAGATATCAGAGATGTTCCTTGCTCTGTTTAAGGCTTGACTACTGGTTATCAGAGTGAGTGCCTGACACAGGCACCAAAAAAGAAAGTAATTGGCACAATTCCTCAAAGGAGAGATGTTTCAACTTAAAATTGGAGAATGGTTGAGTCAGCAAGTAAATAGATGATACAGGGAGGCACAATGTCTGCAAAACATAGGTCTAAGACCCAGTGTGTGCTTAAGACACTGCAAGCAACTTCTAAGATGGGAGGGAATCTAGAGCGAAGAACTTCCAGGAGACAGACAACTTTGAGGAGCACCCTATGTCAGACTAGGGAGCATCTATTTATTCTCTATGAAGTAAATGTCACTTAATTATTTTATAGATGAAAGTGATTAAATCAGGCCATTGTTTGCTCATGTCATTCTGGAAGCAGTGTGTTTGTGGAAGGGGAAGGCAGGGGGCAAAGGGTTTGGCAGAGGTGGGGTGATCATGTGATTTGTTGCTGAACGATGGGATTAAGAGTTAAGAGGCTATCAGAAAGGTCAGCTGAGAAAAGAAAGGCTGTGGCACGCCTAAATCTAGAGGAGGGAACATCTGTGAGGGATTCTTCTAAATTATTTGTGCCAAAGCACTCCAGGACCGTGGGGGAAATGATTCTGCAATCTTTTCGAGTTCGAGAAACTGAGCCCTAAAAATCCCACTGAAAAGTGCCATGTTTCTTTGAAACGGTCCACTTCATCTTAAAAATATGTGGTTATTTAAAGTTTAGCATAATTTACTATAGGTTTTCTTAAAATATATTTATAGTTACTTCGCCATAAATGTGATAAGAAAAGATAGGATGGTTATCATATGCTTTCAATTGTGTATTTTATAACAGTAATTTGCCCTTCCTAGTTAGAAAAGAACAGTTATGGGATGAGTATTAAAAAGCAGAATGAGATCAATGGATACGGGCATATGAGGACATAGAGTGTAAGATAAAATCCCACTTTTTAGACTGGGTGCCTGTTTGAATGGAGAAGTCACTTTCTAGGTGTCCAGAGGCAAACAACGAGTTTGTTTTTGTTGATGATGCCTCTGTTGTTGGTGTTTTTAGGGTAAAGAGGAAATAAAGGAAAGAAGCTTTCTGGGAGGATGAAGAGTAATGAATCCTATATCTGTATATTGACTTGGAATTACCCTGGGTGCAGGTGAAAATAGTATTTAGATCCACCCAAGTCTTTTCAGGTCTCTATATCCAAGTCTCTGGAAAGAGACTTCGCTGAGAGGTACAAGGACATTAATTGGAGACAGTATTGCTTTTAAAATCATCTTTACTGAAGTAAGAGATAGATTTAATATTTGTTTGCTGGATAATTTTAAATTTGTTTGTGACCTCTAGTCTTCATTTAGTACTTGAAAAACCCAATAGCTGTACTTTCAAACAGTAGGGGTCAAAAGAGGGGATGGGGAGGAGATTGGAAAGGAAATTCCACTAGGCATGGATAAGTGATCTCTAATCCTTCAGGATAAAAATTTCTCGTGTTGTGTGTGCTTGCTTTGCCAGAGTCAGTAAAAGATCATTAGAGCAATAAGAACCAAATGATAGGGAACATGTATGAGGCAACAAAGGGAAACAGAAATCAATTGTGGTTAAGGAAAAGTCAAACAGCTTAAGGAGAAATTCGGGTAAAATAAACCAAAGTAGAATAAAAAGCAATTAAAAACTTAAGAAATCATGGTCTAGGTGTAAAAGTGATATTTAAGCAGATTAAAAACTAATTTAAGCAGGAAGCCTAACTGTGACCTTTTCATCTAAAAATATATATATATATTTATAAAGGAAAAACCTTGAAAGAGAGATAAGCAAAAAAGAAAAGTCGAGGTTTGATCATCCAGGAGAGAAACTTTACAAACATTAGTGAAATTCAGTTCTTTTTTTCTTGACATAGAATCCACCTATATCCACCTATATCTTACGTAGATCTATTTTAGACACATTTATAGTCAGTTTGCACATTTGCCACCACAGTGTGTTGTTATACATATATACTTAATATATATAATTATATATTATACATTTATCTATTATATAATTTAATATATTTAGTATATTTAATACTACAAAAATATGTTATAGACCATGTTAGATATAAGCCTCTTTATTACTTTGCAGCAAAGCAAGAACTATAAACAAAATTAATGACAAGTAATTGAAACAAAATAAGTAAGGAAAGTAAGTTTACATTGTAAAAACTAAGACTGTCAGGGTTAGGGTTAGAGTTTTGGCAATCTGAGTCACTTGAAATAGTCCATGGGCCTCCCTCCTCCTTCCAGTTAGTTCTATTTCCCTGCAGGGGATCTTTAGCAGATGGACTTTGAGCCGGGAGCAGTAGGCAAAGGGCCCTGGACCCCTACCCTCTGGCAGGGCACCCCTGTATTCTTTTAGGCAGCTGTTACAGATGCTTATCAGACCTTCAAAGGCTGCGTGCAGTTGTAGCCCTGCTGGGTGCCTAAGGGGGTCATTAGAAGACCTTTTCCCTTCCAGTTACTCTCTCTAGAAGCTCTAAACCAGCAGGCCTTTAGCCCAGGACACCTCATAGAAAACCCTTTCAAATGCACCATTTCTGCTCAGCTTCATATAGAAGATTCACCAAAGGTATAATTTCTTGATTTTAATTATTTTTTTTTTGAGAGAGATTAAGTCCCTTGCTTAATGAACACAAACATCTAATAAAAAATATAAGCCCAATCTCCAATTTTTTTTTTAACTTTACACTTATATGGTCCCCTCCCCCTCCTTCAGGCATCTGACCAAAAGAATGAAACTGAAGTCCAGATTTATCATTCTGGAAAACAGCATCTCACTACTTTGAGATTTTGTAAGTTCCCTTAGAGTTTTGCGTTCTCAAAGCCTCTCTTGGCTTTCTAAGTAGGTATCGGAAAATAAACAGATTCATTTTAATCTATTTGAGAGTCTTTGCTGGAATGTTTTGCCAGTCAACCTTCTTTAGAGGTTTGATTTTTTTTTAGAGTTATTTTTTTTCTCTTATAGATGTTGAAAATACTGATTCTAATGATTTTTAAGATCTCATGTTATGGGCAATTAAATACATTGAAGAGAGTTAATTCATAATAAGGCTTTGGTGATGCAAATAGCCACAAGCCAATTTAGATTGAAATAAAATAAGGGCTCAAAAGTTAAGCTAAGAAGAGAAAGTTTAAGGTGTTGGGCACAACATGATTGTAGGTAGAAAGGGCATTGACTTCTAAAGATGAGCATATAATTATTTTTTTAATATCATTGTCAGCATTTTCTGGATCCGTGCATCAAATATTTTCATTTTCATAAAATCAGTAGTTATTTAGCATGTTATAGGTCTAACAGATGTCTTTCACTTCACTTTCCTTCTACTGCTGATTTTCTGTCAAGCATTCTTTTCCCCAATTTAGATCAGAGAGAAATTTAGAGTGAAATCAGAGTGAAAGAAGGCATCTGACCAAATGTTTTCAAAGGCAGAGTTAACTTCTCTAAGATAGTAGCTTTCACATCTGCATCACAGATATTACTCACCCCTTAACAGCACTTAGAAACTTAATAGCTAAAGTGAAAAGTAGAGTAGGTGTCAGGTTGGGCAAGTGAGGGGAATGGACAGGACATTTAGATATTCATGACACACTTTGGATTCCTCGATTGAGGGATGTAACTAACCCTAAGATTTGAAGCAGACTGCACCCTCTAATTTATGCTCTGCAACATAATAAAATAACACAACTCTAATTCAATGGATGTCACCTGAATTTTCTCTAAAACAAACAAACAAACAAACAAAAAACCCAAAACACAAACAACCAAAGACACCACTACCACAGCAATAACAGATGCTTGGGCAAGTTAGGAATCTGCATTGGTGCTTTAAATAATGTGCCATAAAAATAGGGATCAAGCAGGCCCAACCCATGTTCAGGTAGCATTTGTCTATTTTTATTAGAAAAATCGATGTGACCATCATTTTATGAAAGAATAAAATGTGCTGTTGTTTTTGGAAATTTAACGGAAAGGATGAAATAACTTGTAAAAACACTGTAAATTGCATTATAGCTCCGTGATTTGTGGCTTAGCTGTACCATCCATCATAATGTTGGGAGATAGAAAGGGATTCCTGATCATCAATCTTGTCAGTGCTTGTGTCCTCAGATAAACATAATCTGTTTCTATTATTTCTTCCCCTGAAAAGGTTTGAATATATTGAAATACAGAAGCTCTTATTTTGTGCACATCTTTGTTAAGGGAATGACTTAGAATTTTTTTTGGTTCAAATGTGGTCATAAGAAATGGAGAAAAGAAATATTTTATAATTACATATAATCACTTTTCAGTTCTTTTGTTTTCTATTGTACAAGTAGAAGATATCACATTTATTTTACTTTTGTAAATCACACTGTGAGATATTTATGAAGCTTTTGTAAAAATTGTGTAATTTATAAAGGGTTCTTTCTATTAAGGGTACAGATTAAGAATACAGATGTCTTTCCATTGATAATGGTTCAATACACCAGATTTTTTCTGCTAGAAATTCTAAAAAGCATTTTAATTGTACTTGATGCCAACATTGTTTTATATTCCAAAATGGTCAGCAATGGTTTAATATTTATCATTAACTTATATAAGCTGTTTTTATGATTTGAGTTTATTGTCCATCCACCTAATGACATTTTTACCAATCTTGACTATTTAGAGATAAAATTTCTGGAGTTTGTTTACCAATGAAATTACTTATATACTTATATATATATATATCTATATATATATATACTATATATATATATATATATATATATATATATATATATATATATATATAAATTCTGCATTCTAGAACTTGAGATGTTTATCTTATCCTTTTGCATAATTTTCTCAATGGAAATAAGACATCTTTTAAAGTTATCTTCATTTTATAGAGAAATATTTGGCCAATCATATGAAAATTCTGTGCTTAGAGGTGAAAATATTAGAAGATATTAGAGAACTTGATATCTTGCAACAATAAATAAGAAAGTGTGGATTTAGAAATAATTTTTTTCTGTGCATATATTTCTTTGAAGCATACACTTATAAAGAATATATAAAATTTTAAGAGAATACACACAAAAAGTTCCATGTCTTATATATTAGCCAAAGTTGGCTTTACCTAGAATTTAATCTGTAACCTGTTGTTTTTGCATTAGATGTCTTGTGTTTTCTTTTGGTTTTTATTAATAGAGATAGTAATTAATATGACTACTTAGATGATACTGATACTGTTAAAATATTTTTAAAAGTGCTGTAGGGCCTGAGGGATAACTCAATGGACTGAGTAAATTCTTTGCATGCTGGAATCTAGCTCACCTAATCCCAATACACTCCCCCAAGTACTGATCGAGCCAATTTTGTGTAACAAAAAGCTGAGAGTAATCCTCAAATACACCAGGTGAAACCCCTCTCTCCAACCCACCCAAAACTAAAAATGGGTTCAAAATAGAAAAGTATACGAATTAATTGTAAGTTTATATTGAGAAAGTACCAAAGAATATAGAGATCTGTGTTACATCAACATACACTGAAAATCCTGGTCAGCCTAAAATTCCACCTCTTTTTTTTCTGAGCTTTTCAAAGTTCTGACTTCTCAGAACAAGATGAAAGAGAGGAACTGACTCACTCTCATTAAAAAAAAAAAGAAATAGAGAAGAACTAGAATTCAAAAGATCTGTTTTTAGTAGAGGGAATAGTATTGCTTATGCTAGCTTGGTTCTGTTTATCAGCTGGATACCCTAAAGAAACTCACTTTTATAACACTTAGTTTTTCTGATGAAGATAATATATAGACAATCATATGTAACTCTTAACTATGCTCTTGTTTTGTTAGGCAAAGAGGGCTCCCAGCTTTGTACAGGAATTTCCTTTCAAAGGTAATCTTCATTCCTGGTGTTATATATAGCTCCTCTTAAAATATTTACTGCAAGTATTTTTGATTTCCATTATGTGAGGTTTTGTAGAATAGTAACTGCCATCTCTTGTATTTTCTGAGCTTCTTGTAAGTCTTTTGAATTGAGTATATTTTTGCATCATTTTTAATTTCATAGAAAATTTCAGTTGAATGCAGTTTTTAAATATACTCTGCACCTCCTCCCCCCCGCACTCAGCAGAGCATAATATTTCTTACAATGAATAAAATACTTGATTAGAATTAACCCCCTAAGGTTGATGATTTTTATTAGGGTTTGTTATTGTTTCTACTTTTGTGCTGTTTATAGATTTTAACAAGTCTAAATATAAAGTTGCTATTAAAATGTACAAAACTATCCTAAAATCCAGTGCTTCACCTATTTATCCTTACTTTCCCCTGGTTCCTTATTTATTGGTACTATTTGCACAGGTTTCCCTTTTAGGTTGCCAAACATAATCACACAATATATAGTTTTTTCAAAAAGACATAATTGTTTTTTTTGGGGGGCCACATCTGATAGTGCTCAGGAATGACTCATACTCAGTGCTCAGGAGATTGTTTCTGGCTCAGTGCTCAGAGGGAGTTCCTAGCAGTGCTTGGAGGAGCATGCAGTGCTAGGAACTGAACCCAGGACACCTGCATGCAAAGAATGGACTCCCATCCACTTAGTTCTCTTTCCAGTTTCAGAACTATGTTTTTAAAGACAAAATATATTAACTTATAATTTATCAGATTATGTTCGAGGCAAGGGTGCTTGTTAAGATTTAAAAATTAGCAATAACCACTTCTTAAAAATATAATAAATGATTCATATTTGTAAGATCTATGTGTTTTGTGCTCAGTAGCTGCATTCAATTCTAGGGAGCATTTTCAGATACTGGAAGAAGCAATTTATTGTTTTGACTTTGCATCCAGTTTTCCTGTCTCCTATTTCTGTATTCCTGGATGAGAGACCTGCTGAGAAAAAGAGACAAGCAAAGGCAAAATACGGTGAAAAAACTTTAAGATTCACTTTTCTATTTTCATCTACTTTTTTTCTGTCAAAACAGGAAATCCTGAATTCTACCAGGGACATATTCTTCTTAACATATTTCCTGCTTTACTGGAATTTAAAAAGCTTGAAAATTTCAAAACGGGGCTGCTTCAGGCTGAGTTTTTAATGACTTATTTGGGTAAGGTTTCCTATTCTTACAGACTTACAACTTATAGTTTGTGGTTCTGATGGTTTGGCAGCTGGAAAATTAGGTGGCAAAAAAGTCACAATCTGTTTTGTCAGAAGCAACTTTTATTGACCTTGTTAATATGGTGGTGACATCTTCCTTCTTGCGTGGCTGTTGTTAAAATGTTCAAATATGAAGTCTTATAATCTCATCCCCACTTGTCTTCCTCTGAGCTGCCAACCTCGGTTTCGTATCACAAATTATAAATATCATGACAGCAAAAAGCTGCTTATGCCTTTGAGAGAACTGGGAAGGGGGACATTAATGTATGTGAGATGTCAATTCTTCATTGTGAAGTTTGACAGTGTAAACATGGATAGGTAGAGACTGAAGGAGCAGGAGAAATAATTTTTATAATCAGAGCAAGAAGTGACCCCATTGTTCAAAAAAGTGCCTTGAAGATTGTTCCAACTATTAACGTGCTTGAATACATGATGTTTTGTTTTACTTCATTGTTGTTGTTGTTTTTAATCAGTAGAAAATCTTTTGGTTTGGAGAATAATTGTAAACTTCGTGAGAAATGAGAAAGTCCCAGAACCAAAGGGCATTATTACCTGGAGAGGAAGTGACTTCGGAAGCTTGTCAATCACAGTCATGACTCAGGAACCACTTGGGTCACCACATCCGATCCTGACCAGCCGTTATGTGGAATAAGGCAGATGGAGCCTCCGATTTAGATACCACAGTGGTAAACTGCAGGGGGTTGGGGATGTGGGAGAAGAATCAAGTGTTTATATCATATATTTAAATAAATATATAAAAATTAAAATGTCATAGCTTTTTTCTCTTTAAGCAATAATGATCAAGAGCTACCCCTAGCTCAGTACTTAGGAATCACACCTAGATTTGCTAGAGGAACCATATGGGGTGTTAAGGATCCAACTTGGTTCAGTCTCCTGTAAGGCAAGTAAGTGCTTAACTACTATGCTATCACTTCGGCCCAATCCTTCATTCTTAAAATGATTTTTTTTTATCAAGGTAACTGACATGGATTTTATTATATATGTTCCCAGTTGACAGCATTGTGATGCAATATCTTTGTAACTATCTTAGGCACTTTCAGATGTCTTAATTCTATTACCATACAGTTGACCCCTTTTACCTGATTTATGTTCCCTCCTTTCCTCTTTCTTTTAGGACTACTATTTTATCCTAAGAGTCTAAGAGTTTTTAAATATCATAGCTTTTAACTGACCTTAAAAGCTTCAATTGTTCTTCTGTGAAACACATTATACAAAGTTCACATAAAAATAATGTTTGGAGCTAAAAAATAGTGGCATGGGAACAATGCTGGCTACACATGCCCCCTCCCAACATGATCAGGAGTGATCACTGGACATAGTCAGGTATGATAATCTTCCCATTACCTCCCTAATTAATTCTTAGACGGTGAATATGTTAAAAAAGAAAAAAAAATACCATTAATTATTTAGGTCTCCCAAATGGTACTCAAGAGCTCTCGGTTCCCTCTAGGCAGTTCTCTGCCAACCAGACTGGGGTGAATGCTGAAGGGGTATGCTGTACAGCCCAGGCCTTACAGAGCAGGAAATTACCTGGGGCATTGGGGAGTTTTCAGGGCTACATTATAAAATGCTCAGGGGCCACATGGGCCAGGATAGATGCAGACAGGTCCACATTTGAGGCATGCACCTGATTTCTATGCCATCATCTCTGAAGTCCTGGAAAATCCATTTGGGGGAGGTTTTTTTTTTAATCACACCTGATAGTGCTATGGGATTACTACTAATTCTGTGCTCAGGGATCATTCCTGGTGGGTTCAGTGTATCATATGGGAGTGCCAGTGATAGAACCCAGGTGGGCTGTGTGCTTGGAAAATGCCCTATACACTGTACTATTGCTCTGGTTCTGGAAAAGTGATTTTTTTTGTTCTTCCATTTTTTTGGCCACACCTGGTGATGCTCAGGGATTACTCCTGGCTACGTGCTCAGAAATAGGTCCTGTCTTAGGGAACCATATGGGACACCAGGGGATTAAACCGCAGATCGTCCTAGGCTAGTGTGGGCAAGGCAGACGTTTTACCATTTGTGCCTCTGCTCTGGCCCCTGGAAAAGTGATTTTTAATATAAATTAATTTCTTGAAAGTTATACAATAAATATCATAGGTGGATTGAATAATGGAATTTAAAGAAGGGTATAAAAAGATACATAAGCACAGATAAATTTTCACTGGATATGGTCAAAGGGTTATAAGTTCATGAAGGCATAGACTAATACAGTTGACTTTTTTAGGGGGTATTTGGGTTACACCTGGCGGCATTCAGGGGTTACTCCTAACTCCACTCTCAGAAACAGCTCCTGGCAGGCATAGGGATTATATGAGTTGCTGGGGATCAAACCTGGGCCTGCCCTGGGCAAGGCAAACACCCTATAGCTGTGCTATCGCTCCAGCCCACAGTTGACATTTCAAACAAATTTTAACAGATTGTGAGTGTTTCACAAACTATTTCAAGAGAAGGAGCTATCTTTATAAGGGTTATTATTACAGTGACTGCTGAGAAGGCCCTGATACTTTTAAATACAATAGGGTAAAACTATGTTATCTTAACATCTGGCTCCAGAAATCCTTTGAGGGAAATTCTGGTTCAATTTTTGCAACAAGTGACTGGGACAAGTGAAACCCTGAGGGTAGGGAGAATGGTTGGAAAAAAAAACAACAAAGGAGGAAATTTGGGGGCTTTTGTGAGACTTGAGAGGAATGATCAGAGAAGGTACTGGCATTGATGGACAGAGAGAGAGAGGGAGAGAGAGAGAGAGAGAGAGAGAGAGAGAGAGAGAGAGAGAGAGAGAGAGAGAGAGAGAGAGAGAGAGAGAGAGAGAGAGAGAGAGAGAGAGAGAGAGAGAGAGAGAGAGAGAGAGAGAGAGAGGAGAACCTAAACTAGGTGAACACAGGGGCTTTACGTGACTCAGATCTGTAAACATGACAAGACACCTTCAAGTGTCTAAATTTTGTTAGCTTTAAGAAGCCTAACTTTTATATGAAGCTGTATTTATTAAATTGTTATCATTTTCTATCATTTAATAAAAGTGGCAATCAAATAGACACATATCAGAAATCTTTGATGTGCAGAATATAGCTGGTAAAATTTTCTAATTATTATTATTAAATTATTATTATTTAATTTTTTTTGTATTTCAGCCACACCCGGTGATGCTCAGGGGTTACTCCTAGCTATGTGCTCAGAAATTGCTCCTCGCTTTGGAGACCATATGGGATGCCGGGGACCCAACCAAGGTCTGTCCTAGGCTATCACGCGCAAAGCAATCGCTTTATGGCTCATGCCACTGCTCCGACCCCAAATTATTATTATTTGAAACAAAAGTTTGTTGTTTTTATGAGAAGAATGATTAGTCAGAAAATCCTATTTGCAGAGATTATGAAAGCTTAGTTTCACTCACCTGCTTCATTCCAGAAATTTTTAGGTATTTTGGGAAATATTTGAATGTCCATAGTCCATAGGATAGAAGTTTTAATCAGTCTTTGATTTTAGGGAGTCAGTTGATAGGTCAATGTGTAATTACATAATAAACTGTGATTCCATTCATTGGAATTTCAGAAGAGGCTTTTGTCCATAATTTTATTGGATTTTCTTTTCATAGGGACTGGGGTATAATTCTTTATCAATTATTTATATGTATATATACAGTAATTACTTTTCCTTCCGTGTGATTTATTTTTATGGTATCTTTTGATGAACAAAAATTTGGAAATTTGGGTGGGGTGCTGGAGCAATAACATAGTGGTAGGGCATTTGCCTTGCACATGGCCGACTCGGGAGGTAGCCGGGTTCTATTCACAGCATCACTATGGTCTCATGAGCCTGCCAGGAGCAATTTCTGAGCACAGAGTCAGGAGTAACCCCTGAGTGCTGCCTGGTGTGGTCCAAAATAAGACAAAAAAATGGAAATTTAATGTAGTGGTATTTATCAATATTTTAGTTATAGTTTAAATCTTTTAGCTTTGAAAAATTTAATCCAAACTTAATTTATAGATAAATGCCTTACATTGTCTTTAAAAATAATCAATTTTTAGTCTTTTACTTTATAAATTGATTTTACTATATGCTGTAAAAAGTATGGGAACAATTTTATCATATTATACTTTCATTTTATAGGAGTAACCTCTGAATGTCACCGCATGTGGCACAAAAAAAAACCCCCAGAAAAACCAAAAAAAAAAAACAAAAAACAAACTTGATTTATTGGATTGATTGGTTTTTGGGCCTTCCTTCCTTCCTTTCTTTCTCCCTCCCTTTCTCCCTCCCTCCTTCCTTTCTTCCTTCCTTCCTTCCTCTTCCCTTCCTCCCTCCCTCCTTCCTTCCTTCCCTTCCTTCTTCCTTCCTTCCTTTCTCCCTCCTTCCCTCCATCCCTTCCTTCCTTCCTCCCTCCTACCTTCCCTCCCTCTTCCCTTCCTCCCTCTCTACCTCCCTTCTTCTCTCTCTCCCTCCCTCCTCTCTCTCCATCCCTTCCACCCTCCCTCCCTCTCTCCCTCCTTCCCTTCCTTCCTTCCTTCCTTCCTTCCTTCCATCCTTCCTTCCTTCCTTCCTTCCTTCCTTCCTTCCTTCCTTCCTTCCTTCCTTCCTTCCTTCCTTCCTTCCTTCCTTCCCCATATCCCTCCTCCCTTCTCTTTTTCCTTTCCAGTCCTCAGTCCTCTTCTTTTTTTTCTTTCAGTCTTCTTATTCTGCTCCACTTGCTCCTCTCCTATCTTTTACTCTCCTCTCTTCCTCTCTTCACCTTATATTCCCCTCATTTCCACTCTTCTCTCTTCCCTTCTTTTTCCCACTCCTCACATGCCCTCTTCTGTCCTTCTCTTCTCTGCAAACTGAATGGGAGGTTCCATTATAGGAGCTTCTCTCTTCCTTCAGTGTAGGGAGTATTAAGATCACCCCAGGGCTAACCAACAGGTTCACACCTATGGTGTACTTGGGAATCTCCACATTATACTGTTAATGCTGGGGCTTGGTTGGGCATGAGGTTTTGGGTGCATGCATATATCCTGACTCATTTTGGTCACTTGGTAATATTTTGTTTGTTTGTTTATTTAATTTGGAACCACCTCTGGTGGTTCTCAGGTCTTAGTCCTTGCTCTTCTGCCCTCAGGGATCACTCAAGGCTGGACTCAATGGAGCACATGGGATTCTGGGGGATTGAACTCCAGAATGAAGGTTGGCTGAAGCAAATGCCATACTCCAACAGAATTTATTTCATTTTTTTATGATTAGAGAAATTATTTCATGAGGTTTTTAATGTGTTCTTTTTTACTAACAGCTCTTCAACTTTTATTATTGTTGGGTTTTGCAGTTGTATATTCTCCCCTTCATTACTATTTATTGTTTGACCAATATCTCTTAAGTTTTTTTGTGATATTTTTTTAAGATGTGGGTTACACACAGTTTATTACTGTTTAATATTGCATTTTTATTACATAGATATTTCACAGTCTGTATTATGATCCAAGTATCATTATAATTGTATTAATCACTTTGGGGTTTATTTTGTATTTTGCTTATTTATTTATTTTTTGAGGCAGAATAATTTTACTAAAAGAAATTTACTTAGAGAAATGTAGTGAGTAAGAGAGAGAGACAGAGGGAGATAGAGAGTGACAGACAGATAGACAGACAGAGAGAAATAGAGACTCATGTCCTAGAGGGAATAAAACTTATCCAGAGCAGAATAGAAGCCTGGTTTCTTATTTAAAATTTTGGGCCATTTGTTTCTCTAATCTATTTTTGTTGTCTTTTAGACTTTAATCTATTTTTGTTGTCTTTTAGACTTGTGAGATATATCTGGGTAGAGGAGAGATTAATTTACAGATGTATTTGGAATCAGTCATGGAGAGAAAGAAACCCCAGCCACATTCCAGAACTTTTTGCAACTAACTACTTGACTATTGCAACTGCAGGGAGACCAGAAAGCCAGAGCCATTGTGAAAAGTAGAGTGAAACACGGGTCCAGCCCAAATTCCTAACATGTTTCTCTTTATCTCTTTACATTTCCTTCCATCTTGTGCGGAGCCCACTTCAGAAGGGCGCCAGCTTCAAAAGCACACAATATCATTTAGCCAGGATGTCAGGAATTTCCAAAGACAAATGCTTTGTTAATTTTAACCATAACTTTAATGCAAGTTTTCTCCTATTACAAACAGGCCACCTTTCACAATGGAGCCTAGAGCAGAGTTTGCAGGGGGATTTGGGGAAACAGTTCACTGGAATCAGCTCTTTGTTGGCCTCCCTCTCTTGGCCAGTCTCCCCCTTAAACTGCAAGATAAAGCTGCTTCTGCCTCTTCCTATTCTCAGTTCAGTGCTGGTATATTATTTCAGTTCAATGTTTTAGGGTGCTTCTTTTTTATATAACCATTTAACATATTTTTTATGTTGTATAACAGGTAAATTTTATTATGTGCCACTTGAAATTATGATTTATTGATTGATCATTCCAGGGATGCACCGAGCAATGTGCAGGACATGATCCTGGCAGTGTTTGGGGAACCATATGGGATGTCAGAGGTCAAATGTGGGTCTGTCCCTTGCAAGGTAAACACAAAACCACAGGACTATTTATTGCCTTGGTCCCTGTGTGCCTTGTTAGTTCTTTAATTGAAAAGTTTTATTGAATCATTGTGAGGTACAGTTCAAAAATTGTTGATGGTTGAAATTTTAGTCATACAATGTTCCAATACTCATTCATTATTTTGTGTTCTTTTCTCACCAATGCATTTTATGTTTTTAAACAAACACAAGTTTTCCCAATTTGTAACTTGCATGTTTAAAAAATTTACAATTATTATAGTATATATTTTCCTTCTAAAGGATCAAAGCTATAAATAGGATGTTGTAAATTTAATCCCACCTTGCTGCTTCTTATCTGATAGTTTTGTTCTATACGTTTTGAGCTCTAGGATATAAATATTATTTTCTGCATCTGTCATCTTAAGTTTAATTACAAATTTGACAATACTTCTTTTGATTTTTTTTTATTGAACCAAAACTTTACCTCTGGGATAATTTTTGATGCCAAAATATATGTTTTTAGAATTTCCATTAGGATCTTTGCTGATAATTTCTTTGGTCTTGTTAATTGTTGGCCTTTCTCCTTGTTTTCCCTCATTATTAAAAATAGTTTTATATTGTTTACTAAAAGTAAGGCAGTAGCAGTTAAAACACACCCTTGAGAAGGGAAGAAAGAATGAAGATTTATTTTTTAAAGAATATAGAGTTTCTATAGTGTGTACAAATGTTGTAGAAAGAAATGTGATATTGTGTTGAATGTGCTCAATGCTGCTGAGTTATGGTTATGAGAATCATTCAAATTTTATGTACGGTCACATCTACACAAACAGACACTAGTTCCAGAACATAGATAGTTTGTATTCAATTGCCTAACTCAGTCTCTATTATTGAATGGAGAAATTCTAGTACCTAGGAAAGAAGTTTAAAAAACTCATGAAAATTTAGTAGATAATTACATGTAAAATATACATATGGAAGAGAAAGAGAAATAGAGATAAGAAGAAATTAGAGGAGAAAGAAGGGGAGAAGGAGGAGGAGGAACAGGAGGAGGAGGAAGAACAAGAGAAGGGAGAGGGAACAGGAGCAGGAGGAGGAGGAGAAGAAGAAAAAGAAGAAGGAGGAGGAGAAAAAGAAGAAGAGGAGGAAGAGGAGGAAGAGAAGAGGAGAAAGAAGAAAAAGAAGAGAAAAAAGAGGAAGAAAAGGAAGCAGAAGAAGGAAGAGAGAAGGAGGATGAGGAAGAGGAGGAGGAGTTTTTTGGCAGGGGAGAGGACAGGGCGAAGAGGGGGCTGGAAACAAGAACATTGGTGTTGGGAAATGTGCACTGGTTAAAAGTGGTGGTGCTTCATCTAAAATGTTGGTGTGTCCTTAGTGATATGAAATTCATTCTTAATTCCTGTGCCTCAGCCACAGAGAGATATGAGCATATAACGTGAGAACAATTGCTTCTCTTTTGGGTCTGGTGATTTTTCTTGATGCCATCATTATAAAACAACTTTTGGAGGCTGGAGAGGTAGCACAGCAGTAGGGTGTTCGACTTTCACGTGGCTGATACAGGACGAAGCGGGTTAGATTCCTGGCATCCCCGATGGTCCCCCAAGACAGGAGCTATTTCTGAGCGCATAGTCAGGAGTTATCCCTGAGCACTGCTAGGAGTGATCTCCCCCCCAACCCTCCCCACAAGTTTTGGTGATTTAATAATTTTATGTTTAAAGTCGTTTATGAAATAAAAGCATTCATACCATGAAAATACTGTCACAACATTTCATATTAGTACTGTAGTACTGGTTTACTTGTCAGAAAGAAAAAAATATGGCTGCTTTTAATTTCGCAAAGTAGCCTGAAGCTGCTTGTGGAAATGATTTTTTCTGTTCTATGTACTTGTTTGTAGTTCTGCAAAAAGGAACATATCCTGAAATTTAATATTGAGACCTTCCTATTCATTACAAAACAAATGCTTTTATTTTTGTGCATGTTTGATTTTTTATTTTTGGGGCCCATAGTTGGCATTGCTCAAGGATTACTTCTGACTTTGCACACTGGAATTTCTCCTGGCAGGCCAGAGAAACCATATGAGATGCTGGAGATCAATCTGGGTATGGCACTTGGAAGATAAACAACTGACCTGCTGTAATATCTCTCTAGTCCCAAAAAACTTCTTCGTTTCTTTGCTGGGTCAGCGTTGAACATAATTAAAGAGTTCAATGTAATTTATTCTAAAAATAATAAAGAAATCTACAGTATAAATTTATTTAATTTCCAACAGATAAATCTTATTTGACTATCTATATATCTATATCAATCTATATAAATATAATAGTGAGGTAGTATAACTATAAAACATCTTTAAATTAATTTATTTTATCTCTATTCTATTTAGACTCATTTGTCAGGCAGTCCAAGTATCTTTTAAAAATAAGCAGAATGTACTTAAGATGCTTGTAAATTGTAAGCTGGGAGTAATAGAATGTTTGCTTTAGAACATTTACTTTTATTTTTGTCTCATTTTAATTTGCATTTTTGATTGAAATAATGTAGTATGATATAATTGCTAACAATTTAGATGTATATTACTGGCAAGTAATATGTGTTTCCTTTATTCTGGGTGATAACACTTGCTTTTTGTGATATTATAGACCAATAAAGGGTCTTATGGTCTAGAAGATTATTATTGCTTTAATTAGTTCATCTGTTCACTTGATTTATCTATATTCCACTTATGAGTGAAATCATGCAGTGTGGATTTTGATTTACTTTAGCAAATGCGATAGATACCCTCTAAGTGCATTAAAGTTGTTTCAAATAGCAGTATTTCATCTATCCATATATTTATGTGTACAAACATGTATTTATGCAATGTATATATATATGTATATATATATAGATAGATAACTATAAAAATGTGTTTATAGACCACATTTTCTTCATCCTTTGCCCACCCAATGGGCACTTCATTTATTTTCAGCCTTTGGCTATTAGAAATAATGTGGGAATAAACACTGGAGTGCTTTTTCATTTCATTCAAAATGCTAATTTGAATTAGGATTTTATAGATGTTGAGTAAATACACAGAGTGAGAGGGCTGGATCATTTGGGATTTCTATTTTTAACTTTTTGAGGTCTCTCCATACTGACTTCTATAATGACTTCACCAGAGCATACTCTCATCAATAATGAATAAGATTTTTTTTGTCTCTGCATATCTCCTGCACTGACTTCTTGTCTTTTGTATAGCAAATATTCTGACATGTGTGAGGAGATATGCCACCATTTCTTCAGCTGAATGTATCTAATAATTAGAGATGATAGCATATTTTTTATTTTCGACCACTGGTCACTGGTATGTGTTCTTTTTTTTTTTTTTTGAGAAGTGTCTGTTCAGATCTACTGTTCACATTTTAATCCTTTTAATATTGTTTAGTTTCATTAGGTCTTTGTAGATTTTTTTGCACATTAACTCCTTTTAAAGTTATGATATGCAAGTATTTTCAGTTAAATGACTTTTTATTTTGATATTACTATTTCTCACTCTGTCAAGACCTTAGTTTATTGCAATACATTTAATTTTCTTTTCTTTTTTTTTCAGGGACACACCCAGAGATACTTAATGACCATTCCTGGTTCTGTGTCCAGGGGTCATGCCTTATAGAGCTCTGGGGATCATAGGTGGTTCTAGAAATTTGAACCAAATATATAGCTGGTCCCACATCTGTACGAACTTTCTAGGCCATAGTCATTTCTTGTTATTTTCGCTTCTCTGTTTCTTCTAATTTTCTTGTATTTTGGGATTACCCTCAGTGATGCTCAGGTTCTTCACCTGACTCTTTTCTCAATATCATTACTGACCAAATGGTCTTTACTATCAAATGGTGACAAGAATTGAACTGGATCAGCTGAGCGCAAGGCAGACACCTTAACCCCTGTACTGGACTTTTCCAGTAGCTGTTTTTTTGCTTTTTTGTTTTTGAAGTTGGTCTCCAAACACAATTTTAATACTAATGGTTAGAAATATGTAGATATGTTTTCTATATATTTTGCATTTAAACATTTTTTGTATTTAAACTTTTAATTTATTTTGATTTTTAACATAAGGTGGGTGTGTATTAATAATCTATTGTCATACATTTTCTTATGGAATTATACCATTTACAATACCGTATTTTGAAAAACCTGTCCTTATTTTACTGTAAGATCTTTTTTCCTTTTCTGTTAGTTTTTTTATTTATATTCACATATTTTAAAATTTTTTCTTTGATTTCTTTGCATAATAGTTGTTTAATATTTTGTTTATTCTAACAAAAATTGGGGTTTTCTTCTTTATTTTTCTCATTTCTAGCTTTCTATCCTGTGATCTGAAAAGATACTTGATATAATTTTAATATTCATAAATTTGTTGAGACTTGTAAGTCCAGAGCAAAGAGGGCGTTGACTTTGCATGCAGCCAACCTAGGTTCCATCTCTGGCATCCCTTATGATCCCCTGAGCCTGCCTGGAGCAATTTCTGAGTGCAGAGCCAGAAATAAGCCCTGAGTGCCAATAAGTGTGCTCCCCTTAAAAAAAGACTTGTGAGTCAAAACATATGGTCTTGAGAACGTTCCAGGAAAGAATAAAAAGAATGTAAATTATGTTAATGTTCTATAATTATTGATTTTACATAAGGTTTTTGTTTTCATGATGATTTTATGTTTGCATGATCTACTCAATTTATCAGTTGGGTGTTAAAGTCCCCTGCTGTGATTGTGTTGCTATCAATAGACTTCTGTCTATTAATATTCTGTTTCTATATCTCAGAGCTGCTTTGTTTTGGACATATATAATAATTGCTATATTTTCCAGCTGTAGTGATATCTTTATTATTGTATAATGTGCATATTTATCTCACTTGGTCTTTTTCAGTTGGAAATTTATTTTATCTAATAAAAATAAAGTGGCTCTTGACTTTTAAGTTTTCCATTGGTTTGTAGTATCAGTTTTTATTAGATCTATGTTTGTCCTTATAGCTTAATTATGTCTCTTGTAAATAGCATATTGTTACATGTTTTCCATTTTAATCCATCTGGCCCCCAGGCATAGCTGGGTATGGCCAAAAAAAAAAAAAAAAAACCAATGGGATAAAAACAAACAAACTGAAAAACAATGTAAAACTTCAAAGCTAATAAATGACAGATTTTTAACAATCAAATTGTATACACCAAAGCAATATTGTAATAGCACTCTTGCTATGACAAATAGTATGAAAGATATTTTCTTTATTAGTCTATATACAGATACATATGTATGTATGTAACTGAAACATAATAAATAGGGACAGCATACTCAAAAACTAATGATATGATTAAGGGTTAATTTATAACATATATAAATATTATAGCTCATTAGTATAGAAACCAAGAAAAAAAATCCTTAATAACTTGATCTAATATGTGCTTAAGAGAGTTATTTAATGAAAGAAAATGAAAGACTCAAAACCACAGAAGTATCATCTCAAATCTATTGGTATGGCTAATATCTAGAAAAGCAAAATGCAGCTAGTGTTATTATATTATTGACAAGTTGAACACTGCACTATTGCTTAGTTACAAGAAGACCAATTCTTGATGATCCCAAATGAAGTATCTGAAACCATTAGAATTTAAGTAGCTCTCACAGTATACTTAAGTGTATACTATACATTCATGGTCCCAACAATGGTTTTTGTTTTGTTTTGTTTTTGGGCCACACCCGGCATTGCTCAGGGGTTGCTCCTGGCAGGCACGGGGGACCATATGGGACACCGGGATTCGAACCAACCACTTTTGATCCTGGATCGGCTGCTTGCAAGGCAAACGCAGCTGTGCTATATCTCCGGGCCCCCCCAATAATGTTTTAAGGGTGATCTATTATGCTCCTGGTGTAGGTTTGGGCAAAAAAGAGCTATATATGTAAAATAAAGACATAAATGTTATCCTACATACCTGGTTGTGATACATTCTTAAGTAGTCCCCATGGTATTCCCTCAACTTGTTTTTGGGTTTAGGTAACAGAATGCAAGATAGTACTAGCTGGTCTTCAGTGCCTTTCTGTGTACCTTTCAGCAGTTCCCTTTAGTAATAGCTCCACAAGTCATTCATATTTTAACTATTTTCTTTCCTTTAGCTGGCCATTATCGCATCAGTTTTTCTAGGAAAACTTCAACAAGTTGGAAGATCTTTTAGCATCCAGGACATACATTTTTTGATAAAAAGCTATTTTAATTAGCTTTTAAGCTTTTATGTTTTAAATAGAACAGCACTTTCTAACAACTCGTGGCTGGCATATCTTTTGGTTGTTGAATTAAAAGTGTATGAAATGCAACCTTTTAATATTATAAGTAGAGCAAGATCAAATTGCTACTGACTTCCAAACCAATTAAAGTTCTCTCATGCAATTCTTGAAAATGTTGGGGTGGAAAAAAATCTTGATATTGCATACTTTTGGTCTCATGTAGTATTTCATGAAAAAAATAAAGTACAGCATTGATTTCAAGGAGATATTGTTTCTTATTTGCTGTCATTTTTAATATGTGTTTTGAGTACTACAAAGCCTGAATGTCCCCCTTCACAGTGAGAGAATTTAGTAAATATAAAATAGGAGACCTTGGAAAAGTTCACTCATTTTTATAATTTTTCTTCATTTTTAAAACAAGTGACTCTTTCTTATGAAACTCCATGATTCTAAAGTTCTAGAAGCAAATCTCAATTTTTGTTTTTATACACACTTTTACTTTCATAAAATAATATTATTCAAGGATACAATTCATCATTAAATATAATGAAGGCAATTAT
Organism: Suncus etruscus; assembly: GCF_024139225.1. Lineage (NCBI taxonomy): Eukaryota > Metazoa > Chordata > Mammalia > Eulipotyphla > Soricidae > Suncus > Suncus etruscus. The sequence goes on along the minus strand of NC_064855.1, from coordinate 106,641,573 downwards.
AGCTTTTCATAGCACAATCTCCATATTATCAACATATTTTCAGTGTTAAAATTGACCATAAATTAGAAATCATAATTATTTTTACTTTAAAACTGCACTGATATAAAAAAATTCTATGGTCAGTAGTTATATTTACATAATACACTGTCACTATGAATTTTTGAGTTTTAAGGATTAGCTCTTATGATAACTTGAAAGCCATGAACCTTCAAGATCTATGTATGTGTATGCATGTACATACTATACATGTTTTAAAAACTTCTCCAACTTGTTTCATTTTGTGAAAATATTAGTATTTGTACACGTTAAAAAAACACAGGCTTTGGGTTAGGTTCATAGTAGTTTCAGCTCTACCTGTGGTCATTTCCCAAGTCTTTGGCTGAAAACAAATGACTGGAACTCTATAGTTCAGTTTCTTGTCTCTAAAAGAGTGCTAATAAGTAAAAAGACACGTATTCTTTCAAAATATAGATCGGCAATAGAATATGGTATGTTGTACCTCACGTTGTACCTCACGTTGCAATGAATGGATTCTTTAAGGTCAATTTGGGCAACTATACAGGAGCTGGAGATGAACTAATTCTCGGAACAGACTTAACGCTTGAGGAATCACAGAAAGAAACCTGTCTGGTTGCAAGCAGACCTTATTGTCTTTAAGGAACACAATTTCTATGAAAATTCTTCCTTTCTTTCTGGTCTTATGTTTGGTATTCTCTTTGCTCTAGTTCTTTGTGTGTTCTCATATTAACTCTTACTGCTGTTGCACCAACAGATTGTTTTCTAACTAAATATTGTTTAATTTCTCAGAAAGGGGAAATTGTGTAGATGATAACACTTCTGCTTTCTCATTGTATACAAAGGTGTTTATAAATTGGGCCAGATGCCCACCCCATTTGGATGAGAAAATGGGAAGAGGGTTTGTAAATCATAGCTTCTTATTCAACAATGCATCTCTGTTTAATGAGGCACATTATCTTTTTTTCAACTTTGTTAATGCTATACATAAGAACTGAGGTTTTTCTCCCAGTAAAAATTTTAAAGGTAGCATTTTAAATAATATTACAATATAACAATGTTCTTCAGTTATTTATGTGAGATTTTGTAAAATACTGATACAATTTTTTTTCATTTAATGCCACTCATTCTTTAAATTCTCAAAAGGTGAACTATCAAATTTAAATTTTCAAGTCTCCTAATTAATCAGAGGGTTTGATTTTTACATATATTATATTAGTATTATTATTATTATAAAAGATAGTGGTTATAGAGAAATAAAAGAAAGGTGGCTTAATTGTGTAGGAAGATGAATTGTATGGAGATGAATGGAAACCAGACTTTGGATAGTAATCATACATCTGTATCGACAGATGCCCCATTATAGTGCTGCCTTCCTAAAGCCAATATAATGAATAGCTCAAATAAGTTTACTTCAAAAACTGTGAAAAAAGTAATATCTTCTCTTTTCTTATTTACTTTAAAATACATCCATGATTTAAAAAATTTCCCTAGGCAGATAATAAAATTAATCAATAGGTATTCATCATCAAATGATAATCCATTCACCTCATTATAGATATATTGATTTATTTATTCAACTTATTTATTCACATGTCCAACAGAAGCTAGACATAATTTAATGACACATGATTGTCTCCAGATGTGGCTCTTGATTTTAAGCCTATCACTAAAAGCCTATGGAAATAGATTTGCACCTTTATTCCTCACCATCCAAATGTTCTCTGCCTTGGAGTGAGTGAGAGGAGAAACATGCATATTCATGCCTTCAGATTCTAACTTAGAAATTAGATGGATAGGGTCGTTTCTGAAGTAGAAAATGCAGGAGAAGAAGGCCAGGTTAAATAACAGAAGGAGAAAACTAATTCAGGACTCTACATAATGTGGTTTTTCCTTAGGCATAATCACCAGTGCTTGCAGCTTACTTATGATTTCTGTACTCGGGTCTCTCTACTGGGCCTCAGGGGTCCATCTAGGATGAGGATAATGGAACTATGCATACGTGTACAATATAAGTGCATTATTCACTATCTCTCAGGTCCCTCCACATAAGACGTTTTCACTCTGAGTGCAGGATCCAAAGTGGGAAGTGGGATGTCTGTTTGGTTCTGCCAAAAAGGAAAGAGAGGGGCCGGCGAGGTGGCGCTAGAGGTAAAGTGTCTGCCTCGCAAGCGCTAGCCAAGGAAAGATCGCGACTGTGGTTCTATCCGGGCGTCCCATCTGGTTCCCCCAAGCCAGGGGCAATTTCTGAGCACTTAGCCAGGAGTAACCCCTGAGCATCAAACGGGTGTGGCCCGAAAAAACAAAACAAAACAAAACAAAACAAAAAAAAAAAAAAAAGGAAAGAGAGCTTTAGGCCTCAAATTCTAAACACAGTTGTTCCTGGGCACATGGGAATATATTTATATTTTATAGCCAGTTCACTAAGTTTCTGACCTGATGAGGGTTCTCCAACTAATGTTAAAATTCTTGAAGTCATTTGCATTTTACTTCCATATATCTGCAGAATACCGTTCCAACCCATGCCTTAGTTCTTATCACACTATTTACTGTTGCTATTAAAACACTGGATGAAATTTACTTAATTTTCTCTTCTCCCTACTGGACTCCGAGTTTCTGAAGAGCAGGAACAGCTGTCTTATTTATTATTATAAATGTCAAGTGATGTTAAATACATACTTGGGGAATAGATATTCCTTAATTGGAGTTCATATTCAATATGGCATCACAAAAGTACATCAGATAAAGAAGGAATCCAAAATAATTGTGATGAAGAAAAAAGTAGTAAAAAGTGAATTCTGAAGGGATGTATTTGGAGTTAGCAAGTCTGCCTGTAGTGTACTTGTTTGGCATTATTTCTCACTAGTTAGCCTGAGAATGAACTGGTGGCAGGCTCACTTATTTCTGTTATTATGCTTTAGTGTTCTATACACTTCAATTCTTCATTCATTTTTCACAAGGTTCAAAGAGTTATTTGGAATTGTACAGAATGTTCTCTTGCTATGAAAGGAATGCATGTGGATAACTCCCATCAGCATTTATCAAAGTTTACATGTTCTGAATTCAATGTAAACAAATTGCTTCAAATGCACATTTATTGCAAACTTAGTTTATCATTAATGATTTCACTATTAAAATGAAACAAAATGTACCAGCTTGAAAACTATATTAGTTGCTTTAAAATGTCAAGAAAGGGAAGTTGATGCAGTCCTCCACTTGCTGAATACCTGTAAAATCATTCCTGCTGGAGATACTGAATTGTTTTCCATTATATTACTATTGCATGAATAAAAACTCAAGCCTTTTAAATCACAAGTTTCATAAGGTGTTGATTGGCCCGGAGCAGGATAAATTCAGACAAATATTTATGGTGCCAAGAGTTGTGTATATAAATATTCTTCCTAGCAAATGTTTCCAGTATGCTATTAAGCTGCCAAGGTGACATAATTTAACAGGTAAAGCAGTGAACAAAGAGCCAGAGTTCACTGGCTTGGAATTCTTTCTCTTTTTCCTCTTTAATATATGCTACTGAATCATTTGGACTTTTATAAAATTAAAACCCACTTTGTAAAATGAGAAAAATTAACCATATAGTTGTTAGGACTGCAGGGTAGACTGTGTTTAACTATAGAATGCTTTGAAATATGAAATTAATAAAGTGAAAAATTGATATTACAATTTATGGAGAAATTATTTGGACTTCAAAATTCCATTTGCACTGTAAGGTATAACAACAATAGTGACAATTTTTTGATTGCATAGTTACCATCTCATATACTGCCCTAAAGGCTCTAGATATTCTAGTTATTTTAATTGAAAACTTCTAAATCAGTAGAACTGTTGCCATTAAGGAATTGGTATCTTTGTATGTGATGCTCTTAAGATCACTCATTTTGAGGATCACAGAACTAGGATTCCAAGCCATGAGATTCTGAATCAAATCTGGGCTTTCTGCCACATTTCCTTCATGCCTTGTAAATACAATGTCTAAAGATTTTAAAGAGCAGAAGTTTGCTGAATATCAGATGCCAACATGCCAGTCTGAAATGAATAGCCATATCATGTAGGTATCCAGGCTTCATTTATATAATTATTTTTATAATAAACTAATGTTCCTGGTATTTTTTACAGCCTTCTCCTATTGGGTTACTTGGATAATTGGAGTAAATGTTCTATTGAATGCCTTGACCACACTAATCTCCAAAATTGAATGAGTACTAGTTGAATGGATAGGTAGATGGATTATAGAACAAGGAAAATAAAAGGCTTATTTAAATTTCTTTGGAATACAGTTCCTTATTACTAAATGTAGGTTCCAGAGTATAAATTCTCTTTTCAATTTTTATTGTAAGAGTTTCTCTGTTGGGGCCTGAGTGGTGGCGCTAGAGGTAAGGCATCCACCTTGCAAGCACTAGCCTAGGATAAACTGCAGTTCGATCTCCAATTGTCCCATATGCTTCCCCAAGCCAGGAGCGATTTCTGAGCACATAGCCAGGAGTAACCCCTCAGCATCACCGGGTGTGGCCCAAAAAACAAAAAACAAAGAGTTTCTTTGAGGACACCTTATCCATTGAGGTTCTGGTGCTTAAGGAAGCTTAGAACAATATACAAAAGTGTTTGTAAATGTTTAATGTTGACATTTTTGATGTAAGATTAGATAAAATTGGCTTTTCATTCTATTCTAATACTTTTTAGAATGCCAAGCAAATCATTTCCTTAATCAATGAAGGGGAAATAGAGTGTGGCAACATATTTCATCAAATTGTTCATTACCTGTTTGCTCATGAGAGAGGAATCATGAGATTATTGCATGGCCAAACAATTTAGTAGATTCATGTGAGATCACTTGGCTTCTTTCATCTTGATGAAGCTGCCCAAACATGTCAGGTCATCCAGCTAAGACTATGGAGAAGCATGTAGAGTGTGACATTTCCAAACAACATAGATTTTAAATAGTTAAAACCCAAGTTAATTTCGGCAATAAAATATATTATTATTTAAAAGGTAGTTTCAGAACTGGAGAGATAATTCAAAAGAGCAAATGCTTAGAATCCAGGAGTCCCTAGTTTTACTTAATTTCTATTTCTCCATAATATCTGAGTAAGCTCTATCACAACACAGGGAGCACTGCCAGGTATACTTCACTCCCAGAGAATTTCCTGAAAACTCCAGATTTGCAGAATAAATTAATTTTTATGTAATTCTCATTCTATGTATTCCCTTATAAAGAGCTTTATGAATGCTTCCAATAAAGGAGTTTAACTCTAAAAATACTTTCATTGTATAGGAAATAGAATGGTTGGTAGCATTTTTCTTTTGAGGGACTACACATGGCAATGTTCAAGGATTTCTTTTGGCTTTGCTTTTAGGAATCAAGAGCTCAAGGTACCATATAGATGTCAGGGATTAAACCCAGGTTAGTCACATGCAAGTAAAATGTTCAACCCCTGAATCATCTGTCCATCCTTGATAGCTTCTAGAATATATGTACACATAACTAGGAAGGTCAAGTAGAAGCAGTAGATCTTCCAGAATTATTGTTTCTTGTGTACCAATGTTAGCATTTTTCAGTTAATCCTGCTATGCCTTCTGTGGACAAGATTAAAAGGACCTATAAAGGCATACATTCTTTTATCCTCATAATTCATAATTCATAAATACTTACATCACATGGTACTTTGCAGAGTGAGATGGGGACTATCATCCTAGATTATTTATCAGGGTTCAACTAATCAGATACATTCTAAAGGTCTTTTCTAGCTAAGACAGAAAATGTATATGAGCTGGTTTCAATTCACTACAATGAACTCTACAGACAAATTAAGCTAAGTAATGTAGTAGGATCTAGAGCTGAGAAAATGTGAAGATCTGTTTAATTAATTATTAATTATAAAGTCCTAATATTCTATGGATGGTGAGGCCTTTCTAGGCTTAGTTTGGTGCCTGCTGCCCTTCAGCCCTCGAATCTGAGTCTGTAGATAAGGGCAAAGAAATGATCCACAGCAGTCATATGAAGTTTCAGGAAACATCCAGCTTTATTCCAAGGCCCTAACCACCATGTACATATTCCTTACATGCCATGTGCATCTTCCTTACATGGCCTCTAAGCTAAGCAGCTTCTCTGCATCCAACCTGTGTCTCTGATCTCCTTCCTTGCTTTGTCTTCCTCTCCCCTCCCCCCAGGCAACCTACAGACCCCTCCCAGCTGTAGGAGGGTTTCACCTTCCAGGTGAGATAGGCATAGGGCATGGGGGGAGGGTAACAAATATCCTTCCTAAGAAAAGGTATTTTGGTAAAATATGTGCTAGATTATGGCCTATCTAATATATATTATATAATATATTATATATATATATTACTTTATGGATCATATATTATTTTAAAGTTGCGTTGTCTAAGCTTCCAAATTTATAGCAATGTGTTATTGTAGCATCAGGAAACTAACAGTATTTCTGTACATCATCATTCTATTTTTGTTTTTGGCCAAATTCCAACAGTGATCAGAGGTTACTCCTGACTCTACACTCAGGAATCATTCCTGGAATATTCAGAGAACTATGTGGTATTCTGGGGCTGGAACACCAGTCACTGCATGAAAGGCAAGTGCCCTATCTGTTAGGCCAATCATTCTTATATAATATAATTGATATTCAATAAAACCTACCTTCCATGGAATTTTTTTTGCTATAGTAGGTATTGTACTAATGTATGTTGATATATGATCAGTATCGACTTAAAAACAATATACTATTGGAAGTCGGAGAGATAGTACATCAGGTAGGGTGTTTGTCTTCCATTTGATCGACCTGGCTTTGACACACACCCATATGTTCCTCAAATCACCTTCCACGATCCTGAGTGCAGTCAGAATTTAACCCTCAGTAACCCAACCCAAACCAAAATAAACACATAACAACGTTTATAGCTCTTATTTGATAGATGAGAAAACTGAGATTTGGAGAGCATAAAAACCGGCTATCCTTTGCAAAAGCTGGCTCCCTGTGTGTGACACCAGGCGGGGAAAATCCGCGAAAGTACACCGGCCCAGTGGGGCTCAGCTGTGAAAGACTGTGAGTGTGACCTGTCTATGTCTGTCTACTGTCCTCTTGCGTGAAACTCTTGCGAGTGGGGCAAAAAGAGCCTCCAGAAACCTCGCTCGCCCAGACGCCATTTTCAGGGAGGGACTTCAGAGCATAAAAACCGGCTATCCTTTGCAAAAGCTGGCTCCCTGTGTGTGACACCAGGCGGGGAAAATCCGCGAAAGTACACCGGCCCAGTGGGGCTCAGCTGTGAAAGACTGTGAGTGTGACCTGTCTATGTCTGTCTACTGTCCTCTTGCGTGAAACTCTTGCGAGTGGGGCAAAAAGAGGCTCAGAGGAGCACGGCCGCTCCGCTTCGCTACGCGGCCGTGCACTCTTTCTAAGGAAAGAACTCCATTGCAACAAGAAGGAAAAATCACACTAAGAACGGCGCTATATCACAGAAGCAAACATTTCTCTCTGGACTGTCTTCTCTGTTACATGCTCGGGCCTAAGATTTGACCCAGTGTGAGGCTTCATCCACGGAGGACTCCCCTCCCTTAGAGGCAAGTCAGCCCATCCAGAAAGGGAGGAGCCAGAGGAGTGTGCTGCCTACATCATATAGACAATGAATACCACTACAACACGTAGAAAAACCCACAATACAAATGTGACAATGGGGAAACAGCGCAGGCCAGCATCAGACATAGAGAATGAAGATGACAATTCTGAGGACCAGATAATGACTGAACAACTAATCAACCTCTCAGATAAGGACTTTAGACTAGCAATATGGAAGGTGCTCAACAGACTCCAAGAAACCATGGATCGAGTTGAACAGAACACTAATAAGAACCAAGAAAATATGAAGGCAGAAATGACAAAACTCCAAACTGAAATAACATGTCAACTAACAGGACTGAAAAACTCAGTAAACGAAGTGAATGACAAAATGGATAAGCTCTGGGACAGGGTATCAGAAGCTGAGAATAGACTTGGTGCTGTGGAAGATGAGATACATAACAATTCCATACAGCAGGAGAGATTGGACAAAAAACTTAAAGCAAATGAGCAGACAATGGAAAAATTAGTCAAAGAATGGGAACAGACGAAAATAGAAGTCTATGATAAGATCAACAGAAACAACTTAAGAATCATTGGAGTCCCAGAGACCCAGGAAGAAAATTTCCAGGAAGAATCAATGGTCAAGAACATCATTAAAGAGAAACTTCCAGAGCTAAAGAATATATGTGATCAAATCCTGCATGCCCGAAGAGTACCAACCAAAAGAGACCCCAGAAAAACCACCCCAAGACACATCCTAGTCACAATGACAAATCCCACAGATAGAGACAGAATTCTGAAAACAGCAAGATCAAAAGGGGAAATCACGTTCAAGCAAGCTTCCCTGAGATTTACAGCAGACCTGTCACCAGAAACACTCAATGCCAGAAAGCAGTGGTGGGATATTGTGACAAGACTGAATGAAATGAATGCTTCACCCAGAATACTATACCCAGCAAAACTCACTTTCCGGTTTGATGGAAGAATACATGGTTTCACAGACAAAAAACAGCTCAGAAACTTCACAGACACAAAACCAGTCTTAAGAGAAAAACTGAAAGACCTAATCTAAGACAAGACTACCCAAAAGACACACCAAATTTTGAAATAAAGATGGCGTTAAATCCCAGGACAATTCTTTCTCTCAACGTCAATGGACTAAATGCACCAGTTAAGAGACACAGAGTGGCTAAATGGATCAAAAAACTCAATCCAACCTTCTGCTGCCTACAAGAAACGCACCTGAATAGTCAGAACAAACATAGACTCAAAATAAAAGGCTGGAGAAAAGTTATCCAAGCAAACAACACCCATAAAAAAGCTGGAGTGGCCATACTAATATCAGATAATGCAAACTTTATACTCAGGAAGGTTGTAAGGGACAAAGACGGACATTTTATATTAATCAAGGGGTACGTAGAGCAGGAAGAATTCACTCTCCTAAACATATATGCACCGAATGAGGGGCCAGCAAAATATTTAATACAACTGCTGACAAATCTGAAAAATAATATCAACAACAACACAATAATTGTGGGGGACCTTAACACGGCTTTGTCAACACTGGACAGGTCAACCAGACTGAAACCCAACAAGAATATACTAGACCTGAGGAGAGAAATGGAAGAAAGAGGCCTAGTGGATATATATAGGACACTCCATCCCCAGAAACCTGGATACACATTCTTCTCCAATGTACATGGGACATTCTCCAGGATAGACTACATGCTGGCACATAAAACATACCTCCATAAGATCAAGAGGATAGAAATTTTGCAGACTACCTTCGCTGACCACAAGGCTCTGAAATTATTTGTGAACTCCAAAGGGACTCAGAAGAAACACTTTAACACCTGGAAGTTAAACAGCCTCATGCTCAATAACCAGTGGGTCCGAGATGAAATCAAGGAGGAAATAAAAAGGTTCCTGGAAACAAATGACAATAAAGACACAAACTCTCAGAACTTATGGGACACAGCAAAAGCAGTACTGAGAGGAAAATTTATAGCTTTGCAAGCACACATCAGGAAGGAAGAAGGAGCTTACCTGAGTAGCTTAATGACACAGCTAATAGAACTAGAAAATGCTCAACAAAAGGACCCAAGAACAGGAAGACAGAAGGAAATAACAAAGCTGAGAGCAGAAATCAACGAAGTGGAAACTCAAAAAACAATCCGAAAGATCAACGAAAGCAGAAGTTGGTTCTTTGAAAAAATAAACAAGATTGATAGACCACTGGCAAACCTAACAAAGAAAGAGAGAGAGAGAAACTTGATAACTCGTATCAGGAATGAAAAAGGAGAGATCACTACTGATATGACAGAGATTCAAAGGGTAATCAGAAACTACTTTGAAAAACTCTACGCCACTAAAAATGAGAACCTGGAAGAAATGGATAAATTCTTGGACTCTTATAATCTTCCACGGTTGAAGGAAGAGGATGTAGCATATCTAAACACCCCCATCACCATTGATGAAATTAAAACAGTAATCAAATGTCTGCCGAAAAACAAAAGCCCAGGTCCAGATGGATTCACTAATGAATTCTATCAAACTTTCCAAGAGGAACTACTGCCAATCTTGGCAAGACTCTTTTTTTTTTTTTTTTTTTTTTTTTTTTTTTTTTTTTTTTTTATCTTTATTTAAACACCGTGATTACAAACATGATTATAGTTGTATGATTACAGTCATGTAAAGAGCACCCCCCCTTCACCGGTGTAACATTCCCACCACCAATTTCCCAGATCTCCCTCCTCCCCACCCCCCTACACCTGTACTCGAGACAGGCTTTCTACTTCCCTCATTCATTCACATTTTATGATAGTTTTCAGTGTAGTCATCTCTGCAACTGCACTCATCACTCTATGTGATGAGCTGCATGTCCTGAGCTGCACCTACCAGCCCTCATCTCTCTTGTCTCTGAGATATTGTTAAAAATGTCCTTCATTTTTCTTAAAGCCCATAGATGAGTGAAACCATTCTGCGTCTTTCTCTCTCCCTCTGACTTACTTCACTCAGCATAATAGATTCCATGTACATCCATGTATTGGAAAATTTCATGACTTCATCTCTCCTGATGGCTGCATAGTATTCCATTGTGTATATGTACCACAGTTTCTTCAGCCACTCATCTGTTGAAGGGCATCTTGGTTGTTTCCAGAGTCTGGCTATTGTAAATAGCGCTGCAATGAATATAGGAGTAAGGAAGGGTTTTTTGTATTGTATTTTTGTGTTTCTTGGGTATATTCCTAGGAGTGGTATAGCTGGATCGTATGGAAGCTCAATTTCCAGTTTGTGAAGGAATCTCCATATCGCTTTCCATAAAGGTTGTACTAGACGGCATTCCCACCAGCAGTGAAAAAGAGTTCCTTTCTCTCCACATCCCCGCCAGCACTGCTTGTTTTCCTTTCTTGTGATGTGTGCCAATCTCAGTGGCGTGAGGTGGTACCTCATAGTAGTTTTGATTTGCATCTCCCTGACGATTAGTGATGTTGAACATCTTTTCATGTGCCTTTTGGCCATTTGCCTTTCTTCTTTTTCAAAGTGTCTGTTCATTTCTTCTCCCCATTTTTTGATGGGGTTAGTTGTTTTTTTCTTGTATAGTTCTGTCAGTACCTTGTAAATTTTGGATATTAGCCCTTTATCTGATGTGTATTGGGTGAATAATTTCTCCCACTCAGTGGGTGGCCTTTGTATTCTGGGCGCTATTTCCTTTGAGATGCAGAAGCTTTTCAGCTTAATATAGTCCCATCTGTTTATCTCTGCTTCCACTTGCTTGGAAAGTGCTGTCTCCTCCTTAAAGATGCCTTTAGTCTCAATGTCCTGGAGTGTTTCACCTACATGTTGTTCTATATACCTTATAGTTTCAGTTCTGATATCAAGGTCTTTAATCCATTTGGATTTTACCTTTGTATATGGTGTTAGCTGGGGGTCTGAGTTCGCTTTTTTGCAAGTGGTTAACCAGTTGTGCCAACACCACTTGTTGAATAGGCTTTCCCTGCTCCATTTAGGATTTTTTGCTCCTTTATCAAAAACAAGGTGGTTATATGTCTGAGGAACCTTCTCTGAGTACTCAAGCCTATTCCACTGATCTGAGGGTCTGTTTTTATTCCAATACCATGCTGTTTTTATAACTGTTGCTTTGTAATACAACTTAAAATTGGGGAAAGTAATGCCTCCCATATTCCTTTTCCCAAGGAGTGCTTTAGCTATTCGAGGTTGTTTGTTGTTCCAGATGAATTTCAGAAGTATTTGATCCACTTCTTTGAAAAATGTCATGGGTATCTTTAGAGGAATCGCGTTAAATCTGTACAATGCTTTTGGAAGTATTGCCATTTTAATGATGTTGATCCTGCCAATCCATGAGCATGGTATGTGTTTCCATTTCCGCGTGTCCTCTCTTATTTCTTGGAGCAGTGTTTTGTAGTTTTCTTTGTATAGATCCTTCACATCTTTAGTCAGGTTGACTCCAAGATATTTGAGTTTGTGTGGAACTAATGTGAATGGGATTGTTCTCTTAATGTCCATTTCTTCCCTATCATTATTCGTGTATAAAAAGGCCATTGATTTTTGTGTGTTAATTTTGTATCCTGCCACTTTGCTATACAAATCTATTATTTCTAGAAGCTTTTTGGTAGAGTCTTTAGGGTTTTCTAAGTAGAGTATCATGTCATCTGCAAACAGTGAGAGCTTGACTTCTTCCTTTCCTATCTGAATTCCCTTGATATCTTTTTCTTGCCTAATCGCTATAGCAAGTACTTCCAGTGCTATGTTGAATAGGAGTGGTGAGAGAGGACAGCCTTGTCTTGTACCAGAATTTAGAGGAAAGGATTTTAGTTTTTCTCCATTGAGGATAATATTTGCCACTGGCTTCTGGTAGATGGCTTTGACTATATTGAGAAAGGTTCCTTTTATTCCTATCTTGCTGAGAGTTTTAATCAAGAATGGGTGTTGAACCTTATCAAATGCTTTTTCTGCATCTATTGATATGACCATGTGATTTTTATTTTTGTTGTTGTTTATGTTGTGTATTATATTAATAGATTTACGGATGTTAAACCATCCTTGCATTCCTGGGATGAAACCTACTTGATCAAAGTGAATGATCTTCTTGATGAGGCACTGGATCCTGTTCGCCAGGATTTTGTTGAGGATCTTTGCATCTGTGTTCATCAGGGATATTGGTCTGTAATTTTCTTTTTTGGCAGCATCTCTATCAGGTTTTGGTATTAAGGTGATGTTGGCTTCATAAAAGCTATTTGGAAGTATTCCTGTTTTTTCGATTTCATAAAAGAGCCTGGCCAGAATTGGTAGTAGTTCCTCTTGAAAGGTTTGAAAGAATTCATTCGTGAATCCATCAGGGCCTGGGCTTTTGTTTTTGGGTAAATTTTTGATTACAGTTTTAATTTCCTCAATAGTGATGGGGGTGTTTAGATATGCTACCTCTTCTTTATTCAACCGTGGAAGGTTATATGAGTTCAGAAATTTATCCATTTCTTCCAGGTTCTCATATTTAGTGGCATAGAGTTTCTCAAAGTATTCTCTGAATACCCTTTGAATCTCTGCAGTATCTGTAGTGATCTCCCCCTTCTCATTTCTAATACGCGTTATCAAGTTTCTCTCTTTCTTTTGCTTTGTGAGTTTTGCCAATGGTCTATCAATCTTGTTTATTTTTTCAAAGAACCAACTTCTGCTTTCGTTGATCTTTCGGATTGTTTTTTGGGTTTCCACTTCGTTGATTTCTGCTCTCAGCTTTGTTATTTCCTTCTGTCTCCCTATTTTTGGGTCCTTTTGTTGAGCACTTTCTAGTTCTATTAGCTGTGTCATTAAGCTACTCAGGTAAGCTCCTTCTTCCTTCCTGATGTGTGCTTGCAAAGCTATAAATTTTCCTCTCAGTACTGCTTTTGCTGTGTCCCATAAGTTCTGATAGTTTGTGTCTTTATTGTCATTTGTTTCCAGGAACCTTTTGATTTCCTCCTTGATTTCATCTCGGACCCACTGGTTATTGAGTATGAGGCTGTTTAACTTCCAGGTGTTAAATTTTTTCTTCTGTGTCCCTTTGCAGTTCACATCTAACTTCAGAGCCTTGTGGTCAGCAAAGGCAGCCTGCAAAATGTCTATCTTTTTTATTTTATGGAGGTATGTTTTATGTGCCAGCACATGATCTATCCTGGAGAATGATCCATGTACATTGGAAAAGAATGTGTATCCAGGTTTCTGAGGATAGAGTGCCCTATATATATCTACTAGGCCTCTTTCATCCATTTCTTTTTGCAGGTCTAGTATATTTTTGTTGGGTTTCCATTTGGTTGACCTATCAAGTGTTGACAAGCCTGTGTTGAGGTCTCCCACAATTATTGTGTTATTATTGATATCCTTCTTCAGATTTGTCAACAATTGTATTAAATACTTTGCTGGACCCTCATTCGGTGCGTATATGTTTAGGAGAGTGATTTCTTCTTGCTGTACAAATCCCTTGATTAGTACATAATATCCATCTTTGTCCCTTACAATTTTTCTGAGTATAAAGTTTGTGTCATCTGATATTAGTATGGCCACCCCCGCTTTTTTAAGGGTGTTGTTTGCTTGAATGATTTTCCTCCAGCCTTTGATTTTGAGTCTATGTTTATTCTGACTATTCAGGTGTGTTTCTTGTAGACAGCAGAAGGTTGGCTTCAGTTTTTTGATCCATTTCGCCACTCTGTGCCTCTTAACTGGTGCATTTAGTCCATTGACATTGAGAGAAATAATTGTCATGGGATTTATTGCCATCTTTGTGTAGAAGTTTGGTGTGTTTTTTGTTCTGTCTTGTTTTTAGAGTAGATCTTTCAGTTTTTCTTTTAAGGCTGGTTTTGAGTCTGCAAAGATTTTGAGCTGTTGTTTATCTGTGAAGCCGTGTATACATCCGTCAAACCTGAAACTTAGTTTTGCTGGGTGCAATATTCTTGGCGAAGCATTTATTTCATTGAGTTTTGCCACTACGTCCCACCACTGCCTTCTGGCCTTGAGTGTTTCTGGTGACAGGTCTGCTGTAAATTTCAAGGATGCTCCGTGGAATGTAATTTCCCTTTTCGATCTTGCTGCTTGCAGTATTCTATCTCTATCGGTGGGTTTCATCATGGTGACTAGGATGTGTCTTGGGGTGTTTCTACTGGGGTCTTTTTTAGCTGGTACTCTTCGGGCATGCAGGATTTGGTCACATGTTTTCTTTAGCTCTGGTAGTTTCTCTGTGATGATGTTCTTAACCATTGATTCTTCCTGAAGATTTTCTTCTTGGGTCTCTGGAACTCCAATGATTCTGAAGTTGTTTCTGTTGAGCTTATCAAAGACTTCTATTTTCATCTTCTCATATTCTTTGAGTAAATTTTCCATTGTCTGATCATTTGATTTGAGGTTTTTTTCTAATCTCTTCTGCTGTGTAAAGTTGTTATGCATCTCATCTTCTAAAGCACTAATTCTATCCTCAGCTGCTGTTAACCTGTTGGAAAACTCATCCATTATGTTCTTCAATTCGTCTATTGAGTTTTTCAGGCCTGTTATCTGATCTGATATTTCAGTTTGGAGTTTTCTGATTTCTGTCTTCATATTCTCTTGATTTTTATTAGTGCTCTGATTTATACTTTCTTTGATATCTGATAGCAACCTCCATATTTCGTCTCTAAACTCCATTTCTGAAAGACTGCTTAGGTAGTTGGTCGTTGTTGGGTCATCAGAGTTTCCATCTTCATTCTCTATGGTTGAAGTTGGTCTGCGTAGTCTCCCCATTGTCTCGCTTACGCTGTGGGTTTTTCTACGTGTTGTGGTGGTACTCATTGGCGAGGTGGAGTGCACGGCCGCGAAGCGCAGCGGAGCGGCCGCGCTCCGGCCCCCAAACACTCACCTCAGCCGAGGCAAGCCGTCAGGGGATGCCTGGGGAGGCCCCCAAGTGTCTGCCAAGCAAAGAAACCAGCACAATCCACAACTCCAACAGAAAACTCACAGCCCCAGCGAGACACGCCTTGAAGAGATTAATGCTGAATCAGGTCAAAGTTCCCAGGTTGATGCAGGCTGGGGGAGGTCCCAAAATGTCTGCCGGGCCTAGGGGTCCAGCAGTCAGCCTGATCTGCAACTCCGGCCCCCAAACACTCACCTCAGCCGAGGCAAGCCGTCAGGGGATGCCTGGGGAGGCCCCCAAGTGTCTGCCAAGCAAAGAAACCAGCACAATCCACAACTCCAACAGAAAACTCACAGCCCCAGCGAGACACAATCTTGGCAAGACTCTTTCATGAAATTGAACAAACAGAAACACTTCCAAATAGCTTTTATGAAGCCAACATCACCTTGATACCTAAACCAGACAGAGACGCTACCAAAAAAGAAAATTACAGACCAATATCACTGATGAATGCAGATGCAAAGATCCTCAACAAAATCCTGGCAAATAGGATTCAATGCCTCATTAAGAAGATCATCCACTACGATCAAGTAGGTTTCATCCCAGGAATGCAAGGCTGGTTTAACATCCGTAAATCTATCAACATAATACACAACATCAATAACAAGAAAAATAAAAACCACATGATCATATCAATAGATGCAGAGAAAGCATTTGATAAGGTCCAACACCCATTCTTGATCAAAACTCTCAGCAAGATGGGAATGGAGGGAACCTTTCTCAATATAGTGAAGGCCATCTACCACAAGCCAGTGGCAAATATTATCCTCAATGGAGAAAAACTGAAAGCCTTCCCTCTAAATTCTGGCACAAGACAAGGCTGTCCTCTCTCACCACTCCTATTCAACATAGCACTGGAAGTACTTGCTATAGCGATTAGGCAAGAAAAGGATATCAAGGGAATCCAGATAGGAAAGGAAGAAGTCAAGCTCTCACTGTTTGCAGATGACATGATACTCTACTTAGAAAACCCTAAAGACTCTATCAAAAAGCTTCTAGAAACAATAGACTCATATAGCAAGGTGGCAGGCTACAAAATTAACACACAAAAATCAATGGCCTTTCTATACACCAACAGTAATAAAGAAGAAATGGACATTAAGAAAACAACCCCATTCACAATAGTACCACACAAACTCAAATATCTTGGAATCAACTTGACTAAATATGTGAAGGACCTATACAAAGAAAACTATAAAACTCTGCTCCAAGAAATAAGAGAGGACACACGGAAATGGAAACACATACCCTGCTCATGGATTGGCAGGATTAACATCATCAAAATGTCAATACTCCCCAAGGCATTATACAGATTTAATGCCATCCCTCTAAAGATACCCATGACATTCTTCAAAGAAGTGGATCAGACACTTTTGAAATTCATTTGGAACAATAAACACCCTCGAATAGCTAAAGCAATCATTGGGAAAAAGAATATGGGAGGAATTACTTTTCCCAACTTTAAACTGTACTACAAAGCAACAGTTATCAAAACAGCATGGTATTGGAATAAGGATAGGTCCTCAGATCAGTGGAATAGGCTTGAATACTCAGAAAATGTTCCCCAGACGTACAACCATCTAATTTTTGATAAAGGAGCAGGAAATCCTAAATGGAGCAGGGAAAGCCTCTTCAACAAGTGGTGTTGGCACAATTGGATAGCCACTTGCAAAAAATTAAACTTAGACCCCCAGCTAACATCATGTACAAAGGTAAAATCCAAATGGATTAAAGACCTCGATATCAGCCCCAAAACCATAAGATATATAGAACAGCACATAGGCAAAACACTACAGGACATTACAGGCATCTTCAAGGAGGAAACTGCACTCTCCAAGCAAGTGAAAGCAGAGATTAACAGATGGGAATATATTAAGCTGAGAAGCTTCTGCACCTCAAAGGAAATAGTGCCCAGGATACAAGAGCCACCCACTGAGTGGGAGAAACTATTCACCCAATACCCATCAGATAAGGGGCTAATCTCCAAAATATACAAGGCACTGACAGAACTTTACAAGAAAAAAACATCTAACCCCATCAAAAAATGGGGAGAAGAAATGAACAGACACTTTGACAAAGAAGAAATACGCATGGCCAAAAGACACATGAAAAAATGTTCCACATCACTAATCATCAGGGAGATGCAAATCAAAACAACGATGAGATACCACCTCACACCCCAGAGAATGGCACACATCACAAAGAATGAGAATAAACAGTGTTGGCGGGGATGTGGAGAGAAAGGAACTCTTATCCACTGCTGGTGGGAATGCTGTCTAGTTCAACCTTTATGGAAAGCGATATGGAGATTCCTCCAAAAACTGGAAATCGAGCTCCCATACGATCCAGCTATACCACTCCTAGGAATATACCCTAGGAACACAAAAATACAATACAAAAACCCCTTCCTTACACCTATATTCATTGCAGCTCTATTTACCATAGCAAGACTCTGGAAACAACCAAGATGCCCTTCAACAGATGAATGGCTAAAGAAACTGTGGTACATATACACAATGGAATATTATGCAGCTGTCAGGAGAGATGAAGTCATGAAATTTTCCTATACATGGATGTACATGGAATCTATTATGCTGAGTGAAATAAGTCAGAGAGAGAGAGAAAAACGCAGAATGGTCTCACTCATCTATGGGTTTTAAGAAAAATGAAAGACACCCTTGTAATAATAATTTTCAGACACA
Organism: Suncus etruscus; assembly: GCF_024139225.1. Taxonomy (NCBI): domain Eukaryota; kingdom Metazoa; phylum Chordata; class Mammalia; order Eulipotyphla; family Soricidae; genus Suncus; species Suncus etruscus. Next base: position 106,623,340 of record NC_064855.1, on the reverse strand, counting down.
AAAGAGAAAAGAGCTGGAAGTTCCAGCTCACCTCAGGAAGCTCACCACAAAGAGTGATGAGTTTAGTTAGAGAAATAACTACATTTTGAACTGTCCTAATATTGAGAATGTATGAGGGAAATGTAGAGCCTGTTTAGGGTACAGGCGGGGGTTGGGTGGGGAGGAGGGTGATTTGGGACTTGGGTGATGGGAATGTTGCACTGGTGATGGGTGGTGTTCCTTTTATGACTGAAACCCAAACACAATCATGTATGTAATCAAGGTGTTTAAATAAAAAAAAATTAAAAAAAAAAAAAAAAAAAAAAAAAGAAAACTGAGATTTGGAATGCTCAAGTAACTCATAATTACAGTGCACAGCAAAAACAGTTGTTTGAAATTAGCTCAACCAGAAGTTAGAAATCATGCTGGGCCTATTGCAATTTGCAACAGAAGGTCACATGGTGATGGGCTTGGTGTTGGAAGATTTGATGCCTGAGACAACTGTATTAAGAACAATTTGTTAAATCACAGTGTCAGAATAAAAATCTTGAAATGGATAAAAAAAAAATAAGAGTAGGTTAAAAGTAATGACATTTTTGTGAAATCTGGTTCTGTTTTGCCAGCTATTAGCTGTCTTAGATACCAGTTTCTCCCAGCATTGTTCCTTATATGTTATTGGTACTCAATGTGCAGAAATCAATTAAGTGAATAATCATTGTAATTTTAAAAAAGGCTCTAGGCAACTAGTAGTGTATTTATTCTATTCTACATATATTGTATATTACATGCATGAAATGTAGAAATCAGCCTTTCTTCTTTGTAGAAACAACTTTCAGATTTCTATGTCACAAAAATTAAAATTTTTAATTTTTTAAATTTTAATTATTTAATTTATTGATTTTATAACACTTTAAATTACAGTTTAAATTACAGTTTCATATTTTTAAAAAATGCTTTTGGATCATAGACATAGGACAAAAAGTAGGGTGCTAGTCTTGCACGTGATAGACCTTGTTTAATTCCCTTGGACCCCCAGGAGTGATTTCTGAGTGCATAGCCAGGAATAACCCCTGAGTACCACCAGGTGTGACCCAAAAACAAAAAGAAAAAAATAGAAGCTTTTTAATGTCATTTTGGGGTTTATTTTTATATTACTATAAATAATGAAGGCATATTTAATAAGGCAAAGAAATTAAAGTAGAGGAATTTATATAAATTTTGCTGTGAATGTTATTTCTCATTAAAGTATTAAAAAGGATTACTGAGCAATACAAGGGAAATTAAGCGACCTTTGTTTTCAGTCAAGGCATTTCATTTTCTTTTCCAAATTGCCAGTAAAATAGGAAAGATAACAGAATCTAATTAGCTGTGTTATTTTTCTTTGAAAAGTGTCCACCAATAGTTAAGCACAAACTTTTGAATAATAACATGACATTTTTTAATATTTAAGCTTCGTTCCATATTATTTCTTTATGCATAATTCTAGCTGTGAACTTTTCATGTAACCAAAATAACATTTGCTATTTATTTCTTTCCAAATATTTTAGAGAAGTTTCCAGACTCCCAAGTGATACTGAATAATTTTATTAGAAATGTAATTCTCATCTTTACATTAAAATGACAAAGGATAATTTTTGTCAACAAAATAATCAGAGGAAATTGAAATATTTTTGTAGGTAGAATTTCTTCTACCAGATATTAAGTAAGGCATTTAAATAATTAATTTGTTTTAAATATTCATAACTAAATATAATTTATTATATGTAATGTATTGATTCATACGTAACAGGCAATTCAGTACAAATAATTCACATTTAGGACTAAGAAGATAATAGGGTTAGAGCAATATTAAAGATGTGAGGATGCTTGCCTTGTACTTGGGTGACCTGAGTTTTAACCCTGTAATTCCATATGGTCCTAGAGCATCACCAGGAGTGATTGCTAAGTATTGATCCAAGAGTAAACCTTGAGAACATTGCCAGGTGTGGCTAAAATAAACAAACAAACAAATAAAAAAGAACTAAAGAGATAATAAATCTCTATATTATGTTTAATCTTATGTATATGTCAAATATTTTGAGTAGCCAATTTAAATATTTAATAACAAAAGATCACAATTTGAAAAAAAATGATGGATAGTGATGAGTGAGTAAAAAGCACAATAATTTTATATGAGTATTTTTATAGTAATTGGAAGCATTAAAGTTTGCAAGCCGTTAGGGAACTCAAACAGAACCATAAATTATTAGAACCCAGAGGATGAGCATCAAAATGGAAATAAAGCTTGGGAAGAAAGTTAAGGAGTTTTTAGTTTTTCCCCTTAAAAGTCTATCAACCTGGAAACAGCTTCAGTTTTTACTTGTACTGGAGTCTGCTGTGTGATGAGCTGATACCGTAAGAGAGAGCAGGAGGCCCGGAGAGATAGCACAGCGGCGTTTGCCTTGCAAGCAGCCGATCCAGGACCAAAGGTGGTTGGTTTGAATCCCGGTGTCCCATATGGTCCCCCGTGCCTGCCAGGAGCTATTTCTGAGCAGACAGCCAGGAGTAACCCCTGAGCACTGCCGGGTGTGACCTAAAAACCAAAAAAAAAAAAAAAAAAAAACTACAGTGATGAAACAGAACTTCTAGAACTGTAAAGAAAGACTCCATCCTAGGTTCCATCCTATGACCTGTGAAAATACAAAGATCTCTAGTTACAGAGGCCTGATTTTATCATCCATGACTGAGCAAAAGTTTCCAGACATCACAAAAGGACCCAGAGGAGTGTAAAAGAGCATGTACGGAGCCTGTAGTTATTCCCATGACAAGTATACTTCAAGGGAGGAGAAAATCTGTATCTGTTAAACCAAGGGAATTCCCTTTCTAATTTCCCAATATTTACTGTGCCTATAAAAAAAAAAGAAGCACAAATTCAAAAAATTTGGTTATAGTTGTTGCTTGTTTTTGTTTTATTTTTTCTGTGCTTTGTTTTGTTTTTATTTCAGGACTGTGGTTATTTTTTTGGTTGTTGTCTTTATTGCTGTGGTGCTTTTTGGGTTCTTTTGTTTGAGTTTTTGTATTGCTTTTGTGTTTTCTTCCTTTTTTGACTTTCTTTTCTTATATTATAAACTCAGTTTTCCCTCTCAAGAATTAGTAATTTTGAAACATTTTCTTGTCCTTTTTTTATTGATAGATGAGGAAACTAAAAAATGAAAAATTTGTTTTCATTTGGGTAGCAATTATGACTAATAAAATGATCACTTGCAATTATGGCACTTTCGAATTAAAATATTGAAAGAGGGGCCAGAGCAGTATTGAGTCTGCCTTGCCTGCTCTAGCTTAGGTTGGATCTTGGTTCGATCCCCCAACATCCCATATGTTTCCTCAAGCAAGGAACGATTTCTGAGTGCATAGCCAGGAGTAAACCCTGAGTGTCACCAGGTGTAGCCCAAGAACCAAATAAATAAATAAATAAATAAATAAATAAACAAATAAATAAATAAAATAGTGAAAGAATTTTTCTTCCAAATATAAATAATCTCAGACAGTATAAATTCATAAACCTTCATAAAGGCATTATTTGCTTTAATCCTTAGTACATAATTTTTCTGGATGTTGAATTCTCTAAAAATTATAACAATGCACAAAAGTCAGCTTCTGTTCCAATAAATGCGCCTATGTTTCTCTTATATTTCCCCTTTCTAACCTCTAGATTTAGGTTTTCTGTCTTACTTCTCATAGATATTCTTTCCACATACTTCATTCTTTTAGTTATTAACATTCCCTCTGACATTTTCTGATTTCTCATCTCTCGCAAGTGAAACCATGCTGATATCATGACATTTTCCTTAAATTTTCTTCAGAACTTTCCTTTTGCAAGGTTCTTAATTTCAGAATTTGAGGAAAAGTTCTGATAGAAATAGTTCCCCTCCCCCTTGCTATTTACTCAATATACTCAGACAGCAATTTGGATTATGATACATTGAGGATGCTGCATTTATAAGTTACTTTTCATCTGATGACATCAATGTGATTTATGAACACAAATTCTTAGTTACAGTTTTCCAATCATGGGTGGTAGGTCAGTTTATTATTTTCTCCATGAGTAAAAGAAACGAGATAAAATTAAACTATGCTTATCTAGAAAAACGATGCTAGGACAGAGTCTAGTAAGGCAGGTATTTTCTGAGAAACAATATAATTTATGTCAAAATTTATATTAATTCAAATTTGCAGGTGGGGTATTGAATGGAGCTTTGAGGTCTTAGGGTCACTCCCAAAGGTATCCTAGTGTGAGTAGGAATTGAGCCCCATGGTTTCATAGATCCAAGACATGTGCTCCATCATTGATCCATATCCTCTGCCCTTCGTTAATTTTAAGACAATGATATTAAGTGAAGAATTGTCCAATATTTTAATTCTATTCTAAAATATTTGCCAGTAATTTCCCTTTTTATCTCTGAACTTTGAAATTCAACAAGGCATAAGGGGACAATAGATCACAAACTTTTTGTTATATATTATGGCTGATTCAATTTAATCTTTTTTTTTTGAGTTATTAGATCGTCCAGTTCATTTGCATTTGACTCTTTTCTTTCAAGTTGCATTGTGGTTATGACTGATAAGAAAATAATTCTTGAAAGTTATCTTTTTCAGGTTTCTAAGAGTGGAACTGAAGGTGGTAAATTTTGTACAAATTGTTTATTACAGGTATTTCTTGGAGAAGAACGAGAGTGAAGGAAGCGGAATGGGGCAGGGAAACAAAGGAAGCAAGATTTTAACTAGAAATGAACTACATCCTACCTAGAGGGACCCTGCATTGCAGCAAGGAATTGTTCCACCTCCATGCAGGAAGTTCGTTTGTATTTCCTTCCTAATCCTTTACTGTCAACTTCCCCAGAGACAGCGTCAACTGGCAGGCGAGGCAAATCTTAAGGATGGGGACCCCTCTGATCCTTCAGCAGCTTCAAAGCAGCTGGAGAATGGGCATTCCAGACTGATAAAAACAACAAAATGTGTGTATCATTAGCCGTTGCAGTGTCACAAACCCTTTGTGCCTTAAAATTACAGAGAAGTTTGATATTTTACGTTCTTGAGGTTGATTAGTTGCAGCTCAGCTGAACCATCTTTCAGGTCTTGGGAGGTTCTTGACCTCAGCTATGATTTTTAAGCTCAGATATGATTAGTAGGTCAGTGGGGGTGGCTGTAGTCTCTCTTCATATATTTATTATCATCTGTCACAGGAGGCTGCGAACTAAAAATTGAGATTGTTTCTTTTTAAACTAAAGTACATTTAAAGTTTAACTATACACATTCATGCATGTAAGTTTGCTTTAAATTGTTCTTTCTGAGAAAGATTTGTGTGATCCCCAAGCTTAAAAGTTTTACAGTCTGTTTCTTTACAGAAAATGTTGCTTATACTGACCTATGACTATGATTTGGGCTGGCTTGTAAGGTGGAAGAAGAGGTCTCCATCCAAGACTGGAAGCTTTCACAACTCTTAAGACTTCTCCTTGGGACCAGCACAAAGGTACTTTTGCAAATTTTGTTTATCAAAGGGAGTTTCCAGGCTGATCCAAATTTGATTGCCTAGGATCAAGACTACACTACTGGATGAAAGAAAGTAACAACTACAACAACAACATGTAGTGATTAATTTCTATCCAATACAGAGAGTCTTCAATAAGTACCTACGATAGAAGATAACATGTGATATGCTGAATTTCTGCTTTGGAAACTGGAAACTAATATTCAAACAGGTAATAAATGTCAAATATTACATGGTTTGTTAATAGAAATATACAAGATAACTCTAGATGTCTTGATCAATATTCTATTGCTTTTTGAATTCTAGAACACAGTCCTTATATATTGTTAGAACTAACTTTATTTATATATTGTATACTATTCAATGTATGAAATGATTTTTTGGGGGGATATTTATGGTTTTAGTGTTTAGACCAAACTTGACTGTATTCAGATATTACTTCTGGCAGGACACCAGGGATACTACCCACTAAGCTATCAGGGTCTTCCTCAGGATATTTAATGTATATATATACTTATAATATATATTATATATTATTAATAGCATAAATAATTTACTGGATTATCAACTTGACCATTGTAAGTTTATTTTAGCATAAAAATGTCATAGTGGTAGCCTTATTTATCATAGTTTGTATGTAGCACCAAAATACAAAAGCGAACTATGACCAAAGACTCTTTAGTTGGATAAACTAAAAACATAATAATGAAGAACTCAACACTGAAAGGGTTCATTGTCAGAGCAGCCATTCAATGTTAAGGCACATCATTAGAAAAAACATATATGAAAAAGGAAGTACATGACATTTTGAATATTTCCTGGACATCATCTTTATAACATTTTGTGATTAAACTGTGACTATATTGGGGTGTGTGAGAGAGACTGGTGACTATTATGGAAAGATGTTATGGGATTGTTGTTGTTGGTATATTGTGCTCCAGAAGCTCAGCTAAGAACATCTATGTAAATCACGATGCCCTTAAATATAATAACAGTACAACAAAACTATGTCTATAGGACCTGAAGCACATAATTTATAGACACAACAATAGTTCATTGGTTATTTTATGCAGTTATTATATTCTAGTCACTGTTGGAAGTGCAGTATAGGTAGTATTTAACTTTACCTTTAAAAATATAAAGTGCTATCAATATATTCATTTTATAAATGATGAAATTATATCAGATAATTGGTAGAGGCAGACAATGGTAGAGGTAGAGTGACACAAATACTTACAAAGTAGGAATTGAATCTGAGCAGCTGGAGTACATTACTTGTAAGGTTTTATGACTGTAAACATCCTGCTCCAATGACATCACTTAACAGGCCTATGAATTTGGTCAAGTCACATGAAATCACTGAGCCTTAGTTCAATTACTAAACTAAAGCAATACTGATGCCTACATACCTGAGATTTTGTGAAAATTCAGTGGATGCTTGAAAACTCCCTAAGTGTATGTAGTGGGTAGAAAGGTAAATAAGAAATGTTTCTGTTTTCATCAAAGACCTGATTAGTTACCTCACTAGAGGCATATTAAAGTTTGGAATCACAAATTGAGACTTCTCTTGAATTTGTAATCAGGATTAGAAAAGCTAACTATTATATTAATTTCTATAAAGTAATTGTCAGGGAAATCAAAGTTGGTCAATTCTGAAGATCTGTTTTTGTATTTTTCACCCTAGCTCAAAACTCATACACGAGCTTGCCTCCCAGCCCCTGGGATTTACACAACGCTGTATTTTCACTGGTATTATTTTGAAATTCAACTGATATATTTTAGAAACAATTATATCTATAGTATCAGTCCTAATTGTTGACAAATTCTATGCATCTTAGTTTTCTGTTTTTTTGTTTTTATGCATGTTTTATGTTATTATGCATTTAAGATAAACATTTAACTAAGATAAACATAACCAAGATAAACATAACTTTCCTTTTCTTTATAGTACATAACTTCCTTTATCATACTTTCCTTTATAATACAAAAACATAATTGTTTTTATGCATTTCACTAAGATAAACATAAAACTTTGGTAAGCTAGAGAAAATAAAGGAAAATCACTTTTAAAAAGCAATTTGAATTTTTGAATAGCTTTTCTATAAAAACTAGTGATTTAAAACTAATCTATCTTGAAGATCACCAATGTAAATACAAATTTAATTTTCTATAGATGGTATAATATATTTTAGAAATATATGCATTTTAAAAACAGACACCTGACTTGGTATTATAAAAAGATATTTCTGCTTGTCTTATGATGAATAAAATGCAAATTTATAAATTTTTATTGATTATTATAAAATTTGTCAACCAGTTTTGTTAAGAGAAACTGTCCTTTATGGACCCTGAATATTTCTACAAATGATTGAATATTCCTTTCTCAGAAACTTATCCATCTGATCTTGAGTTATTTCTTCATCTAGTCGTGTAAGAAACTAGTAGGTCAAGGGAATTACATCCTGATTTCCTTGTCACTGTTTACATGTTCTTTGTAAGACTGACTGCTACTGAGGCAATGTACACTGCTTGCTCAAAAATAATGCGTGCCTTTGGTCCTAGGATTCTCAATTGTGACATAAGCCAATTAAATGTGTAAAATATATCTGAGCCTGTGACATTACCCTCATGGCTAGAAACACAAATATGCTGATACAAATACTATTTACCAGGGTATTAGGATTAAAATTAGGAGGATTTATATATGACCTAGGAATATTCTTTTTGCTATCATGCATGAAATGTAAGAGATTAATAGCTAGAAATCATTCATAATTTTGAAACCTCCTGTTAATACAGACTTGGAATTTTCAAACATTTTTTAGCATTAAAGTGATTTTTAGTATTCAATAGGACTAGAAATCACTATAATAATCTTAGAGAAAGATTATTAATTAAAGACTATTAATTAAACTATTTTTACTAGTTAATAAAGGAAAGACATTGGGAAAAATGAGTATAAATAAATTTTTGGTGTGCATCAAGTGAATAAATGATATAGAGTAATAGAAATGTGACCTGAGCATCCAATAAAGAAAACAACTGCTGAGTCGAGAATGTAGAAAAATTGCAGCTTGGATCACAATGAATGTTGGGTATTGGGAGTCATAAAAAAGTACAGGATTAATCTTTGTCTGGGAAAATTAATATTTTATTAAGGAAGAGTTGAATATGGGATGGCAGCCAGGAGTGTTTTAAAAATACTTTAACAATTGTAAAAGTTCTAAACTACTATTGAAAAAGTAGTAACACAAGGTAAACAAATGGCATTCCATGAAAAAGATGGTATGACATCCTACCGAATTAATCCAAGGAATTGGGGGTTTGATAAAATTATAAGTTTGAGAATGAAAGTAGAAGATAGAGACAAGTTTGCTTTACTTTTATCCAATTATAATTATTCTTTATTTTTCTCATCCTTTACTCTTATTTTCCTGGTTTGATGTATTTTTACTTTTTCAAACATGTAATCTTTTGCTTCTCTTTTTATGAGAAAAAGAAATATGAATAGCTCACAATATTAAAGGGGAAAGTGAATTTAAGATTTTAGCATGTATTTTGGGGACTATGCAAAAAGTTAACTTTTAAAAAATGTTGACATGAGGCCAGAGCGGTGGCGTAGAGTGGTATGACATCTGCCTTGCCGGTGCTAGCCTAGTTCAGACGGAGGTTCAAATCCCTCAGCATTACATATGGTCCACCAAGCCAGGAGCGATTTCTGAGCACATTGCCAGGAGTAAACCCTGGCTGTGCCCCCTCCCCCCCAAAAACCCAAAACAAACAAACAAAAAAAAAACATTGGCCAACATTTAGCAACAATTTGTGTTTTTCACTCATTATTCTTAAGTACATAATACATTCTTTAAACAGTGGAAAAAAAAGTGTGGTGGGTGTGATTAAATAGATATAATAAAATCTATGAATACTATAACAATATACATAAATGACAAAAATAGTTGACAACTTCTGTATGAAAGCATCAAGGAAGCCCTTCCAGTGGAAGGACTATTTGAGTTGGGTATTTAAATGGGAGTAGGAATTTTTCATAATGAAAGGATTATGATGAATGACAACATTCCACGGGGTTGGGGAGCTAATGTGTGCAAAATACAACCGGGTAAGAAAACTTATTAGAGATGTTGGCAGTCACAGGTTTGATATATTGCTTTGTACAGCGTTTATAATATTTCAATAGCCCTAGTTTGAGTGTAATGGTAACTTTATTTACCATATGTATGCTATACATGGGACTCCTTTTGTTGTAAGCATTTTATTGGCATTCATCTTTGGAATAATTAAACCAGGCACAATTTGTTGAATGAGGACATTGAGAATCTGAGCAAGAACAGGATGGTATTAAATAATGGTACTAGTATTTGAATTATTTTATGGTAATGTCTAGGATATCATATAGCAACCTATCTGGGGTTGTGAATAACAATTAAATCTGGTTTCTAGATTTCTCTTTTTTTTAATTAAGATTTTATTGCCACCAGCAGTGGATAAGAGTTCCTTTCTCTCCACATCCCTGCCAACACTGCTTGTTTTCATTCTTGTGATGTGTGCCAATTTCTGTGGTGTGAGGTGGTACCTCATAGTTGTTTTGATTTGCATCTCCCTGATGATTAGTGATGTGGAGCATTTTTTTCATGTGTCTTTTGGCCATTTGTATTTCTTCTTTTTCAGTGTCTGTCCATTTCTTCTCCCTATTTTTTTTATGGGATTAGATGCTTTTTTCTTGTAAAGTTCTGTCAGTGCCTTGTATATTTTGGAGATTAGCCCCTTATCTGATGGGTATTGGGTGAATAGTTTCTCCCACTCAGTGGGTGGTTCTGGTATCCTGGGCACTATTTCCTTTGAGGTGCAGAAGCTTCTCAGCTTAATATATTCCCATTTGTTAATCTCTACTTTCACTTGCTTGGAGAGTGCAGTTTCCTCTTTGAAGATGCCCGTAGTCTCAATGTCTTGGAGTGTTTTGCCTACGTGTTTTTCTATATATCTTATGGTTTCGGGTCTGATATCGAGGTCTTCAATCCATTTGAATTTTACCTTTGTACATGATGTTAACTGGGCTAGTTCAACCTTTATGGAAAGCAATATGGAGATTCCTCCAAAAACTGGAAATCGAGCTCCTATACAACCCAGCTATACCACTCCTAGGAATAAACCCTAGGAACACAAAAATACAATACAAAAATCCCTTCCTTACACCTATATTCATTGCAGTACTATTTACCATAGCAAGACTCTGGAAACAACCAAGATATCCTTCAATAGATGAATGGCTAAAGAACCTGTGGTCCATATACACAATGGCATATTATGCAGCTGTCAGGAGAGATGAAGTCATGAAATTTTTCTATACATGGATGTACATGGAATCTATTATGCTGAGTGAAATAAGTCAGAGAGAGAGAGAGAGAAAGATGCAGAATGGTCTCACTCATTGCAAGACATTCTTGCAATAATAATTTTCAGACACAAAAGAGAGGAGGGCTGGAAGTTACAGCTCACCCCATGAAGCTCACCATAAACAGGGATGAGTTTAGTTAGAGAAATAACTACATTGTGAACTATCCTAACAATGAGAATGTATGAGGGAAATAGAAAGCTTGTCTAGAGTACAGGTAGGTGTAGCATGGGGAGGAGGGGGATTTGGGACATTGGAGATGGGAACGTTGTACTGGTGATGGGTGGTGTTCTTTACATGACTGAAACCTAAACACAATCATGTATGCAATCAAGGTATTTAAGTAAAAATATATAAAAGTTTTATTGAGGTATTATGACTTACATTTTGAGCATGTAATGTAACTTTACATCGACCTTCACATCAACCATTGTCAGGTCAATATACCTCTACTGTAGTCCCAAGAATCATTCTCATCCTTTGTGCCATTTCTGTTTGCTTTGCCACATGATTGTTATCATTAGGCTGCCTCAGTTCTATAGGAAGATTCTCAAGGGTTTGTTTTTATTGCTCTTCTTTTACTCATCTTCTAACTTGCTTTGTCTCTTCCTCATAATGATATGTATCTTTACATGTATATGCATATATGTATGTGTATATGTATGTATATGTACATATAATTATATAAAACTGAAGGAAATTTGTTTATCATCTGTATACACAGAACAGAAGATATATATGATATAAATATATACTTATATACTATAGTATGTATATATTTACATATATATACATATATATATTTACATTTATATTTCTCCAGTAAGACCATTGCTTCTCAAATTGAGATTTTTCAAAAGGAAGACAAAATTACACATATCAGAAACCACTACACGGGGCCGGGCGGTGGCGCAAGAGATAAGGTGCCTGCCTTATCTGCGCTAGAATTGGACAGGACCGCGGTTCGATCCCCCGGCGTCCCATATGGTCCCCCAAGCCAGGAGCGACTTCTGAGCACATAGCCAGGAGTAACCCCTGAGTGTCACCGGGTGTGGCCCAAAAACCAAAAAAAAAAAAAAAAAAAAAAGAAACCACTACACAAAACAGTCAACTTTAATTACTGGATGGATATTTATTTCTCTTTTGTAAGATGAAAACTCAGAGTAACAGAGCAAGAGGTCATTTTCTCAAACCATGGATTACCCTGCTTATACCCTATCCTCATTTCAATTCGTGCTAAATAATTCAGGACAGGTGAACTTTTCAAGTGACCTATACTTTGATTTTTCTGTTTTGTGGACTTTGGAGACTAGGCCTCTATAGTCTCTGATGATCAATGGATTTTACTAACCTGAACAGGCAGAAAATAAGAACAAGTGATGCTCTATTCCCACCCTTTGTTTTTTCTTATATTTCTGTTGTTTTTGAAGCTATTTTGGAAAATGTAAAGCTGATTCTTTTCCCCAAGAACTGAATATTTTCATTATTCTAACCACTAAGTGAGGAGAGCCTGAGAGGCTAAAAATATTAGCTTGCAAGATTTTTTGCACTCTTCACATTAAGTCTGTGATAAAAGGCCCACTGGAGGGCTGTGTTCAGTGCCTAAAGTGAATGCTTTAAATTTAATGATACAATCAAAATCATTTCCCCCTAGTCACTACTATTGTGCTCATTTGAGTGGATTCCACTGCAGTTGTTTTTCCTTTTGTATTATGATTTGTGTATAACTCTAAGTGAGATTATTTAATTCCTATCTCAAACATCCAGCCAGTAATTTACTTTGCCCATTATTTATCTCAGTCAAGATAAATAACTGACTTTTTCTTGTTTTGGTTCCATAGCCATTATTAGAATAATGTTAGTTATGCATTTTGAGAATTCTATAAGAAGTTGCTGAAAATTGCTTAAAATTACTTCTTACAAGAAGGTTAAATCACAAATAATTTGGGTATTGAATCTAGGCAACTAAATTGCTCCTTGCAACACTATATTAATTAATGTCAGGGCAAACTAATTCATTTTCTTTATGCTAAATTCCAAGGACTCCAGGAAATATTTTTTCTGTACCCATCACAAAATGATTTTAATGGTAGAGAGTGAATGGATTCAAATCAATTGTTATTTTGAAAATAGCTACACTTCATCGTATTTTATCAGTTTTCAGAATCACATTTTAACAGCAGAAGAGCTCATTTCTCTATAAACTAGTGTACAACTTTATAGTTATTATCATTTCCTTTCCCCTTAGATAATTGGGCAAATGTTGTAGAATGTAATTAGTATGTATCTAGAGGCAGATCAAGCCCTGGATGATTTTTGGTTCTTGTTAACAATGAATACATTTTTGTCAACTTAGCAGGACAGCAGAACAACAAATCTGAAGGCAAAGGAAAAGCAGATGCTTCAACTATGAACCATGGCAACTACCCTCTCAACTCTAAGCACTCTGTCTATCTAAGGAGTCCATCACTGTTCACAGGTTTCTTTTGTATGCTGCATGGACTCTGGGTAGGACCATGTTGTAGGACCACTCATAATATGAGAATAGTTGATGTAAAACTGCTTAATTGTGTTCTAAGTGACTTCAGGTTTAGTTCCACTAAGCAGCAGCCTTACTTTTAGGAAATCAGAATATCAAATGACCTTTTAGCATACATTTAAATGTTCAGGTCATAAAATATAGTTGGCTATGAGTCATAACTATCTAGTAATTGATTATCAAGCCATGTTGAAAAAATGAGGAGCTAGTTTGCAGACTGAGCCCCTTCAGAGTGACTTCTAGAATTAATCTTAAAATGTAGTCACTGTAGTTAAAGGGTCCAGGTTGATAATACAGTTAGTGCTGCCATTGCTGTTAGTAATTTTGGAAGACAGCACTAGGATATATTCTGTGTCTAAATAAAATTTGGATTTCTCCGTTGGGCATTAGATGGCAGTATTAATCAAGACATTCAGGGCTGACTTATGTGGCTGCTGCTACTACTAAAGGTTCTCATAATTCTCCTATGAACGTTTATAAAATAGTTATTCATCCTGTGTTTTCTACTTCTGCAAAAAGAAAGGTAAAATGTACTGCAATCCAAGTTTTCTAATCTTTTGCCTCTTGCATTTACTTTTATGGTAGGGAAGCTACTAAAATAAAAAGGAGACTTTATTTCCAGTTGGTTATTAATACTAAGTATCTAAGCTATTTCTTCTCTAAAATTTAATTTTATTTTCCCTTATTGCAGCTATAGCTACATATATGTCATCGATTAAAACTTCAGATTAGTATAATTGCTAATATTAGTCATGATGTTCATGAGTCAACTATATTTTAAAAACTACTATGTGGAAATAGAATGCCCCCTTGCCTAGAGTCTAAGTTCAGTTATATCCTAGTTGTATCCATAGCCAACTAACTCATAAATGTCTATATCTCCTCATATGTACAATTGTACAATGATTGTTATACTAGTTTCTGTCTTGAGATTTGATATTGGAGATTAAGTGAATTTAGAATTGTACCAGGAATGACGATAGTATTTTAATGGTTAGGAGCTGGGAGAAACTATTATGCTGAAATCATATCTACTACTCATTCCTATATTGTTCTTTTAGTATGTTTCTTAGCCAGGTGTTTATCTGTCTTCAGTATTGTTTAATCCACAAGACATCTGGAGTTAAGATCATAAAAATGTGAGCTCTCAAATACTCCAGGTGCCAGGCAAATGGATATTCAATGGAGCCATAGAGCTTCCAACATGGTAGATAGAGGACACAATGGGGGGTTCTTTTTAGCAGAAACCAAAGTCAGATGTGACTCTTCATACCAGAAATGACATGACAAGAATCATGTTCCTCCAATACCTGAAGAATCTAGTGCTGACACAGATTTGGCAGCTCCCAGAGGTGGCAGGCACTGAGCCTTCGGAGAGGAACAGGAAGTTGGTGAGAGAGAAGCCATTATCAGGGCATGAGTAATCCTTGGCAGACATTCAGAGGGGCACTTTGGAGGAGAATGTGAAGATCATTTACTACAGTAGACAAAGACTTGGATACTGAAATGTGAACTTTTGAGATATTGCAGATAATACGTGAGAATTCTTTGCCTTGTGATAGAAGGTATCTTCCCCTCAAAGGCCAGATCAATAACATTGAGGGGTTCCAAAGATGGTAAGCAGAACCCAGAGCTTAGAAGTATGATTTTCTTCTTTACCATCATACAGAGCTAATGATTTTTCACCAATTCCTAGTGAGGTTAAAAATTATGTATTCTTTCATGGATGATTTAGATGTGTCCAAATTCATGACATAAGAACATAATAGCCAAGGTTAAATATGTATATATATATATACACTAGGAATATATATACTAGGAATATATATATATATACTAGGAATATATATATATACTAGGAATATATATATACTAGGAATATATATATACTAGGAATATATATATATATACTAGGAATATGCTAAGCTCATTATTTATGTTAACTATTTTACTGTGCATCTCAGGAGAAAACTGAAGTGAACTGATGTCAAATAACTTGCCCAGTAACTCAGTGTAAGTGTACAAAGTATCTTATTAATAAAGTGGAAGGACCAGTTCATGATATAAAGCTTACCACAAAGATTGGTGAGTGCAGTTAGAGAAATAACTACACCAACAACTATCATGATAATGGTAGTGACTGAGAGAAATATGATGCCTGTCTTGAAGACAGGCAGGAGGTGGGAATCAGGGAGATGGGGGGCACTGGTGAAGGGTGATCTACTTCTTATGATTGAAACTCAAATACAAACATTTTTGTAATCATGGTGCTTAAATAAATACATTAATTTAAAAAATGGAATTGTATCAGGCTAGTTTAATCATTCTCTGTTAGGTCTTCATTTCAGAAGACACCTAAAGAATTTTTCTAGGTATTATTATTATTTGTTTATATATTTATTTTTATATTTGGGAGCCATACCTGATGGTGCTTTGGTTTACTCCTGACTCTGTGCTCAGGGATCATCCTGACAAGCTTGGGATACCATATGGGCTGCCTGGGATTGGTTCCATGTCAACCACATACAAAGCAAACATCCTTACCAGAGCTCTAATATTCCCTCTAAGTAATTTTTGAGATTCATTTGGTTTTATACTTACAATATGACTAAAGAAATTTTAGCTGCCCATCTCCCTAAAGGAATTAAATTTTATTGTAGGCAAACTAACTAGACTTTTACTCATATATATGTGTATACATGTATATGTATATATGTATCAGACATAGTGTTTTATCTTTTTATGTCTGACATAATCATTGGAAAAAATTAAATATAATTTCCATTATTTCAAGGCTGGTATTGTCAGATCTTTAAAGGACATTTTCTATTGAGCATCTTTACATTTTCTTTATTGTTATTTTTAGCCACAACCGGTGACGTTCAGGAATTACTCCTAGCTATGTGCTCAGAAGTCGCTCCTGGCTTGGGGGAGCATATAGGATGCTGGGGGATCAAACCCCAGTCCGTCCTAGGCTAGTGCACACATGGCAGAGACCTTACTACTTGTGCCACCGCTCCAGCCCCATCTTTACATTTTCTAAGACAAAATATTTAGCTCAAAGTTTGAATTTGTTTTTATCTTCCTTTATTAGTTTTCATATATCTATATTATTGAGAAGAACACTGTGGAATTACCAATGATTAGAAATAAGGTTTTCATTTAAACAGGGCCAAATTAACCTTTGTAATGGGAAGTTAAGCACCTCATGTAAGAGGGATTTTTTAAAGTGATCTTAAAATAAGTATCATTTGAAATCTCCCTGACATCTGATTTCCTCTTTGAATCTATACAGTTGATTCATTAGCATTCACTGAAGCTGCCAGTGATGGTTTTCCCCAGTACTTGCTTTTGACACTAAAGAGAAAAAAAAAGTGACTCATCTGCCACAGTGGTTGCCTATAATGTCTGAAACCACTGTTTACAAGGTCCATTAGTGTTTACAGCGCTGCCACTTTCCTTCATGGTCTGCAAAGCATTTCAGTTCAGACTGAGTTATTTTTTCATAGCAACCAATTTTCTCTAGTGTGGATATCTGTTCAACTTAGAGAGTTCCAAAGGGAGTTCCAGTGTCTTCTGTGTGAAGGCCAGGTAATACATTCATGTTGCCAGGCCACAGAGCTTAGTACACTGTGATTTGTTTGAGGTGTCAGGGGAATGGTGTATCCTGAACTAAGTGATATCACAGATGACAATGTGCGATTTTCACTGAACAGTTCAAAAGCTAGTTGCGTATTTTTCTAGCAGATGAATGTGTTTCTCTTTAATAACTCTTGGTTTCATTGTCTCTTGTATGTTGTTCATGATTATAAACATTTTGGGCATGAATGTGAATACCTATTTATCTCTATGTATTTGCCTGTCTGTATCTATCTACCAATCTATTCTGTTTTTATTCTATCATCTATCTATCTATCTATCTATCTATCTATCTATCTATCTATCTATCTATCTATCTATCTATCTATCTATCTATCATCTATCTATCTAATCTATCATCTATCTACCTACCTACTACCTACCTACCTACCTACCTACCTACCTACCTACCTACCTACCTATCTATCTATCTATCTATCATCTATCTATCTATCTATCTATCTATCTATCTATCTATCTATCTATCTATCTATCTATCTATCTATCTATCTATCTATCATCTATCTATCTATCATCTATCAATCAATCATCTATCTATCTACCTATCTATTTATCTACTTCCCTCTATTTTGGCTTGGATGGGGACAGAAATTTGACTGAAAAAAAATTTTTTTTCGGGCCACACCCGTTTGATGCTCAGGGGTTACTCCTGGCTAAGCGCTCAGAAATTGCCCCTGGCTTGGGGGGATCATGTGGGATGCTGGGGGATCAAACTGTGATCGCTATCTTTTCTTGGCTAGCGCTCGAAGGCAGACACCTTACCTCTAGCGCCACCTCGCCGGCCCCTGACTGAAAAGTTTTACCA
The DNA here is from genome assembly GCF_024139225.1 of Suncus etruscus. Taxonomy (NCBI): domain Eukaryota; kingdom Metazoa; phylum Chordata; class Mammalia; order Eulipotyphla; family Soricidae; genus Suncus; species Suncus etruscus. The sequence continues at coordinate 106,605,420 of NC_064855.1, read as the reverse complement.
ATAAAGTTTAAATATAAAAGGAGTAAAATGCAGAAAGAAGAAAGAGCTCTTGTATAAGATGGCAAGCCAGGTGAAGAGTAGAATGAGCTGATCAGAAGTTGACAAAGAAGTAAACAGTAGACAAAGACGTTAAAGATTCTGCAAGTGATTCTCAGCTGTTTGGACCAACAAGTTCTCTTGCTATAATCTTGTATTCATCTTAATCTTTACTATTAAGAAGTGTGGGTGGGCGTGTTGGGTATACAAGTGGGGGCACCCATAGATTCTTATGAGCCCTGCCAGGTGTGCCACTTCCCTGTCAAAAAGAAAAACACTTACACACACAAAGCAAAACAAATACATGTGTAGAAAATCTATGATTTTTGTTATTATTGCTATCTTTGTTATTCTTTTGCTCCACACTCAGCAAGTCTATGCTCAAGGTCCACTCAAGTTGTTCTTCAGGTCAACTACGAGATCAACTGCAAGTGCCCTGGGAATCTAAGACCTTATGCTAATTAACAAATTGATTATATTTCTAGGAAACTTGCAGGAGACACAGGGCTTTGGGTCAGAGTCTATGCACTTTATTACTCATACATGTCAAACAATCCTGATCTTTGTTTAATCTCCTAAATACCCAAGTCTGCTTCACAATGCCAAACAGCTCATGTAAAATCATGTGAACTAAGTTGAATTTGCTACAGTGCTCAAAATCACAAACTTAAAAATCAGATTTTCTTTTAATGGACTGTGAACAGACCTCCTGATTTTTTCCCAGAGGAAGATTTTATCTTTATTGTAGTGGATGGTAGAAACAAACAAAAAACCCCCAACAAAACCAATTAAAAACAACAGAAAATATGAACACTGAAAGGAAACACTTTCTCAATTTTTTAAAAGCTATTCCTGAACTCTCTAGGTTGACAAAGTACTCTGGTTGTCACTGCTCATAAAATATGCACAGTCATAAGAGAGCCTGGAGAACTGTGTTCAACGTAAATATTTTATAAAGATAAGGCAAAGTGCTTATAAAACACTCAGTCCAGGTTGGAAGGGAGAGTAAGACTTCAAGAAACATCAGCTCACTTTTAATTCTGCCTTACTCTCTCTGAAACACAGTAGAACTACACCATTGCTGCAAAGTCACATGACCAGAAACACATTTTGTGGTGCCTACTATGTTTTTGGAACAATATTTTCAGATGGTTTCTGACTACTTTATACACACACACACACACACACACACACACACACACACACACACACACATATATGTAGTTTCTACCAAAGAATATCTCTCTTCTCCTAGAATTAATATTACTGAGATCATGAGAAACTTTAATATTCGCCATCTTAGATCTAAATCTATATAGATTCTGAACGTATATATATATATATATATATATTATATATATATATATATATATAATTTGGTCACAACAGGCAGTGCTCAGGGATTACTTCTTACTCTACTATGCTCAGAAATTGCTCCTCGCAGGCTTGGGGTACCATATGGGATGTTGGGTTTCTAACCACCGTCCTTCTGCATGTAAGGCATACCTTCATGCTATCTCTCCAGCGCCTGAACTAATATTTTAAAGCAGGCCTTGGTTTACAGGTTTACTGATTAAGAACTAGTGTCCAGAATGGTAATTGATGGGCTGTTGCAGGTCAACCTCTTTGCTCTCTAAATCATTCTCTATTCTTCTGACATTTTTTTCTTTTTTCTTTTTTTTTTTTTTTAGGCCATACCCGATGACACTTAGGGCTTTCTCCTGGCTATGTACTCAAAAATAGCTCCTGACTTGGGGGACCAAATGGAACTCCAGGGGATCGAAGTGCTGTTCAACCTAGGTTAGCGCTTTCAAGGTGATGAGGTAGGGCAACCTGCTTTTAGATCAGGTTACTGCTGTTTTCTTGTCAGGATGCAGCATCAACCTGGCATAAGTTGGTGCCTGAGAGGTATTAGAAACTACCTGGGGGAGTTTGGTTTCTGATGCTGTTGCAGAAAACTGTTTGTTCTAAGGTTGGAATTTGGGGTTTGGGGTTGGACAGTTGCTGTCGGATCATATTGACTCTAAGTCTTGACCTTATCTTGACATCTTTCTTTCTTTCTTTCTTTCTTTCTTTCTTTCTTTCTTTCTTTCTTTCTTTCTTTCTTTCTTTCTTCTTCTTTCTTTCTTCTTTCTTTCTTCTTCTTCTTTCTTTCTTTCTTTCTTTCTTCTTTCTTTCTTTCTTCTCTCTCTCTCTTCTCTTCTCTTCTTCTTCTTCTTTCTTCTTCTCTCTTTCTTTCTTCTTTCTTTTCTTTCTTTCTTTCTTTCTTTCTTTCTTTCTTTCTTTCTTTCTTTCTTTCTTTCTTTCTTTCTTTCATTCATTCTTTCTTTTTTCTTTTGTTCTTTCTTTCATTCTTCTCTTTCGTTCTCTTTCATCTTTTGTCTCTTCTTTCTTTATCCTTTCATTTATTTTTCTTTCTTCTTTCTCTTCTTTCTTTTCTTTCTTTCTATTTCTTTCTTTTTTCTTTCTTTCTTTCTTCTTTCTTTTTGTTTCTTTGTCTCTTTTTCTTTCTTCTTTCGTCTTTCTTTTCTTCCTTTTTTCTTTCTGTCTTTCCTTTTCTTTCTTTCTTCTGTCTTTTTTCTTTCTTTCCTTCTTTCATTCCTTCTTTCTTTCATTCCTTCCTTCCTTCCTTCTTTCTTTCTTTTTTCTTTCTTTCTTTCTTTCTCTTCCTTCTTTCTCCTTTCATTTATTTTTCTTTCTTCTTTTTCTTTTTTTCTTCTTTCTTTCTTTCTTTCTTTCTTTCTTTCTTTCTTTCTTTCTTTCTTTCTTTCTTTCTTTCTTTCTTTCTTTCTTTCTTTCTTTCTTTCTTTCTCTTTCTTTCTTTCTTTCTTTCTTTCTTTCTTTCTTTCTTTCTCTCTCTTCTTTCTTTCTTTCTTTCTTTCTTTCTTTCTTTCTTTCTTTCTTTCTTTCTTCTTTCTTTCTTTCGTTCTTTCTTTCTCTTTCTTCTTTCTTTTCTTCATTCTTTCTTCTTTCTTTTCTTCATTCTTTCTTCTTTCTCTTTCGTCTTTCTTTGTCTTTCCATCTTTCTCTTTCTTTCTTTTTCTTTCTTCTCTTTCTTTTTCCTTTCATTTATTTTTTCTTCTTTCTCCCTTTCTTCTTTTCTTTCTTCTTTCTCTCTTTGTCTCTTCTGTCTTTCCTTCTTCTTTCTCCTTTCATTTATTTTTTCTTTCTTCTTTCTTTTTCTTTCTTTGTCTCTTTCTTCTTTTTCTTCTTTCTTCTCTCTTTTTCTTTCATCTTTCTTTTCTTCTTTCTCTCACTTTCTTTCTTCTTTCTTTTTTTCCTTCCATCTTTTTCTTTCATTCATTCTTTCTTCTCTTTCTTTCTTTCATCTTTTTGTCTGTCTTCTTTCTTTCTTTCTCCTTTCATTTATTTTTTTCTTCTTTCTTTCCATTTTTCTCTTCTTTCATTTCTCTCTTCCTTCCTTCCTTCCTTCCTTCTCTTTCTTTTTCTTTCTTTCTTTCTTTCTTTCTTTCTTTCTTTCTTTCTTTCTTTCTTTCTTTCTTTCTTTCTTTCTTTCTTTCTGTTTCTTCCTTCCTTCCTTCTTTCTTCCTTTCTTCCTTCCTTCCTTCTTTCTTTCTTTCTTTCTTTTCTTTCTTTCATTCTCTCTTTCTTTCATCTTTTTCTCTTCTTTCTACTTTCATTTATTTTTCTTTCTTCTTCCTTCCTTCCTTCCTTCTTTCTTTCTTTCTTTCTTTCTTTTCTTTCTTTTCTTTCTTTCATTCTCTCTTTCTTTCATCTTTTTGTCTCTTCTTTCTACTTTCATTTATTTTTCTTTCTTCTTTCTCTTTCTTCTTTTTCTATTTCTTTTTTATTTCTTTCTCTCTTCTTTCTTTATCTCTTTCTTCTTTTTCTTTTGTCTTTCTTTTCTTCCTTCTTTCTCTTTCTGTCTTTTCTTTCTTTCTTCTGTCTTTTTTCTTTCTTTTTTCTCTTTCCATCTTTTTCTTTCTTTCCTTCTTTTCTTCTTTCTTCTTTCTTTTTTCTCTTCCTTCTTTCTCCTTTCATTTATTTTTCTTTCTTCTTTCTTTTTCTTTCTTTGTCTTTCTTCCTTTTCTTCTTTCTTTCTTTCTTTCTTTCTTTCTTTCTTTCTCTTTCTTCTTTCTTTTCTTCATTCTTTCTTCTTTCTCTCTTTCTCTTTCTGTCTTTCTTTGTCTTTCCATCTTTCTCTTTCTTTCTTTCTTTCTTTCTTTCTTTCTTTCTTTTTCCTTTCATTTATTTTTCTTCTTTCTCTCTTCTTTCTTCTTTTCTTTCTTTTTTCTTTCTTTTCTTCTTTCTTCTTTCTCTCTTTTCTCTTCGTTTTCTGTCTTCTCTTTCTTCTTTTCTTTCTTCTTTCTCCTTTCATTTATTTTTTTCTTTCTTCTTTCTTTTTCTTTCTTTGTCTCTTTCTTCTTTCTTCTCTCTTTTTCTTTCGTCTTTCTTTTCTTCTTTCTCTCTCTTTCTGTCTTTCTTCTTTCTTCCTTTCTTTCTTTCCTTCCATCTTTTTCTTTCTTTCATTCATTCTTTCTTCTCTTTCTTTCATCTTTTTGTCTGTCTTCTTTCTTTCTCCTTTCATTTATTTTTTCTTTCTTCTTTCTTTTTTCTTTCTTTCCATTTCTCTTTTTCTTCTTTCTTCTTTCTCTCTTCCTTACTTCCTTCTTTTTCTTTTCTTTCTTTCTTTCTTTCTTCCTTTTTTCTTTCTTTCTTTCTTTCTCTCTCTCTTTCTTTCTTTCTTTCTTTCTTTCTTTCTTTCTTTCTGTCTTTCTGTCTGTCTGTCTTTCTTTCTGTCTGTCTTTCTTTCTGTCTGTCTTTCTTTCTGTCTTTCTTTCTTTCTTTCTTTCTTTCTTTCTTTCTTTCTTTCTTTCTTTCTTTCTTTCTTTCTTTCTTTCTTTCTTTCTTTCTTTCTTTCTGTCTTTCTTTCTGTCTCCTTCCTTCCTTCCTTCCTTCCTTCCTTCCTTCCTTCCTTCCTTCCTTCCTTCCTTCCTTCCTTCCTTCCTTTTTCTTCTTTCTTTTCTATGTTTTCTACTTAGCTATCTCTCTGGCTCTGTGTATAGTAAATACTTGAGAAAACTGGTGTTACAAAAAACTAGATATATTGGGAGGAATCCTAGAAATTGAGTTCCCATATTATTCAGTTAAATACTCTTAGGGATATTACCTAGCAACAACAAAAATGCAGAAAAGCCCTCTCTATTTTTTATGTTCCTCACAGCATTAATTACAATAGTTACAATCTAAGAACAACTTAAGTGTCCAAGAAAGATGAGTGGCTAAAGCAATGTGATATATCTAGACCAATGGTCTTCAAACTATGGCCTGTGGGCCACATATTGTATTTATTCCCATTTTGTTTCTTCACTTCTAAATAAGATATATGCAGTGTGCATAGAAATTTGTTCATAATTTTTGTTTTTACTATAATATGGCCCTCCAACAGTCTGAAGGTCAGTTCACTGTCCCTCAGACCATTGGAGGTTCTGACTATAGTAAAAACAAAACTTATGAACGAATTCTTATGCACACTGCATATATCTTATTTTGCAATGAAGAAACAAAACAGATACAAATACAATATGTGGCCCGCGGGCCATAGTTTGTGGAGCACTGCTTCTAGACAATGGAGTATTATGCAGCTGTTACAAAAATAAAGACATGAAATTTGCTTATAATATGATAAATATGAAAATCATTATGCCGATTGAAGTGGGTCATAAAATAGTGAGTCAGTGCGAGAGGGGTAGACATAGAATAAATAATCTCATTTATATTAGAGATGTAAGGAAAAAAAATCTAATATGGTAATAATATCCAAAATAATTAGAGATGAGAACTCAAAAAGATCTGTACAGGGTAGGAGGCTTGTCAAAAATAGTGGAGCAGTACAGTTAAGGTAGAGAAGGGATTACTATAACCATGAAAATTAGAACTTATCACTCTGAACAAAAATGTGGTGTTAAAAGGGGTATAATGATATGCATATTATATATCTCTCTATTAACAATAGTGAAAACCACAGTGTCGAAAAAGGGAAAAATGGAGAGAGAAAAATAGAGAGAGACAGAGGGAGAATTAAAATAGCTGAGGATATTTTACTAGGCAGGGAGGAGAGTGAGAAATGATAGAAAGGAAACTAGGGGCATTGGTGGAAGGAAACATGCACTGGAGAAGGGTGGTGTACATTGAATGACTGAAACTCAACAATTTTGTAACCATGATGCTTAAAGAAATCCTAAAATGAAAAGTGATGCTGAACAGTGTGTCTAAGAAAAATGTTATTTTATATAAAAAGGTAATTAGAGATTAAATTAAAAATTGCATAGGAACTTTATGTCTATAATAATATGGTCTCAGAATCTTTCTTTGATTTTGAATGATTCTTTAAGAACTATAGTTACAAAAATGTTTATAGTTGGGTTTCAATCATCAAATTAACCCCAGCCATTACCAATGTTCCCCTTTTCCTCCTCTTCTATGATTCTTACTGCCTAGTGACATTCTGAATATACTTATCAGCATATAATTATATATATAATTATCAGCATATATAAATATCATAATTATAATATATATCAGCATATAATTATATATATATAAATATATATAAAATAAAAATATAATAATATATAAATATATATAAATATAAATATATATAAAATAAAAATATATATTTTTATATATATAAATATATTATATATATAAATATAAATATATAAAAATATATAAATATATATAAATATAAATATATATAAAATAAAAATATATCAGCATATAATTATATATATATAATTATCAGCATATATAAATATCATAATTACTTGCATAGATCATTTTAAACTTTCATAATATCTTACAATTTTTGTGAAAGGATATATTTGATAGGTAAGTTTTTCAAAATTACTTCTAAACCACATATAAAGTTATGTTTTACAACTATATGTATCAATGAGTCTACCTATAATTTGTACTTCTAACTCAATTTCGAACTAGACATTCTACACTCTGAAATATTATTTTCTAGGTCTTAAAACTATCAGGTATAGATTATGTCAATGTTGCCAAACGCATATTAACTTAATGGAAAGTCCGATATTTTTATGTCAGCAAGTCATTTTGAATCACGACCACAAATTAGAGTGATATAATGTTTGAAGAAAAAAATTCTTTGGAATCAATACATTTTTTTTCTTTTTCCAGAAAAAGGCTCCCAAACTCAAACTGATTGCCTTTCTCCAAAATTACTATATGACATTTTGGAAAAAAGAAACAGCTTATTAATATACATAACACTATGCTAAGGTGCAATAATTTTTACATTAATTATAAATTAAAAGGATCACATATTTTCAAGCAGATTGAATGCTAAATGGAGAGTAACTTGTTAACATATCCGTTATTTTGGATATTTTTTTCTTAATAGGATTTATTTTAGCTTCATCAAAGCCAAGTAATATTAGTAATGGCTGTCAGCCAGGAACTTAAAAATAGCATCATTCAATAAAAATGGGTGCTAGGCTTCTGGTCTTTGAATTGTCCTAATGAATAGGGCGTGGAGGTAACTTTCTGGAAATAAAGCAAGGACATTGATAGAGAGAAAATTTGGGTTTAGGCATTTTCTTTTCCTGCTTGATCAATACCCAGCATTTCATATGCACTGCCAGACCTCTGAGGAGCAGAGAGCCTCTGAACACCACAACGTGTGACCCTAAACCTTCCGAAGTAAGTAAAATAACACCAACAACATTAATAAACAGTCAAACTCTCAAATGATATATTTTGAATGATTAACATTTATCACATTTTACATCAAAGAAAACATTTCTTTTATGTGTAAATAAGGCTATGATCTTTATTATTTTGGAGGTTCTTAGACATTTATTTTATTAACACAAGTCAATAATTATTAACTGTTGTATACTTTTTCCAAATTCTTAATTTAACTCAAATGTACCAGATCATGTCATATATGTAGGAATTTTAGATACAGTCTTGAGAATGTATGGATACTTTTAAGTGTCTGCTCTGTACCTATCACAGTGCCTCAGGAAATAAAAACAGAAGCAAAGACACATAAACTGGATTCCTGTCTTCATGAAACTTAAGAAAGCAAAGAACTCTAAAATGTCTGGTTGGTGTAGAAGAAGGGAGGCTGAGAGTGGGATGAGGATGGAGTCAGTGATGCCATGTGTTACTTCTGAAACTACTGTGGCATACTCCATGTGTAAAACTTATATTTCATACTGGATTGTTAATGCTGATATTAAAGCACATCTACAATAAAAGAGGAAAATTCTTCATTCTATATGAATTCAGCATGCCCCTTAAGGAAGCCTAGTTTTTCACATAATAAGGAAGATGTTTCCCTCTCTTTCCTCCTGCCCCTATCCAATCTGTTCTTTCCTTGTAGTCTCAATTATCTTTGGTACCTTTTGTGTTCTGTCCATGGACTAAAAGTACTCCTGCCATATGCTCTACTAGTTGAAAATGGAATTTATTTTAGGAGATCATATTTTAAATTTGTGAGTCAATTAGGTCTGTTATACAATATCTGTGTGCTTGTTTGAAGCCCTTTATAAACATTTTCACTATCTCTAGCTCTTTAGGCAGCCCAGTTTGGACAACTCTGAAAATACATAATTTGGCAACTATTGGGTAAGGTTCTATCCTGTTGAGATAGGTTCTATCTTATTTAGGATATGCTTGTAACTCATTGGCTGGAAGAAACCATTGTATAAAAGAAATGCTATAGGCCTCAACCTCTGGAAGCTGCTCAGCGTCTTCAGGTCTCTCCCCTTCATTGCCTGATTCTGTTCCATCTGCCGGGGACTCTGCCACATTCAGAACAGGGGCCCTGTGCACCAATGTTCCATTGAAGGACACTGCACACTCAGTCCAGCTCCAGGAGGCTGTCATGGTGATTATCCATTAAAGGTTCAAGGCATAGCCATCATTGGGGTCTTTTTGGGTCCCTGGGTCCCAAATTCAGATGGCAGTTGTAAAATAAAACTGCATGATTTCTTAAGATCACCCCAGGCACCATATTTCTAAACCTTACACAATTGAGTCTGAAATAGCAGGGTAGCAGTGAAGACTTAATAGGACAAGCTTGTCAGGAGTCAGTCATTTTTCATGGTTTCTCTGCCTGAGACAAAAGCCAGAACTCCTCTTTCTTTATTTAACCAATTCCCAATATCCCAGAGAGGGAGATCAAGAGTAATCAGGTGGGCTTTTACATATCAAAAGAGAGAGATATGGGAAAGAGGAAGATGGGGAACACCTTTGTCTTGGGTTACCGTATTTGCCAGCATATAAGACAACCCCCTAAGTTTACAGTTAAAACATAAGTTTAGGCCTATATTCGCTGTATCAGACAGAACATTCCTGTGCTGCAACTGTATGTACCACAGTGAGCCAATCACAAAAAGCAAAGGTTCAAAGGTTATACTGTAATAGATTTCCTCTCTGACTCTGGCCAATCTGAGCAGCCTTTTTACAGTGTAGATTCGGGTCCAGGACACTGTCTAATTTGCATGCATAAAAAGTCTGCTTGGATTGGCTGAGTTAGAGAGGCGTTTCGAGCAGCCTTGCAGTGATTGGTGCAGGATCGAGTTGGAAAATTCGTTTTGTGGCAATATTCAGACAATTTTCGTTTAGGGGCATATTGAAACATTTTTCAGGATATAATCAGCGGTGTATTAGACAACTCCCGATTTTCTGTTGACATTTTTGTTTCAAAAGTCGTCTTATGCGCCAGAAAATATGGTAATAGCTGGGTGACATCTTATAGCATCCATTAAATAATATGGAAAGCTCATTGGAACATATTTCTGGATCTCACACCCAGAATCTGAGGAGGGAGCTATAATTGCACATCAATTTAGTCTCCCTGTGGTGGTGATGCTATAGGTCTTTAAAATCACACTTTGAAGACTGCTTTATAGTAGCAATTCTAATCACATTATATCTTAGAGTTACTAAGAAATTTATAAAAATAGGGGCCAGAGAGATAGTATGGAGGTAAGGCGTTTGCCTTGCATGCAGAAGGATGGTGGTTTGAATCTTGGCATTCCATATGGTCCCCCAACCTGCCAGGAGTGATTTCAGATGTTGGAGCCAGGAGTAACTGAGCACTGCCAGGTGTGATCCCCCACCAAAAAACAAACACACACACACACACACACACAAGACATTTATAAAATAAATCAAAACAAAAATCCAATTTCTCTCTGACTTTGACCAAGTACATCCCCCAAACCTACATATCTATGTATATGTTGGTTTCTAGACCACACTTGATGATTACCTCTGGACCTGTGCTTAGCGATTACTACTGGCAAAAAGGGGGAACCACATATGGTGCCAGGATCAAGTCCATGTTGGTTAGATGCAAAGCAAGAAACCTTCATGCTAAACTATCACTCCAGTGTCAGATTTTATATTTTTAAGCAGTTGAGATATATTAAAGCCCCTCTCTAGACACATTGTGTATGCACAGACATGCAAACATTCGCATACACAAATCACACACACATCTTCATCACCAGACCCTAATCCTCTAATACAGACTTGAGCATCATTGTTACACTCGTTGAACCCCAAACTTCAATCCCTTCTGCTGAAAACTACATCCTAAACTCTAAATGTGGTTTATATGTAAAGATATTATTGCCTTGCTAATTTGAGAACTATAGTTCATCAAAGTGCTACAAAGATAAAACAAAACAGAGATAAAACAAGTTTATACACAAACACATATACCTCAGTATGACTTCTTCAGAAACCAAATCATGAATATTTATTGATTTATTTTGCACCAAGCTAATAAATGTCTTTGGTAACTTTTTTCAGGTGTGTGTGTGTGTGTGTGTGTGTGTGTGTGTGTGTGTGTGTGTGTGTGAACTGTTGGAATCTGGCTTTTGTTGTCCTGGTTCACTTGTTCAGTCTTAAGTCAGTGCTTCTCAGTTGTGCAAAACATTACTGATTGATCCTGTGAAATAATGGGGGAGGAGTATAGCAGAACAGAGACCAATGGTTAAGGAAAAAAAGAAATGTAATATTTTTTTGCAATTGTTCTTAAACTTGGGCTCTCTTTTTGTCTCTGGTATAGCAGCCCTCTCCTTAGGAGATGGGATATGAGTGGGTTATTGTAGAATATCAACAGTTTGGTCATGGTGACCTACTGGTCATGGCTTCTACTGTGAAGAAAAAAATACCTAAGAGTCCTTATTTTGTTTTGGTGGGTTTTTTTTTTTTGGGGGGGAGGGTCACACCCGGCAGTGCTCAGGGGTTACTCCTGACTCTACGCTCAGAAATCACTCCTGGCAGGCTCCGGGGACCATATGGGATGCCGGATTCGAACCACCATCCTTCCGCACACAAGGCAAATGCTTTACTTTCATGCTATCTCTTCGGCCCCAGGTCATTATAATTTTAAAAGTGGTGTTATGTGACAATTTTTCTGGTGATGTGACAATCATTTTCTTTTCTGAATTTTTATAGTCCATTTTTATCTTTGCTAATGATACCACATCAACATCTGTTATTGAAAACAAACCAAAACCTTACTTTCCCATCCATCAGTTTTTTATTATTGTTTGTTGTTGCTTTGGGGATAACCTAGAATCTTGAATAAGTATTTTGGTTGTGATACTCGTGTGGTTATCATACGTGCATGCACACAATGTAGTTGTCTCATGTGTTTGCATAAATCTTTTTTTTTTTTTTTTTTTTTTTTTTTTTGGTTTTTGGGCCACACCCTGTGACGCTCAGGGGTTACTCCTGGCTATGCGCTCAGAAGTTGCTCCTGGCTTCTTGGGGGACCATATGGGACGCCGGGGGATCGAACCGCGGTCCGTCCTAGGCTAGCGCAGGCGAGGCAGGCACCTTACCTCCAGCGCCACCGCCCGGCCCCAAACTCCTAGTTAGTCAAGTTTGGGCGTGAGCAGGAGACAATGTTAAACAGCTTAACAATAACACACAACCCTCGGACCAACTGCATAAATCTTTTGTGTTGCAGGAAACTGCACAGTTTCTTGCAGAGTTAGTAGTCCTAGACTTCAGAAATACTGTTATCTCCTGGCACAGATCCAATGCATTCATCAGCTTTTGCTTGTAAGGTGCTGCTTTCAGTTCCTAGGTGTCCTCTGGGGTCTTGCTTAAACTATCTCTATGTCTTTATATGCCCAGTGACTCAACTCAGAAAGGACTCAGCAAATGTACTTCACTTCAGCGGTTCTGGAGCTGGAGAGAAAGTTCAAGAGTTATCAGAAGATGTTGCTGAACAAGATATTTGAGTCTCTGCAGTTTCTGACTCATCAGGATAGTGGCTCGAACATGAGAAGCTGCATTTCTTACAAGTTCTTGGGTAATCTGAAGGCCAATCTTGGGAACCACACTTTCGGGAACCATTCCTTGAGGGTATTTAATCCTTGCTGAGTTGTTACCCTAAAGTCACCTCTGGAGCTTTAAAAGTAAACCAAAGGAAAAAAGCAAGAGTCAAAATTATAAAGCCCAAGTCTAATTAATTGGTGAAATAAATTACAAAGTTCATGAGCTTGATGTGAGTCCATGTCATTTTTTACAGAATTTAAAACTCCAGGGGCTAGATTGTAGCACAGCAGTGAAGTATTTGCTTTGAACATGATTGACCAAGGACGAATTCCAGTTAAATCCCTGGCATCCCATATGGTCCCTTGAGCCGGAGCGATTTCTGGGTGTAGAGCCAGGAGTAACACCTAAGTGCCACTGGTTGTGGCCCAAAACAAAGAAACAAGCAAACATAAACCAAAAATACATCACTTTGGTGTCATTTGTAAGGATTTCATATTTGGTTCTCATTAACTCTGAATCTCATGCTATAGAGCTGGCAAAGTAACACCATTAGAACCAAATGTTTAGATTGTCCTTTCCAACACTTAAAATGTAATACACACTGCCTCATTTTTAATTTGTTGTTATTTATTTGTTTGTTTTTGTGCCAAACTCAGCAGTGTTCAGGATTTTCTCCTGACTCTATGATCAGAAATTACTCCTGGCAGGCTCAGCATCCATCTGAGATGTTGGGGATCAAATCTGGTCAGCTTCACGCAAGGCAAATGCCCTACCTGCTGTGTTATTGCTCCAGTCCCTAATTTAAAAAAAACATATTGAATCACTGCAAGGTACAAAACTACAAAGTTGCTCATGACTACTTTCAGTCAGCACTCTTTGAGCTTTCATCCTTCACCAGTGTCCACTTCCCAATATCTTCCAATGTCCCCAACTTGTCTCCTGCCACCCATCCTGCCTCTATGGCAATCACTTCTATTTTTTCCTTTGAGGCATTGTGGTTTGGAAACTGTTGTCGAAAGGTACCATGCATTTCACTTTAGCTCCTTTCAGCACCCAGTTCTTATCCAGAGTGATCATTTCCCACTGCTTTATTAAAAGAGGTCTCAAATTGAAAAAAAGGGTGGTGGTAGAATACAGCTTTATCCAAGGAAAAACTATTAAAAGGGAGATTGGGCTCTGTAGTCAGATGACCCAAAGGAAGGATAAAACAGGGAAGAGAGAGAACCAACATTTCACTGGAGGAACCTCTTCAGTTATACAGCTGTCATCTTCAAATCATCATGCATGAAGCTTATTCAGGCTGGCTTCCCCGTCTCCAAACTTCTCCCTAGGTAGCTAAGAGTTTTTATTTGAGTGTTGTTTAGTTGTACTTTAGAATACCCCATTTTGGATGTTGTCTTTTTTTTATATACATGGTCATATTATTTAAAGATAAAGAGTGTCAGAAAGGACCTTCAAGAGTCAGACAAAAAAAAAAAAAATAAGAGTCAGACAGAAACAGAAAATGCCAGTGGTGACTCTGGGTGTGGATATAAGTCTCTCTACTCTCTTCTGGGACACCGAGGAATAGAATATTAGGTGAGAGTTGCATGTCCTTGAAATCGGTGGAAAAGTCTCTGGTACCGCACGGGTGGGCAAAGTGTGAGATGATTTCACTAATTTTAATTTTTAATTCATCTTCCAGGTCTCCTGCTAGGAGGATATACACTTCTACCCCTTTGATAGCTAAACTGCAGTCTCTCTCTTGTTTTGGCTTGAAGTCTTAAACGCCTGATGGCATTGAGCATATTTAGATAACAGCTTCAATTGGTCTTCTTTGACTTATCAACAAATTTTAGGTTTTTTTTTACTGCTATATATTTTTAATAACTTGTCAGAAATTTAAATATTTTTAAATATATTTTTTATTTAAGTAACATGATCATAGTTGGGTTACAGTCATAGCCAGAACACCCCCCTTCACCAGTGTAACATTACCCCCTACCCCCTTCCCATCCCGCCTGTATTCGAGACAGGCATTCTACTACAGTTATTTGTTTTTAAAGTTTCAGTAAGTTGTATTTTTTTTCCTTAAAGGATAAAAGTAAAAAAATATAGTAAAGGTGTGATAGTGGCAATAGCCGTTGTTTGTATAGGTCCAGAAAAATGGAGAAAATGGAAAAAAATCCTTGGCTTGATTACAAAAAGGCCTCATCCCAGAAGTTTATTGGCATAAGACTGACTCTGGGTTCCAGGCACACCAGTCCATCAAACCTGAGTCATTCTCGTGGTCCCGGTGAAACTTTTTCACACTTTAGCTATTGTTGGTATCATATTCTTATATTTAAAGACTTTGGATTCTGTGTATTTCTTTCATTGATGTCAGGCTGATGTGGAGCATCCTCTAGTTTCAGCATACCACTAAATGTGAATGGATATGCCCTGCATGCAGACTGTTGCTGAGTCGTCTGGGTGTTTGGAGTAAGTGAATGCCAAAGCAGTGGTAGGTCTTCTCTGGTAGAGGCTTGGATCCTGGTAATGTTATAGACAATTGTGGTTGTTTCCATAGATGGTATCCATTGTTCAGGTGTGTGTGGGCGATGCCCATTCTTCTGAGCCTAAGCCAAATCATTATGCCAATGTTCAGGGTAAAAGGCCTAATTACAATACCAAATTTGTGTTCCCATCTCTATTATATAAGAACTTGTTTGCATATATATTATTTTCCCATTTTAATGTGCCTATGCAAAAGAGAAGCAATGCCACAAGATATTGTTGGTGCATCTGGGGCCGACGAAAAAAGTCCAACATTCCCCATAACTTAGTTCAAACTTGTAATCTATAGAGATACTCTTCTACCAGTATTGCTTATAAAACAGATCTCAAAGGGGGAAAAATCAAACAATCATATAACAAGTCCAGTGGGCAAAATTGTCACTAGATGAGGATATTCGAAAAGAGTTATAGATGTTAAGGGAATACATCTGAGATATACAAAGGAGATACATGTGTCCCTTTTATGTTTTAGAAATAGTCAAAAGGGAGGGGGTGTTTCTGAGACATCACTTTGGTCTGTGATTTGGACAAGCGAAGAGCAAATGGAGCCATGTCCTTCCCTTGTTGCCTGCTGAAGCTTCCGACTCCCCGAGAGGTGTTTGCTTCCTAATTGCTGGAAGTTGAAAGTTCACCAGTCCCCTCCCAGCTCCTTGCAGGAACAAGGAAGCCTGGGGTCTCTTTTATATTGCACCTCGCCAGAACCCACTTGCTGGGATCCTGAGCAGGTGTCCAGGAATAGTTCTGGGGATGGGAAGGAAGAAGAGAGAAGGCTGTGGAAGGCAGCTGAGGCTGCAACTTCACCTTATCCTGGCCAAAAAGCCTACAGCATGGAACCTTGCCATTGACGTGTTGCCTGCTGAAGAGAAGTTTTAAATATTTTAAAGACTTTGATATCTTAGTTATACGCTAGAAATTGTCTTCAATTTACTTTAAATTTAAAAATGTATTTTCATAACCAATTTATTGCTTATAATTATTTTTTCCTTATGAAGATTTTGCTTTAAATTCCCAGAAGTCTTACCTTATAATAAGAAAAATAATCATTATTAGATTGATATATTTGACTTTCTGTTATTTTAAAAGGTTTTAAAATGTATTTAAAGCATATATTTTCCTTTTTCCCCTTGCCTTCCTTGCCCCTACTGTTGCTTTTCTGTTTGTTTGTTTGTTTGTTTGTTTGTTGGGGGAATCACACTCCAGTGACAGCTCAGGGGGTTACTCTTGGTCTTGGGCTCAAAAATCTCTATGGGGTGTGGGAGACCATATGGGATGGTGGGACTCAAACCACTGTCCATCATGGGTTGGCCATGTGCAAGACAAATGCCCTACAACTGTGCTGTATACCCCCGTAAGGTGAATCTAGGTAAAAATCCTAAACAAAGGTGTTTCCTCAACTTTCTTTTCTATAACCTCTTCTTTTTGTATGTAAAAGCCCACTGGATAGTTCCTTTTGTATCTGACTTGATCTTCCCATTCCTGGATTGGAAATTGGTTTGAATAAAGAAAGGAGTTTGTGGCTTTGGGCTGGGGAGAGTGAGCACATGGAAGAGATGAGGCCATGAGCAAAGAACAGGCTGACTCTGGTTAATCCTTTGACTGGCCTTGGCATTATTTCTCTGTCAGTTCTCTGCTACATCCCTGGTCCACCTGAGAGGTTAGAAACAGAAACAGGTAACTAGGGTGGTCTCACCAATTCGAGGTTCCATATTTTTACTTTATCCGTTTCACACTTCAGGTTTCTGCCTTTGTACAAATATTCACTGGAGGCCTTATTCATCTGGTTGCTGTGCAAACATTCTGGTTCTAGTGCTTATCAGATGTTACTGTGGTGTTCACATTCAGGCTCACTGGGAGTAGAACTCTGAATGTGGTATACCCCCTATTTTTTTATAATTATTTTTATTTTAAACACCATGATTACAAACATTATTATAGTTGCATGATTACAGTCATGTAAAGAACACCCCCCTTCACCAGTGCAAGATTTCCACCACCCAATTTCCCAGATCTCCATCCTCCATCCCACCCTCCCCCCACACCTATACTCAAGACAGGCTTTCTACTTCCCTCATTCATTCACATTGTTATGATAGATTTCAGTGTAGTCATGTCTCCAACTGAACTCATCACTCTATGTGATGATCTTCATGTCATGCGCTGCACCTACCAGCCCTCATCTCTCTTGTCTCTGAGATACTGTTAAAAATGTCTTTCATTTTCTTAAAGTCCATAGATGAGTGAAAACCATTCTGCGTCTTTCTCTCTCCCTCTGACCTTACTTCACTCAGCATAATAGATTCCATGTACATCCATGTATAGGAAAATTTCATGACTTTATCTCTCCTGACGGCGGCATAGTATTCCATTGTGTATATGTACCACAGTTTCTTTAGCTACTCATCTGTTGAAGGGCATCTTGGTTGTTTCCAGAGTCTGGCTATTGTAAATAGCGCTGCAATGAATATAGGTAGTAAGGAAGGGATTTTTTGTATTGTAGTTTTGTGTTCCTCGGGCTATATTCCTGGAGTGGAGGGTATACCCCTATTTAAGGCAATGGTTTTCCAAAGATAGCACACTTGGTTATGATGCCAAGGATCCTCTAAAGCACAGTTGCCAGGAAAACCTTAGAGTCAAACCAGCCAGGAATACCTTAAAGTCGAATCAGGGATCCAGTTCCTGACCTCACACAAGTAAGGCAAACACCCTGAAGCTATCTCCTAGATCTTTGTATTCGCTTTTCATTTAAGAGTCCAGTTAATCTGAAAACAATTTTTCTCTAAGCATTGACATTAAGATTGTTTTCAGTTACTCCATTTAAATAGAAGTTCAATTGCCTCACACAATGTTTTACTAATAGCTGTCTTTTCCTTGATTTTAGATGCTAACTTCATTTAAATATATAAATGCATTCATACATATATATGCTTTCTTAACTATAATATATGCATATATCTGAATATATGTATATGTAATATTATTATATATAATTATAACTTCTAACTTTTAGAAATAATTATAATATTTAGGCACCTATAACCACTTTATGAAAAAGTTCTGAGTATCCTAGCATATGTATATTATACAATTTAGAAAGAATTTTCTGTCATGTACTCCTTCTCAAATATTCTAAGGATAACAACTTGAAATAGGGAATATGTTAAGCTGTAAGGGCCAGGTTTTTAACAGGCACATTATAACCAGAAAAGAATGACTAATAAGAATGTTTAACAGGTACATAGGTGCTTTATTTTGATTAGCAATTGATACGGTAGATTTTGAAAGTTGCATATTGATTAATGAGTTAATAATAAAGTAGCTGAAACATAAAAATTATTGACCTTTAATAACAAAGACACAAAGATCCTCAACGATATATTGAAAGCCATTTTCTGCAATGCATCAAAATATCATGCAACATGAGTATAGTAATAAGTTTTACCAGGGGATGTTAAGGATGGGTTTTAATATACTCCAAATAGATCAACATAACTCAACATATTAACACGAAGAAAAATTAAATTCATATATTTTTATTAATAGTTGTTGAGAAAGTATTTGACAAGATTCAATACTCTTTATGATAAAACAGTTCAATAAAAAGAGGTTTGATAGAACTTTGCACAGCATAATTAAAACCATTTGCCATTTATCCAGAGTAAAACATAATCCCCCTAGTGAAAAATTTAAAAGTTTTTACCACTAATGCCAGGCATAAAACAAACCTCTCCACTTACATCACATTATTCAATATAATATTGGAAGTATTTTACATAAATAAATTAAGAAAGAATGAGATATTAGGGGAAATAATTCACATTTTTCCTTTTGAAGAAGAGATGATACTATACTAGAAAAGTTTATAGAGTGTCCAACACAATATGTTCCTGGAAACAATAGACTTGTACAATTTAGGGGCAAACTATAAATCAATTCACAGTAGTCCATAGTTCTTTTTTTATAGTAAACAAATGACATAAAAAAGAGAAATTTAAAATAGTTAAAGTACATCTCAGAAAATCAAATGCCTATGTATGGAAATGTTATCTTTGAGTTTTTATGTATGTGACTGACTTAGTTTCATGAAATCTGAGCATTGCCCTTAGAATTTTTCTAGCACCAATTTCATTGAGCATTTTTCTTCTTCAGGAATTTGGAGCAGTTTTTCAAGGGACATTTTCTGTCTTTCAGAGTGTCCACAATGTCACCTTATACTATGTGTCCTTTGTAGGTATGTAGTCACTTTCTATATAATTCCTATGCAAATATCTTCCATCAAATCAATTTTCATTGTTCCTTTGTAACTCATACTTGTTATTTATTTTCCTAAAAAAAAAGATGGCTATGTAGGATTATTTGTCCATTAAAGGAAAAATTAAACAACTTCCTGACCTAAGGCTTTGGTTCGGCTCATATCCTAAAATATCCGAGGTCAGAAGAAAAGTGCTTTTGCTCTAACTGAGCTGCAAGTTCTCAATGATTATTCTTTGTCTTCATGAAAACTTCTTTAGCAATGATCTAAATATTCCCTTTTTAATTTATTGGGATAATTATTTTTCATTTTAAAACTAATTTTATGTTTTATTTTGTATGTAAGTGACTACATATAATTATATTGTATGGCTTTAGGACCACACCTGGGTGATTTTCAGGGGTTATTCCTGGCTCTACACTCAGAAAGCATTCTTGTCTGGTGAGCAAAACTATATGGGATTCCGGGGATCAAACTCGGATTGGCTGCAAGTAAGGCAAGCACCCTACCCACTGTACTTAGACTCTGGTCTCACATTCTTATATTTTTGATATTTTTTCACATAGAGTCTTAACTACATCAAATAGAGTGACTACTGGAACTCTAACATTTTCTTCTTTTATGTTGTGTAATCAACTTAGCACATACTATCAAGCAAATGCTTGGGAATATTTATAGATATGAGAATGAAAAGAGATGGTGTGATCAATTTTCACTATTTTTACAATGTGCTTCATCACCTGCTTCTTTTTATTACCACTTAATCAATAAGTCATATCTGTCTACATGGGCAGACCCATATATGCATTTACATATATGCAAATATACTGAAGTAGTATGGCAGTATAGCTGTTTTTTACCCAATGCAAAAGAAAAAGATTTAATGTGTTGTTTTCTCCACCGCGCCTCCTTCACAATGAGTGGGCAACACCAAGAAAGTTTGTAAATAATCTACTCATTTAGTTCTAGGAAAGTCTATTAAATTATTTTCTTGGATTTAATGCTGATTCTGCCATTTACAAATTGTGTGACTTTGGGAAAGTTAGGAAACCTCTCTGAACCTTTATTCCACCCTAGTCAAACTTGAAATAATTATGCCACCTATTCAAGGTTACTTTGAGGATTAATAACAATGCCTATAGAAGTCCTCAGTTATTGAGATTACTATGTTCCTGGCAGAATGTTCTGTCCATCAATTTTCTTTTATTTAATTGTTGCAACATACTTGGCATATACTAAATTCTCAGTAACAGTGGCTATTAGATTTTATACTTTGGCTTAAATGCACACTGAGTCAGACTGAAGAATGCCAAAGTCTTTTTCATTTCCCAGGATTGGCAGAATGGTCTAATAAAGTCCAGTTACTACCAGGTGCTTATGGCCAAAGGCTAGAGTAATGGCAGCTCTGAATGGAGGCCAAATGCCTGGTTCAGCCTTCCCATATTCATAATTGGCTTGGACCCTGGGAGCTCTCTTTTATAACAAGACTTGGCTTAGGAAACAAGAAAGGCACTGCCCTGAGTAGCTTGTGAGATAATTCATATGACAGGCCAGAAGAAATGGTAAAGCAGTTTCATTAAGCATAAGAAGGACTTACCTACCTCATGTCATCCAAAAACGACACTTGAAGGATAGAAGAAGGTAAAGTCTGAAGGTTTCTTTTCAACTAAACACCAGAATAAAGGGATTTGGCTTTCAACAGGAAGAAATTAGTCAGTGGCGGCAAGTTTATTGTAAAGATTTTTGTGTTATAGCACATGCAATGACAAAACTAACTAAAGACTTAGAGGATTTATCTTCTCAGCACAGATTTTAATGTAGTTTGAGGAAGCAGAGAAATGACATGGATGACCTTAACCTGCAACTTCTCAAGGCAATTCCTCCCCCTTTTCTATCTCTCCTCTCTAAAAGTATTATATCTTAAATTATGAGATTATGGCTTTTATGAAGCTTCAGATGGTAAACTAAATGTCTGGTACTGGGGTCTGGGGATTAGTTATTTTTTATACTTACATATTATTTTATAGTGCAGATAGTATTGGGACTACTCTTTGGCCAAAGCAGTTCCAGTAATGGGAAATACTGGTAGTAATTCAGTAATGAAATCCAGTTATCTTATTGTTGCCCTGCTTACTGTCATCTTGTGATGGCATTTTTTATTATTATCCAAGAGTCCTGGCTGACACTAGCAGAAAAGTCTCTCCCAACTATTCTCATAATGAGTTATTTTATGACATTCAGAGGGGATTTGTGTTGACCTTATTTATTAATAAATCTTTGATAATTACATCCTCTGTTAATTTCTATGTAATCACCCATAAGAAAATCAGTCTGCTTATCTGTTACAAAATTCTATCACCACCTTATCCTGTTTATTCTGAAGAGCATTAACTGGGCTATAAATCAAAGGTGGGTTTTATGCTGTAGAAAAATTGAATACTATTTTGGTATAGCTCATACTAAATGAGGATAAGAGAGCATCAGTAACTTACCTAAAGTTGTAACAATTCAGGAGTGATAAAGGTGTGTTTAAAATTAAACAAATTTGGGGGCAGAGTGGTATCACAGCGGTAGGGCATTTGCCTTGTGTGTGGCTGATCCAGGATGGATGCTGGTTCAATCTTCATTATCCCATATGATCCCCCAAGTCAGGACCGATTTCTGAGCTTAGGGCCAGAAGTAATCCTTGAGTGCCTCCAAGTGTGGCCAAAACAAAACAAAACTAAAAGAACCCAAAAAATTAATTAATTAATTAATAAAATTAAGCAAATTTGACTTCTCAGTTCACATTTATGGTAGTAGAATCCAACTATAAGAGAACTATACTGGTCAAGTGTCAGGCATTAGAAAATCTAGGTCCTAGTCTGCATTGCTAAAATTCTTTTTTCCCCCAGACCTTATATGGAACTCAAGAATGCAGACCAAAGGTATAACACTCTGTTTAAAAGGAAGAAACCTGAAGAGTCTGAGCTTCAAAACCATTGAGAAATAGAAAGAATCAAAAGCAGCCAAGTCATTGGCCATAGAAGTTGTATGTCAAGATTCTCCTGTTTTTTTTTTTTGTTTGTTTGTTTGTTTGTTTTTGGACCACACATGAGACCACACAAGAGTTACTTCTGGCTCAGCACTCGGAATCCTTTCTGATAGGCTAGGGGGACCATATCAATGCCAAGGATCAAACCTCGAAGATAACTTGTGAGGATAAGTTGTTCACAAAGCGAATACTGCCCCACTGTGCCTTTGCCAACTTTCTCCTAAGTTTTGTGAGGAAGAGGAATCAAAAGAAGGTATGAAATAAGCTGTGTTAATACCAGCTTGGGTTCAGGGACCAAATCATATAAATAATAAGAGAATATTAGCATTTGCTTTATCTCAAATATAAGTGACTAATTCAGATTTAAAAAATTTCCCTCCTGAGAATAAATCTGTCTGACATATAGAACTTACATTGTTATTTTATTGCTACCATTCTGAAGCAGAAAAAACTCATTTAAGTTCAAAGACAATAATTGATAAAAATGAAATTTGAATCCTCATCTATAGAGATTATTTTCTTTTTTTCTCATATATTATTGCTGTCCCTTCTCTCAATCTCCCTACTTCCTCGTTTTTTATGTTGAGATGTTAAATCAGCACAAGCATTCCAGGTACTAATTTAAAGTTATTGTATTGTGGACCATTCAGAGTGTTTGGTCAGCTTTCAAAGTGACTTATTTTTTATTTTTTAATAATTTTTATTGTGACCAAAGTGAATCATGAATCTTTTAGAATAATATTTAAGGTACATAGTGACAATGAATCAGGGCCATTCCCATCACCAGTGTTGTCCTCCCTCCACTCCTGTTCCCTACATCCATCCCATATGTCCCTCATTTGCTCCTGAACTGCTAGTGTAACTGGTACCTTCTGTGTATAGTTTATTGTAAATTAGGTATCAATTCTGTTGTCATTGACTTTGGGTTTGGTGTTTAAGTCTAATTATTTTTTTTGAAGGATTTTTTTTGGGGGGGCACACCCAGCGTTGCTCAGGGGTTACTCCTGGCTGTCTGCTCAGAAATAGCTCCTGGCAGGCACGGGGGACCATATGGGACACCGGGATTCGAACCAACCACTTTTGGTCCTGGATCGGCTGCTTGCAAGGCAAACGTCGCTGTGCTATCTCTCCAGGCCCAAGTCTAATTATTTTTTATTCCCATTCAATGTTCATATGACTGTTTCATCCTGGTACCATCCATCCCCCCCCTCCAATTTATGAGGTAGAACAAGATGATTCAAGTTGTATGGTTCTGTTGGGAAAAAAAAAAGAAAATAAAAACTGGGCGGTTTCAATCTAGAAATTATAAATATCAACTTTAAAGAAAAAAGAGAAAGAAAAATAAAAACATAATCCCTCCCAAAAACAAACAAACAATAAAACCCCAGCAACTCCAAAAGCACAACACCAAAAAAAAAAAAAAAAAAAAACCTAACTAAATAACAGCCATCAGAATGAGAAAAAAGAAGAGAAGAAGAAGATGATGAAAAAGAAGGAGAAAAGAAGAAGATGAAGAAGGAGGACGAGGAGATGAAGGAGAAGAAGAAGAAGAAGAAGAAGAAGAAGAAGAAGAAGAAGAAGAAGAAGAAGAAGAAGAAGAAGAAGAAGAAGAAGAAGAAGAAGAAGAAGAAGAAGAAGAAGAAAAAAAGAAGAAGAAGAAAGAAAAAGAAGAAGAAAGAAGAAGAAGAAGAAAAGAAGAAGAAGAAGAAGAAGAAGAAGAAGAAACTAAAAAAGAAGAAAAAAGAAAAAGGGCTGGTGTGGCAGCCCCCCCCCTTTAAGCATGCTATGTATTGGGTAAATTAGAAAGGGAATTCCTTTGACCTAGGAGATACAGGGTTTCTCCACCCTTGAAGCATACTGTCATGAGAACAACCACAGGCTCTATACATGCTCATTTTCACACTGCAAGGTCTTTTTATGATACTAGGAAACTTTCCACTCAGTTGTGGATGATAAAATCAAGTCTCTGTAATGAGAGATCTTGGTATTATTGTAATCAGTCTTCTGTAATTGGTGGTCTTGGTTTTTGCACAGATCCTAGGATGAAGTCTAGGATAGAGTCTTTCATTATGATTCTAGAAGTTCTACTAAGTTGCAGTTGTCAAAGTCATACCCCTGGAATTAGAGATCTTGATTATTGTGCAAATCGTAGGCCAAAGCCTAGGCCCAGTCTTTATAATTGGTACCAGGATAAGTTATGCCTAGTTATAGTTGTCAAGTTCAGTCTTCTGTAGTTAGTGATTGTAGCAGGTCAGCCCCTGAAGAGGTTGACTGATGGAGGGATGGAGAATGAGGCCCTTTTCTTCCAGCTCGGAGCACGCGTCTGCCACCCTGTCTAGCCCACGGTTCTGAGGTGAAACGGCGGGTAAACAGCTCGCAGACAATCAGGCTCGTGGAAATATTTGCTTTATTCGGATGGACAAAACTGAAGTCCAAAGACTCAGATTCAGTTCCAGCCAGCAAAAGGCCCCCGCCTTCCACAGACCCTTGTTCTTATACTCCAGAGTCAGGTCCCACCCCATGGTGGGATCAGATACCAACCAATGGTGGAAGCAGAATCAGGTCCTACCCTAGGGTGGGGGCAGAATGCCAGGTCACACCCTAGGGTAGGGCACAATCACCTAATCAGATTAGGGTGAGCAACATAGTAATCCCCCAAAATATTTACATACACAACAATTCCCCCTTTTGTTTTTAGTAAACAAACAATATTGTCTACAATTACTAAAAGAAAAATTAGTCACTAATAAAAGAGCGGCTGTTTGCATAAGCGCATCACAGGAAAACGTAAAGAAAAACTTCTAACCTAAGCACAGGGTGTCTAAAACCAGAAACATGTATCCAGGAATCAACTACAAGCTCCTGACAAGATAAATCTAAGACGTACGTAGATCTTTCGAAGAGACACCAGAAAGGTTGTGTAGCAGGCAAGGAGAAGCACCTTTTCTTTATTTGTTGTTGTTGTTGGTGGTGGTGGTGGTCGTTTTTGGGTCACACCTGGCAGTGCTCAGGAGTTACTCCTGACTCCACGTTCAGAAATCGCTCCTGGCAGATACCGGCATTTGAACCAATGACCTTCTGCATGAAAGGCCAACGCCTCACCTCCATGTTCGGCCTCCATGCTATCTCTCCAGCTCCATTTTCATTCAAGTTCAGGTAGACCAGAAAGCCCATCTTTGAGGGCATTGAACTAGGCCTTTATTTCAGAAGAAGAGGCTCATACACCCTCTGCACAGTGGAGAGCCACTGCAATGATGATCAATAGGTATCTGAACTTAGTCCAAGTTCTTAATCCTGTTTGAAGTCCATAAGATGTCTGAAATTGATGTCGACTATTTATAGATGGGAGCTTAAGTCACAAACCAAAACAAAATGTTTAAGGCAGAGACCCTCCCTGTGTAAATAAACAACTTGAGGGCCCATCCAAAATGGATGGAACCTTCTATAAACCTAGTATTTTGCCTATGATGCGCCCAGCAAAAAACCCTGAGAACAGACAAAAATATCATTTAGGAAATTATAGACAATAATATCTAACTCACAAACCTAAAGTCAAGAAAGCAAAACATTAATGTAATACAACATCGATTCCTAATATTAAAAACTAAAATAGAAAAACATTAATTACGATAGTCAAAAGAATGTACCAAATATAACTTCAAAGGATTACAGTTATAGGAAAAACAACAGATGAAATTTCTACAGAGTTCAATACCAATCTGTAAATATGAGGGGTCTGGAACTCCAAAAAGACCGGCAGAAGACACTTGATGGGTCTGGAAAAGCGGGTTGAAGCCTTGTACAGGAGATAACATCAAGCTGAATAAAGAAGGAAGGCCAGTACAGTCATCCATGTGTTGGGGCATCCCCAAGCGTTACATCATTACATCATAAGTTGGTTGGGCTTCTGTATTTCCTTTGGGATCGGTGCAATCTTGGGGTAGCCATTGTAGAAACGGTCAACAATAGCATTGTGTATGTGGATGGAAAACCAGAAATTCAGATAGCACAGTTTAACTGGGATCCAGAGACCGTGGGTCTTGTCCATGGATCTTTTCTCTGGGGTTACATTGTGACACAAATTCCAGGTGGCTTCATTTCCAACAAGTTTGCAGCATATATGGTGTAAAACTCCAACAGTCACGGATTTCTTCTTCCAGCCGAGATCAGGAAGCTTGTAGTTGTGGGTGAAGGAGATGGGTTGCACATGTGAAATCCTGAAAATTAAAATGTTAAGGACTAGGAAGAGAGAAGGGAGGATAAGGAAGACTAATTTGGGGAAGATAAAGTTAGGAAAAAGGAAACTATATACAAAATATGCAGAACAGACAGACACTAAACAAGACATACATACACAGACTTCACAAAAAATATGGCCATAACACTCACTCATACTAAAAAATATTTGTTGGAAAGGATCCAAAATAGAGCAAAAGAAAGAGAATTCAGCTGAATCAACTAAAAGCTCCTTTAAATGTAATAGCCGGCAATTGTTTAGATAAATATTCACTAAAAAAATTTTTTTTTTTTTGCCTAGCAGATCTGAAAGAGAATTTCATGCGTAATACAAACATGGACAACTCTACTATACGTGTATATCAGTATATATACAAAGTTATTGTATAACAGTAACTTTATGATAATCAATCATAGGCAAGAAGCACTGTGAAGAAAGTCCACCTAAAATTATCATTATGTCAGCGTCTTAAAACCTAAATTGAGGGAAATAAAGCAATGATGTTAAAATAAAAAGAGTGAAAGTCGTTAAATGAGTATACCTAGAAAGAAAAACAACATTAATATGATGAGAAATTTCTCTTTCAGGTGAACCTTGACTAAATTAATTTGTAAAATTTCATGATTAACTGAGACCTAGAGCAATAATGAAATTAAGAAATAAATCCATCCTACAAGGAAACACATTGGGGATTCATGATTTTCAATCTATATTCATTGATCATGCCTGTGGAAAGAATCCTAGAGCATTAATAGCAACTGATAAGGAAGTAAAATGATTATCTGGTGTTCATTGTAGATCTCTAAGAAGTATAAAACAGGATGTATGCTGCTGTGGATTTCACCAATGTATTAGGGACTTTTTTGATCTTCTTGTCATCAAAATTGATCCAGTGTTGTTTTGCAGCAATTTTACAGTATGAAGTACAGTGTCCATAGTGAACTTTACCATAATGGTTTGACACCGATGATAAGTTGTATTTCTTAATCTTGCTTTTATTCTCTGAAGTGAATTCCTCTAAATTGAGGTCTTCTAAAGGAAAATCTACATAAGTATGCAATTTTTTTATTTGTTTGCCATCAAAAGCAAAACGTTTCAAGTGTATTATAAGTACTGGTGGCAGTTTCCATAAATACGTTTTCTTTGAAAAATCCCTTCTATTTTTGCAACTGTTGCACAGAACTTTGTTGTCATTTCTTAATTCTTCTTCCTTAAAAAATTCAGAGAGGGGGCCGGGTGGTGGCGCTGGAGGTAAGGTGCCTGCCTTGCCTGTGCTAGCCTTGGACGGACCGCGGTTCGATCCCCCGGTGTCCCATATGGTCCCCCAAGCCAGGAGCAACTTCTGAGCACATAGCCAGGAGCAACTCCTGAGCGTTACTGGGTGTGGCCCAAAAACCAAAAAAAAAAAAAAAAAAAAAAAAAAAAAAAAAAATTCAGAGAGGCATTCCTGTAATGTACATTTATCTGTAGATGTAACAGCCAAAGACAAATGAACAAATGTCTCATAAACCTCAGACTTTTGGTGGCAAGTGAGACACTGGAGTATAGATTTGAATTGTCCTTGAAAGAGATCATAAATAATAGATTTGTGAGCCTTTTGGTGTTCTGGACTAAATTGTTCATAATTTTCATTTCCCATGAGATGTGTAGTTTTGTCTGTCATTAGATTTACAGTAAGCAAGTCCTGATGTAATCCCTCTATTAGGAACATCAGTAGTTCGTGAGGATCCTGCTGATTGTGTCCAGCAAACTGGTCATTAAGTAAACCAATTGTTACTTTGAAGCTTTCAGGGTTAATATATCTATGAAATCCATTTCCCATGGTTTTGATGAGCCGACCAAATTCTTCGGCTAATTTACTTTCATGCCCCATCGGATTTTTCTTGTTAATATCCTTTTTATAATGATCTTTATAAAAATACTGAGTTAAGTCTGAAATATTATACAAGCATTGCAATATTGCGTTCATGTAGCAAGAGTTTCCTATATTTTGGAGTCCAGTTAAGACAGGTTCCTGTCTTTCCTTTTGCATCTCGGAGTGTAAGGGTTTATCACTACCATCAGTCTCACTCATTGTATGGTGTGTGACAGCTAAATCGTTCCCTGCCCCAGAGACCTTAGTAATACTACTGCTGTTAGTGTCTGAAGTATTCTGTTTTTTCTCTGAAGGGGAGTTTGTAGTCTGAACCTGATCATTTGTGCTAGCCCGATTTCTAACAAGACGTAATGGAACCCAAAATTTCTTGGGAGGGTCATCATTTATAGAAACATAGGCATAACCCCTTCCTCTTAGGAGAAGATAGCCAGCTATCCATTTTTCATCCTCCTTGATCCAAATAGGTTTATGGGTTGTTTCTTGTCTCTGAATATCTTCTTTAAAATGTCTTTCCGCTGCAGTGTAGCTTTCCCCTTGGGGTAAGTTAAAGTAATTTAGTGTGATAAGAGTCAAAGATAGCAAATCCGTTGGTGGTAAACCTCTTTTTCTATTTTTTTGCAATTGAGTTTTTAAGGTTCTGTAAGTCCTTTCTACAATGGCCTGTCCCCTACAATTGTAAGGAATTCCTCTGAGATGTCTTATCTGCCATTCCTTACAAAAAAATTCAAAAGTTTTGCTAACATAGGCTGGCCCATTATCAGTTTTTATAGAATATGGAATACCCATCACAGAGAAACATTGTAAAAGAAAACTACAAGCAGCCTTAGATTTTTGAGAAGACATGGGAATTGCCCACATAAACCGAGAATAAGTGTCCACCACAACATGAAGATAAGGTTTCCTTGGAAATAAATCTATTTGAGTTATATCCATTTGCCAAAGTTCGTTAGATTGTAAGCCTCTTGGGTTTGCTCCTGCTATGTGAGTCTTTTTTGTTAACGGTGCACATACGTTGCAGTTTTCTACAATTTCTCTAGCTTGCCTCCATGGAATTTGGTAATTCACATGTAAACGGCGAGCATTTGTGTGTAGGGCTGAATGTTCCTCTACAGGTGATTTAAATATAGGCATTGCTAGCAAGTCAGCAGTTTTATTTCCTTGAGCCATAGGTCCTGGAAGACCTGAGTGGGCTCTAATATGTGTGATGAAGATGGGCTCAGTTCGTTTTTGAAGAAGCTGCTGTAATTGTTTAAGTAAGTCCTGTATGATCGGGTTATTAGCATTAAGGGATGCAGTGGCTATCACATGACATAAATTTAACACATACAAAGAATCAGAAACTATATTCATGGCTTCAGATACATTTTCTAATAGGTAAATTAACGTTGCTAAATCAACTTTCTGTGCAGATTTATATTTGGTATCTATGGTCATATTAATGTTGTCTCCAGTTATTCCTCCTTTTCCATTTTGGGATCCATCAATGTAAAAAACCTTGGCATTGGGAATAGGGGAATCCCAAACAATTGAAGAAATAACAAACTGAGTTTTCTTTAAAAAGTCCCAAATTTTTCCTGCTGGATAATGGGAGGATATTTCTCCTGTGAAATCTGAGAGGGCCCTTTGTAGAGATTCATTAATTGGCAATATTGACTCAATTTCCTTTTTGGTACTGGCAAAACTATTATATCTGGGTCAAAACCTAGTAAAGATATAGATCTGAGTCTTGCCTTGATAATAATCTCTGAAATCAGTTGCAAGTAGGGGACTACTGAGCGAGGTTGTTTGTTATGTAAATACACCCATTCCAAAGGTCCTGACTGTTGCATCAAGGCCCCTGTGGGGGTTTCTATAGTAGGGAAGATTAATAGTAATACCTTTTCTCCTGGGATGAATCTTGAGAGAAATGATTTTTGTAATCTGCTCAAGAAGATGTCCAATTCATTTTTGGCAGCTGTTGTTAAATTTCTCGGGCTATCTAAAGCAGGGTCACCCTCCAACGTTTTAAACAGATTAGATAACTCTGCATTTGGGATTCCTAGTGCAGGGTGGAGCCAATTTACGTCACCTAAAAGTCTCTGAAAATCATTAAGCGTTCTGAGGTTTTCTTTTTTGATAGAAAATTTTTGTGGACGTATAGACGTCCGGTCCAAAATAAAACCCAAATATTGATACGGTGGCATTATCTGTATTTTTTCTAAAGCTATTTTCAGTCCTGATGTTTGTAAACAGTCAGTAACATAAGAGTATAATTCCTGTAAATCTGTTTCGTTGTTCATTGTGAGCAAGATATCATCTGTATAATGAAATATCATGGCTTGAGGAAATTTTTCACGAGCAGGGCTCAAAACCTTATCTACAAAAAACTGACACATGGTTGGTGAATTCAGCATGCCTTGGGGGAGAACAGTCCATTGGAAACGTCTGCAGGGATGGGTATTATTGAGAGAAGGAACTGAGAATGCAAAACGTTTTTTATCATCTGGGTGGATAGGAATATGGTAGAAGCAGTCTTTCAGATCAATTATAATTAGTGGACATTCCTTTGGAATAACTACAGGTGATGGTAAACCAGTCTGCAATTTGCCCATAGGTATCATGGATCAATTTATAGCTCTAAGATCCATCAAAAGTCTCCATTTACCGGATTTCTTTTTTATAGTGAATATAGGTGAATTCCATTGAGAAAAAGATGGTTCAATATGTCCTAAACTTAGCTGTTCCTCCACTAATTCTGTCAGCACCTTTAATTTATCAGTTTTAAGGGGCCACTGACCTGTCCAAATTGGTTCATCAGATTTCCATTTTATTTTTATTGGTGCTGGTGTTTTTACGGCAGTGGCCCCCACTAAAAATTTTTGGTTTTTAAATCAAAAGAAGGTTCGGGCTCTTCTGGAGCTAATGGGATGTGGAATTCTGCTTTCCACTGTTTGTGTAGGTCACAGCCCCACAGGGATGGTGAAAATGGGCCCACGTGAGGTCTGATTATTGCTTTTTGATTTTCTGGGCCGTAAAATAGTATAGTCCTCGTACTCAACAGACAGGAACTCAGGCCTCCTATTCCTTCTAGGGAATACGGGATTTCCTGAAGAGGCCAATTTTCTGGCCATTCTTTATCAGAAATTACGGTAACCTGAGCACCCGTATCTATCATTCCATCAAAGGGTTTGCCTTCCAAGTGAAGTTTGATCATTGGGTGTTCATCTTTACATTTAGTAACCAGAGCCACGATTGGGTTTTGAGCAGCACCCGGATCTGTGCTTCCAAAACCTCCAATTCTAGTCTTATCTGAAGTCCCAAATTTGACATAAGGCACTATTACTATCTGGGCAATCGCTTCTCCTTTTTTAAAGGTCCATGTAACTGGTACAGTAATAACTACAATGATTTCTCCCATGGAATCTGAGTCAATGAGACCAGTGATTACTGATATACCCTTTATGTTGAGGGAACTTCTGCCAAGAATCAAACCCATGGTATCTGGGGGTGGCGGGCCTACAATGCCAGTTTCTAACATGTAAGGGCATGCTCCTGGGTAAATTGTAATGTCCTCTGGGCATAATATGTCTAATCCGGCATTCCCTGAAGTAGAGTGAATTAATTCCCTTATCGTGATGAATTTTCTTGGGCTGGGCTTGGAAGGATTATTGTCTGTGAACTTTGCCCCTGATTTGGAAGGGCCTGGGGGGAGGCCCTGTAGGCGTTTCCCTGCATCTTGTATGTGTGTTCTTGGGGAGCTGAATTTATAAGGAGACGACAATTTCTTTTGATATGTCCCTGTTTTCCACAATGGTAGCAGGCGATTTGCCTCCTGGGGACTGTGTTGAAACCTCTACTTAGGTTATTATTAATGAGGTTTCTGGATCTGCAATCTTTCGCCCAGTGGCGACCCCTTTTGCATTTTGGGCAAAGACCTGGTTTCCGGAAAGTGTTCTGTCCCGGAGGGGAGTAAGTCATTGTTCCCTTGGTAACTGGGAAGGTTTGTACTGAGTCTAAGTGGGGTGGGGGTTGGGGTTCCACATAGACATTCCGGCAGGCATAAAGGTAATCATTCAGATCTGACTTTTCATTTAATGTATTCAATACTAATCTACAGGCTGAATTTGCATTATGATAGGCCAAAGATTTTACTAGGAAGTTTCTAATCTCCTCATCTTCCACCTGTAACTTCAGAGCATCTTTAATCTTACCTACAAACTCTGCAAATGACTCATAAGGGCCTTGGGTAATTTTTAAAAAGTTTCCTCTACCAATGCTGTTAGAATCAATTTTTTCCCATGCTGACAATGCAATCTCCCTGATTAAATTTAAGATTTCCTTAGGTAAAGCTGCTTGTGTCTGAATATTTGCAAATTGATTTTCTGCCATCAATAATTCATACGATAGAGTAACACCTGCCACTTGCTTTTTCATACCATCCGGACTATATAATTTAGCTTTTACGCCTTCTGAATAGTACATTTTCCATTCAGTTCGCTGTTTAGACGACAGGCATATTTCAGCAATTCTTTTAAAATCATACAAAGTCCAAGATGAGTTATGACTCCAAAGTCTTAATAACTCCACACTGTATGGCGATTTTGGCCCATTTTCTTTACATGATCTTTTAAACCGATCTAATTCTTCCATCTGATAGGGTACATAGTTAGAAACATTTACCCCGTCTATAGGGGATAAGGCCTGATTAGCAAAATTATTCTGAATAGAGCTCTGAGACCGAGCATGTGGTTCATCGTTTGAATATGCTCTGCTCTGCGATTCAATTTTGTGACTAGAAGGAGGCATACTTCGTGGAGTTTGCACTGGAGGTAGATCATTATCTGAGTCACTACTGTCAAGCAATTCACTAGAATCAGGCTTAACATTCTGAGTTGTTTTTCTTCCAGCAAAAATTTCTATATTGTTGATGGTGGAGCTGGATTCGTCAGCCTGCACCTTGGTCTGAGTTTTCGTCAGATAAATTTCCTTATTATCTATACTGGTTTTAGCCTCACCATTTCTACACTTTCTATTTCCTAAATAGAAATAATAGCAAATAACTATGCTCATAATAATAACGTTAGTCAACACAGAAATTCCACAAACTATGATGGCTAGAGACACTACACTTTTCATTTGAAATATAGACCACAACCATCCAACTGCAGTGATTGTCCTTAGATCAAAACCAATTAGTTTTAAACAAAATGGAATGATCCACTTGTATACTAGAGCACCAATGCGTAAGACTAAGGGTGGTAAAATCCACATGACTAACCACAGAAACCATTTGATGGTCAGCATAGGAAATTTCCAATGAAATATTTCACTTACAGTTCTGAGGGTCCAGGGTTCAGGTCCCTGTCCGGGCACCATTATGTAGCAGGTCAGCCCCTGAAGAGGTTGACTGATGGAGGGATGGAGAATGAGGCCCTTTTCTTCCAGCTCGGAGCACGCGTCTGCCACCCTGTCTAGCCCACGGTTCTGAGGTGAAACGGCGGGTAAACAGCTCGCAGACAATCAGGCTCGTGGAAATATTTCCTTTATTCGGATGGACAAAACTGAAGTCCAAAGACTCAGATTCAGTTCCAGCCAGCAAAAGGCCCCCGCCTTCCACAGACCCTTGTTCTTATACTCCAGAGTCAGGTCCCACCCCATGGTGGGATCAGATACCAACCAATGGTGGAAGCAGAATCAGGTCCTACCCTAGGGTGGGGGCAGAATGCCAGGTCACACCCTAGGGTAGGGCACAATCACCTAATCAGATTAGGGTGAGCAACATAGTAATCCCCCAAAATATTTACATACACAACAGTGATCTTGGTTTTTGCACAAATTCTGATTTCATCTTACGGTTAGGTGATTAGATAGGACAACCTTGCTCTTAGATCAAATTGTTGCCGTTTCCTCATCAAGATGTTATATCAAAACTGGCACAAGTTGGTGCTAGAGCAGTATTAGGAATTTCCATATGGGTTCTACATCTGGGATCTGAGGTTTAGGGTTGGAAAGTCGCTCTCTGATTAAAACATTGTGTTTAAGTTGGATCCACATGACACATGCTCAGGGTGGGAAGTCAAAGTGACTTATTTTTGAAAGGACAAAATAGGGCCTTCAGTCTTTGAAATTTCTCTATCCCTCCATTGTTCCTGATTCCAAATACATCTGTGTGATAATTGATTCTTTTCTTTTCTTACAAGCCATCACGTGACCCCCATCTCTGTCAATTAGATATTCTAGCCTGGGACTTTCTACTTTTGTATCCAAAGAAGAAAAAATAGCTGGTGAGAAAATTTCCATAGTGCTGACACAGGCATGAGAAGAATCAGCACTTTGGTGTCTCTGCAGAGCCCTCTTCTTAATAAGAAAGCATCTTCACTCAGCCATGCCATTTCAGTAAACTTCACTCTTCAAAGTGGTAACTGTCTGCATCTGAGACTCATTCATTCTCCAGTCTTCTTTCTACCAACATCCTTAAAAGCAAAGCTTGAAGATGTGGGATATGCTTTAGTAATTTCTTCTTTGGCTTAAGTTTGAGTTGATTTTTGTTGCTTGCCACCAAGGACCCATAGAGATAATGAGCTACACTTTAAAACTACTTGTAAACAAGCTAATTAACTATATATATATATATATATATATATATATATATATATATATATATAAAGATATATATATATAAAGATATATATATAATTTTACCTTTATCTTATATTTTCACTCCCTTGACACCTTTGTCTGGCCTGAGAAAAGGTCTTTTTCTTTTCTTCTGATTCACTTACACTTCTATCACTCTCAAAAATTCTTTCTGATCTACTTGTCTGACTTATTCATTTGACTGCTTCTCCAGATTTCTCTCCCAACCAGGTGGGCCACATATGGAGCTTTTAATTCTGCCATCAGCTTTCTCTCTGGGTGTTCCACACCTCAGCCTCCCTCTTCATGACCATGATTGCCTTGTACTTTTACAAGGCATTTATTATTTAGTTTATGTAGCTAATTGTTCAATCAATGATTTAGTCATAGATGAAAGTATCTGTACTGCTCCAAATTGGAAACAAAAAAGAGACTTGTTACCTTATTTAAAATAATCTCTGAAGTAGTTTATATTGATATATTAAAAAGAGCATCTGAGTTCCTTTATCACTGTTGTATCTGCCTAACCTAAAATAAAAGTTACTATAAATCACCTCTTTTGCAATAATGTTTCTGAAGCTTGAAAGTATTTATTGACTATCTGCTCTTACTATGTCCCTCACAAAAGGACTTTATCAGCTGTATGCAAATGAAATAAAGTAGCAGAGGGGAAAACGAGATCAGTTCATACCACAAACATATAGAACTTATTTTGTTCCTAAAGAAATTATAATTTGGGCTAGAGAAATAGCATGGAGGTAAAGCATTTGCCTTGCATGCAGAAGGTCAGTGGTTAGAATCCCGGCATCTCCTATGATCCCCTGAGCCTGCCAGGAGCGATTTCTGAGTGTAGAGCCAGGAATAACCCCTGAGCGCTGCCGGGTGTGATCCAAAATCCAAAAAAATATTATGATTTCATCCGTGATACTTTTATTTAAAAGATACTTAATAAAATGACTTTGGGAGTTAATGCTAATATGGTTTGGAAGGAAAGAGCAAAAAATAAGATCAGTAATGTAACTTTAAATAAAAAGAAGGGGAGAAATTACATGTCCCCAGAAATCAAAAGAACAGATGTAGTCTTAGAATAATCTAGATGTTTGGTTTGTCCAAGTAGAAAGTTCAGAAAGCAAAATATACTTTAGAGTTGGGTATAATTGAGGGTCGTTTATAGAATTTTTTTTAATAGTTTGCTTCAAAACTCTAGTGAAGAGCAATACAATGATATTCAGTGGTATTAATGATGCAAATGATTGATAATCATGGGAATGATTATGACAGGTAGGTAAAAATTAGATGCATAGTGGAAAGGAATAAGTAATAGACATAAAATAACTTCTCATTTCCTCACATAAATACAGAATAGAAAGAAGAGTCATTAAAGAAGTGGGAGTGAATGGAAAACATTTCTGTTGTATTGTTGCTACTTAGCTAACATTTTAGGGGCAAAAGGTAACCAGTCAAAGAATCAGAAATGGGGACAGACCGTAGCCTGACTTTAGTGAAAAGTGGCTTACCTTGAGGAATCAAAGCAGAAGTGGAGTTTCTCCTATTTCCTCCTAGTCTTATGAAATGGTGACATACAGCAGACTATATGAAACCTTCATGAGAATAACTCCAACATGTGACCAAGTCCTTTGATGTAATTGAAAACAATATATAATCTTTTTTAACCCATATCTTGGTTGGGATAATTTCTCACATTTAGAAAGTACCAGAAACAGAATTTCTAGTTAAGCATCAAAAAAGGACTACTATTATTCTAGGTTAACCCATTACATCTACAGCAACTGATCAATAATCATAAAAGTCTATATTATAGTAACTATATAAACATTATTACAGATCTGAAAAACACGGTAGCTCAACTGAAAAACTCAATGGATGGCCTCGCCAGCAGGGTAACAGCAGATAAGGAGAGAATCGCAGTACTGGAAGAAGAGATGCAGAAAAACTCAACACAACATAAGAAATTGGAAAAGGACCATAGACAAACAAATAGGCAATGGAAAATATACTCAAGGAATGTGAACAGATGAAAATAGAAATCTTTGATAAACTCAACAGAAACAACATAAGAATCATAGGAGTTCTAGAGACCCAGGTAGATCTCCAGGAAGAATCAACTGTCAAAGACATCATCAAAGAGATACTCTCAGAGTTAAAGACTACATGCTATCAAATCCTGCATGCCCAAAGAGTACCAGCTAAACGAGACGCAAAGAAAAACACCCCAAGACACATCCTCCTTACAATGACAAATCCTACAGAGAGAGATAGAATACTGAAAGCAGCAATATCAAAAAGAAAAATTACATTCAAAGGAGCATCCCTAAGACTTACAGCAGACATGTCACAAGAAACTCTCAAGACTAGAAGACAGTGTTGGGATATTGTGACAAGACTGAATGAAATGAATGCCTCACCGAGAATACTGCACCCAGCCCGACTCACGTTCAGGTTCAATGGAAGAATACATAGTTTCATGGATAAACAACAGCTCAGAAACTTCAAAGACGAAAAATCAGCCATAAAGGAAAAAATGACAGGTCTACTCTAAGATAAGAGAGACCAACAAACACAGCAAATTTGCCTACAAAGATGACATTAAATCCTATGACAATCATCTCCCTCAGTGTCAATGGACTAAATTCATCAAGTAAAAGACACAGAGTGGCATAAATCCTATGACAATCATCTCCCTCAGTGTCAATGGACTAAATTCATCAAGTAAAAGACGCAGAGTGGCAAAATGGATCAAAAAGATGAATCCAACCTTCTGCTGCCTACAAAAAACACATCTGAATAGTCAGAACAAACATAGACTCAAAATCAGGGGTCCTCAAATTTTTTAAAAGGGGGCCAGTTCACTACTGTCCCTCAGACCATTGGAGAGTCTGACTATAGTAAAAACAAAACTTATGAATGAATTCTTATGCACATTGCATATATCTTATTTTGCAATGAAGAAACAAAACAGATACAAATACAATATGTGGTCTGCGGGCCATATTTTGAGGACCACTGCTCAAAATCAAAGGCTGGAGGAAATTAATCCAAGCAAACAACACTCTCAAAAAAGCTGGGGTGGCCATATTAA
Organism: Suncus etruscus; assembly: GCF_024139225.1. Taxonomy (NCBI): domain Eukaryota; kingdom Metazoa; phylum Chordata; class Mammalia; order Eulipotyphla; family Soricidae; genus Suncus; species Suncus etruscus. The sequence continues at coordinate 106,567,438 of NC_064855.1, read as the reverse complement.
TATCTGATGACACCAACTTTATACTCAGAAAAGTGCTAAGGGACAAAGATGGACACTATGTACTAATCAAGGGATATGTGCAACAGGAAATCAGACTATTAAAGATATATGCACCTAATGAGAGACCAGCAAATTATCTAACAGAGTTACTGACAAATCTGAAAAAGAAATCAATAATAACACAATAATTGTGGGAGACCTCAACACGGCCCTATCAACACTTGATAAGTCAACCAGACTGAAACCCAACAAGAACATACTAGCCCTGAAACGAGTAATGGAAGAAAGAGGACTAGTAGATATATACAGGGCACTCCATCCCAAAAAACCTGGATAAACAATCTTCTCCAATGTACATGGGTCATTCTCCAAGGATAGACTACATGCTGACACATAAAACATACCTCCATATAATCAAGAGGATAGAAATCTTACAGGGTACCTTTGCTGACCACATGGCTCTGAAATTAGATGTGAACTACAAAGCCACGCAGAAGAAAAACTTAAACAATTGGAAATTAAACAGCCTGCTACTGAACAACCAGTGGGTCCAAGATGAAATCAAGAGGAAATCAAAACTTTTCTGGAAACAAATGATAATGAAGACACAAACTGCCAGAATCTATGGGACACAGCAAAAGCTGTCCTGAAAGGAAAATTTATAGCTCTTCAAGCACACATCATGAAGGAAGAAGGGGCATACCTGAATAACTTAAGATGCAGCTCAAAAAATTATAAAATGACCAACAAAAGGACCAAAAATAGGGAGACAGAAGGAAATAACAAAACTGAAAGTGGAAATCAATAAAGTGGAAACCCAAAAAATAATCCGAAAGATCAATGAAAGCAGAAGTTGGTTCTATGAAAAAATAAACAAGATCGATAGACCATTGGCAAAACTCACAGAGAAAGAAAGAGAAACCTAATAACCTGTATTATAAATGAGAAGGGGGAGATCACAACTGATACTGCAGAGATCCAAAGGGTAGTCAGAGACTACTTTGAGTAAGTTTATGCTACTAAATATGAGAACCTAGAAGAAATAGATAAATTCTTGTGGCAGGCTACAAAATTAATACACAGAAATCAATGGCCTTTTTATACACCAATAATGATAGAGAAGAAATGGACGTTAAGAAGGCATTCCCATTCACATTAGTGCCACACAAACTCAAATATCTTGGAGTCAACTTGACCAAAGATGTGAAGGACCTTTACAAAGAAACTATAAAGCCCTGCTCCAAGAAATAAGAGAGGACACACGGAAAGGGAAACAAATACCCTGCTTATGGATTGGCAGGATTAACATTATTAAAATGGCAATACTCCCCAAAGCATTATACAGATTTAGTGCAATTCCCTTAAAAATACCCATGACATTCTTCAAAGAAGTGGATCAAACACTTATGAAGTTTATATGGAACAAGAAACATCCTCAAATAGCTAAAGCACTCCTAGGGAAAAGGAAAATGGGAGGCATTACTTTCCCCAACTTTAAACTGTACTACAAAGCAATAGTTATCAAAACAGCATGGTATTGGAATAAAGACGTCAAACCCTCAGATCAGTGGAATAGGCTTGAGTTCTCAGAGAACATTCCCCAGACATACAACCACCTAATTTTTGACAAAGGAGCAAGAAATCCTAAGTGGAGCAGGGAAAACCTCTTCAACAAGTGGTGCTGGCAGAACTGGTTAGCCACTTGCAAAAAAGTGAACATAGACCCCCAGTTAACATCATGTACAAAGGTAAAATCCAAATGGATTAAAGACCTTGATATCAGACCTGATACCATAGGTATATAGAACAACACGTCGTTAAAACACTCCATGACATTGAGGCTAAAGACATCTTCAAGGAGGAAACTGCACTTTCCAAACAAGTGGAAGCAGAGATCAACAGATGGGAATACATTAAGCTGAGAAGCTTCTGCACCTCAAAAGAAATAGTGCCCAGGATACAAGAGCCATACACTGAGTGGGAGAAACTATTCACCCAACACCCATCAGATAAGGGGGTAATATCCAAAATATACAGGGCACTGACAGAACTTTACAAGGAAAAAACATCTAATCTTGTCAAAAAATGGGGAGAAGAAATGAACAGACGCTTTGATAAAAAAAGAAATACAAATGGCCAAAAGGCACATGAAAAAATGCTCCACATCACTAATCATCAGGGAGATGCAAATCAAAACAACGATGAAATACCAGGTCACACCACAGAGAATGGCATACATCACAAAGAATGAGAACAATCAGTATTGGCGGGAATGTGGAGAGAAAGGAACTCTTATCCACTACTGGTGGGAATGCTGTGTAGTTCAACCTTTATGGAAATCAATATGGAGATTCCTCCAAAATCTGGAAATTGAGCTCCCATTCGACCCAGCTATTCCACTTCTAGAATATACCCTAAGAACACAAGAATACAATACAAAAACCCCTTCCTGACACCTATGTTTATTGCAGCACTATTCACAATAGCCAGGCTCTGGAAGCAACCAAGATGCCCTTCAACAGATGAATGGCTAAAGAAACTGTGGTACATATACACAATGGAATATTATGCAGCCATCAGGAGAGATGAAGTCATGAAATTTTCCTATACATGAATGAACATGGAATCTATCATGCTGAGTGAAATAAGCAGAGGAAGTGAGATAGATGCAGAATAGTCTCACTGATCTATGGGTTTTAAGAAAAATAAAAGTAATTTTGCAACAATCTTCAGAGACAATGAGAGGAGGTCTGGAACTTCCAGATCACGTCATGAAGCTCACCAGAAAGAGTGATGAGTGCAGTTATAGAAATAACTACACAGAGAACTACCATAACCATGTGAATGAATGAGGGAACTGGAAAGCCTGTCTGGAGTACAGGTGGGGGTGGGGTGGGATGGAGGGAGATTTGGGACATTGGTGGTTGGAATGTTGCACTGGTGAAGGGGATGTTCTTTACATGACTGAAACCTAATCACAATCATATATGTAATAAATATTTTTAAATAGAGAAAAAAGAAAAGAAATAAATGTTATGATAAAAGAAGAAAATAAATCATGACTTCTGCAGTTAACAAATTCAGCCCTTTACATCATTTACCTTTATTTTCATGTGTAATGAAAACACTTCAGATTTATGCTTTTCAAAATTCCAAATCTACAAGGCTCTGTTTTTAGCTGTGTTTCTATACTTATCTATGATTCACAAAAATTATTTTTACAATCAATGATTTAAACGCTTTGTCAAATTTCCCACATTATTCTATCCCTTTGAGTTTTGTTGTTTTTGTTGCTGTTGTTTTAGTTGTTTTGTTCTTGGGCCACACCCAGCAGAGTTGAAGGCTACTCCTGGTTGTGTGCTCAGAAATGGTTCCCAGTAAGTTTTGGGAAACATGGGTTTCTGGATATTAAGCCTAGGATGGTCATACATAAGGCAAATGCCCTATCTACTGTAATATTGCTCCTCGCTTCTACTGTCTAGTCTTATGAGTTGAACATTGTTTTTATTTCACATATTTGACTATATTTCTCACTAATTTTCATCACAGGATGACCTCAAAGTACTTCTGTACTGATGCAAATGCAGGATTTTTTTCAAAGAATTTTATTTTTTAATTAGGCACTATGATATACGAATGTGTGCATGGTAAAGTTACAGATATATAATGTTCCTACATCATTTCCATCTCGAATATTGAGGTCTCTCCAACCAGTATTTCCTTTGTTAGGCTTTATTTATAAGCCTTTTTAAGGCTTTATTCATTTATAGCTGTGGATTTCCAAGTAAGGTGTTCAGTTTCTTATACATATTAACTCACATGTAGGGGGTTAATTGGTTGCAGACCAATTGGTCTGCAAATAGACTACTGTTTAATTGACATAAATATAACAGCTGTTACTTCCAAAACAGAAACTTCCTGTTAATTTTTTAGGTAAGAATAGTTTTTCTCTTATACATTGGTTGAAAAGTCATGACTTTATAAACTCTCTGCTTTAATTCTTAGGTACTTAAACTGAAACCATGTTAATTTTTCTGTTCCAAACCCCATCATACTCAGTCTAATAGCTTTTGTCCTCTGGTCACAACTGTGACTTCCCTCCAGGAAGCATTCCAAAAATTTAACCCAGCCTACTATTCCCACCACTGCAACTATTCTATCTCTACCTATCTGGTAGTCTTTTCTATATACATGTTGAACACATTTAATGTCATCCTTTCTTTAATTATATTATTTTCTGTCAACTTGTATTTCACTAGACTGTAAACTCAATTTGTTTGCCTTTATGAATTTGTCTATCATTTACTTATATACGCTCAACAAATATTTGCTAAGTAAATCTATTTCTTTTTTTCTAAGAGAGAAATTGAGTATAACTAATTTGAACAAGAGATACTAAAATATGGTCATATAATCTTCTATTGCATGCATATGCCATTGTATATATGCTTGTATATATACATTATATATTATGTATAAATACTATATATAAATTATATATATTAGATAAATTGTATATGTAAATTATTATTAATTTGTCTGTCATTGAGAATTTGTTTTTTCCATATTCTGCTCATTATATTCAGAACTACAGTGATTATAGGTACGGAAGGCAGCTATGCTCATCACTATACCACCATGCCACTGCATATAACATTTTGAATTAACGTGTTTGTTATGGGGCGGATAGACAAATAGCACCAAGTAAGGTGGGAGGAACAGTGAGAGTAATGATAAGGTGGACTGTTTTTGGCATAAAGACTCTCACTGCTCATGGCTAATTTGGTTGACATAACTCTAATCAAAAGCATAAGTGTTTAACATCTTTTAAGACATGTGACCCAAACTATGACTACTAATACCTGAAAGAAACACTGGAATTTGTGTTAAGCAACCACCAAATGTTAGACACAAGACCATCAATGTGTTAAGTTAAAACAAAATAACTGCTTTCCAAGATTGTGTGACAAGTTGAGACTGAAGGACTTAGACACTGATACTGATGCAGAGGCTGGAAATGGAAAATTGTACACCTGAATATAAATTTTAGTAGTATTTCAAATCATGGTGTTTTAATAAAAACTGAAAAGTAAAAAATAATGACAGTAACTGCTATCACTTTTTAATATATCTTATGACAAGAGAAGGATAATTGTGCTACTTTTCAATGAACACCACATTACTTGGACCTTTTCATCTTTCATATCATCCAGTACTATGGAAGCATAGTTATACATTGCAAAGTACATATTTGTATAGACTCATTATACTGATTGATTTGAGGATATCTGACTACTTTATAATATCTGACAGGCCTATTATAGCCAACGGCATAGATTGGACTCCTCCTGCAAAGGGATCTAGTTTTAGTTAAGAACGAATAATGTCGCTTGTTCAATTGATCCAATATCTATCAGACAATGGCTGTTCTTGAAACTTCACCACAGAGAGGTGACCATGATCCTGTGTCCACCAAGAATTCATTCATTCATTCTTCATTCTTCTTTCTTTCTTTCTTTCTTTCTTTCTTTCTTTCTTTCTTTCTTTCTTTCTTTCTTTCTTTCTTTCTTTCTTTCTTTCTTTCTTTCTTTCTTTCTTTCTTTCTTTCTTTCTCTCTCTCTCTCTCTCTCTTTCTTTCTTTCTTTCTTTCTTTCTTTCTTTCTTTCTTTCTTTCTTTCTTTCTTTCTTTCTTTCTTTCTTTCTTTCTCTTTATCATCTATCTATCTATCATCTATCTATCTATCTATCTATCATCTATCTATCTATCTATCTATCTATCATCTATCTATCATCATCATCTATTTATCTATCATCTATCTATTTACCTATCATCTATCTATCTATCTATCTATCTATCTATCTATCTATCTATCTATCTATCTATCTATCTAACATCTGTCTGTCCATTTGTCCATCATCCATCCATTCATCTATCCATCCATCCATTCATCCATCCATTTATCTCCTATTCATCCACTCATCCTACTCTATCTACCTACCTATCATCTATCTACCTCTTCAATTAATCAATCTATCTATCTACTTATCTGTCTGTCTATTTTGGGGGGGGCACACCATATGGCACTTAGGGGTTACTCCTGACTCTGTACTCAAGAACTGCTCCTGGAAGGATCAGGGGACCATATGAAATATGAGGAATCAAATCGATGTCAAATGCATGCAAGGCAAATGCCCTACAGGACGGTTGATCCCTGACATCCCATATGGTCCCCCAAAGGTAGGAGCGATTTCTGAACACATAGCCAGGAGTAACCCCTGAGCATCACCGGTGTGGCCCAAAAACCAGGAAAAAAAAGTGAAATCATATGTTGGAATGCTGTGTTTAACATTTAGAGTAAAGTTCAAACTTTCTCAAAATAGCTGAACAGTTTTATTCCAGTAATACTCCAGCAATATACAAGGGTGCCATTTTTTTTTTGAAAACAAAATAACTGCTTTAATGGATGGGTAGTGCTATTTTATGATAGTTCTTATTTATGTTCTCTGATGGTTGAGGATGGTTCATAAATATTTACTGATCATTGGACTGATTTTTAAATGCTTTGTCAATATTTAATTAGGTTGTTTTCCTTCTATTGTTGTGTTTAATTATATATTCTTGATACCTTATTCTAATATATAATTTATTTTTCTGCCATTTGGAAGTTGGCTTTCAACTTTATAATGTTCCTTGCTGTACTAAAATTATAATTATATTAAAGAGCAATTTAACTTTTTCTTTCTCTTTTCTTCTTTCTTTCTTCTTTTCTCTTTCTTCTTTCTTTCTTCCTTCCTTTCTTCCTTCTTTCTTTTATTCTCTTTCCTTCTTTTTTCTCTCCCTCCTCCCTCCCTCCCTCCCCTTTCCTTCCTTCCTTCTTTCTTTCTCTCTTTCTTTTTCTTTCTTTCTTTCTTTCTTTCTTTCTTTCTTTCTTTCTTTCTTTCTTTCTTTCTTTCTTTCTTTCTTTCTTTCTTTCTTTCTTTCTTTCTTTCTTTCTTATTTCTTCTTTCTTTTATTCTCTTTCTTTCTTTTTTCTCTCCCTCCTCCCTTTCTCCCTCCCTTTTTCCTTCCTTCCTTCTTTCTTTCTCTCTCTTGCTTTCTTTCTTTCTTTCTCTCTCTTTCTTTCTCTCTCTCATTCTTTCTCTCTCTTTTCTCTCTTTCCTTCCTTCCTTCCTTCTCTCTCTTTCTTTTCTTTCTTTCTTTCTTTCTTTCTTTCTTTCTTTCTTTCTTTCTTTCTTTCTTTCTTTCTTTCTTTCTTTCTCTCTCTCTCTCTCTCTCTCTCTCTCTCTCTCTCTTTCTTTCTTTCTTTCTTTCTTTCTTTCTTTCTTTCTTTCTTTCTTTCTTTCTTTCTTTCTTTCTTTCTTTCTTTCTTTCTTTCTTTCTTTCTTTCTTTCTTTCTTTCTTTCTTTCTTTCTTTCTTTCTTTCTTTCTTTCTTTCTTTCTTTCTTTCTTTCTTTCTTGTTTGTATTAGGTGCACATCCTGAGTTGCTTAGTGATTGCTCTTGGCCTAGCACTCAAGAATCACTCCTAGCAGTGTTCCGCATGGGATGCCTGGAAATCAAACCCAGATTGGCCTCATGCAAGGCAAACACCCTACTTACTGTACTATTACTCCAGTATATCTTTTTTCTCCTTTAAGTCAATAAATTCTTGCCTTACATCCAATTTAATCAAAATGAAGAACAGCAAATGTGTCCTTAGTCTCTTTAAGGGCACAAAATATGCAGTTACTCAGTCATTTATCCAAAAAGTTATCCACAAGTCCAAACATTAAAAAAGGAGGTTGAACACCTACTATGCTAGAAAGCTTTTTTGATTGTTTGTTTTTGGGCCAAATCCAGTGACCCTCAGGGTTTACTCCTGGCTCTGCGATCAGAAATCGCTTCCGGTTTGGGGGACCATATGGGATGCAGGGGGATTGAACTGCGGTCCACCCTAGGTCAGCAAGGCAAATGCTATATTTCTGTACCACTGCTCGGTCCCAGAGAGCTTTTTTAAATGTCTGTCAAATAATTTCTCTTTGTGAAAATGTCTTTATTTTCCTACCATGCTGAGTTTTAACTACAGGGAAAAAAATCTCATTGATCTCTCCAACTTTCACTGAATTCAGATAAGCGGACATATAAATAATAAATGCATAAGTGAAAAATATTTCTCTATTTCTTTTTGAAGTAGGGAAATATGGGCTTTCATAAAAATAATTTTGTAATAATTAGATATATGAAATATTGAGAGAGAAAAGAGAAGGAAGAGGGAATAATGACCTTTATGTATATAACAGGGCCTGATAAAATCAACTATTAAGAACTTTTTAATTGTATCTCATGGTGACTTAATATAAATTTTCTGAAATATGTGTATATTAAATTTCCATGAGATAGTTACAATGTTGTTCATGCCTTTTAGTTATACAATGTTTAACACCTATTCCTTCACCACTGCACATTTTCTGCCACCAATGTTCCTAGTTTGCTTCCCACCCTCCCCCTGCCTCTATGACAGACATTTTCCTTCTCTTTCTTTACCCATTTTTTAAAACAGTTTTTTGAAATAGATTATGGAAAGGATATCATGTATATCACCTTAATCTCCTTTACCCCCTTCACCACAAAATTTTTTTTATCTGCCTATAGCTTTTATATAAGAGATTGTGCTAGATTTGTTTGAAGTTTAGATAAAACTGTTTAACAACATAATAACATAAGAAAGAAAACTGAGTTTTCTTTTCTAAAATATTTCTTATGTAATGACTATAGGAAGTTATGAAACTTATTATTTCTATGTGTGATAGAGTTCTTTTATCTCATTATGTTAATCAGGTTTTCAATTTTTTTTCTCTAAGTAATCTTCAAACAATTAAAATGGCAACATTTAATACAGGATTGGTAGTTCCCATTAAAATATTCAAAATTTTAATCTTCTATCACATTCAGTGAAGACACATTGTTGAATCTTTGATAGGCCATTGGATTTTTGAACTGATAGTTATCAATCACTTATTTTCTTTAAGCTATGAAATAGTGCTTAAAATTTTCTTAAAGTCAAGTACTTTTGCTACACAGGACAGGTAAACTGCAAAAAACAGTCTATTCTTTGAAAAAATCACAAGATAGAGGTTTGGCAGATATTCAGAAAATGCATACTGCTAGTGCACTGAAAAATATGGCATGAGAGCCATGATGGACTGAAAATACTATATTCAATTAAGTTTAAAGTGCAATCTTTATAACAGCATTCTTAATTAGGTGACAGTTTTCATTTTTCTTCTTTCTTCAGCAGAACTTCCCAAAGCACTTGCTGATGTTAAGCAGTGCATTAGATGGCAGTGTTCACACAGTTTCCAAGACTTCTGACTAACCGTTGTTCTCTTGCACAGATCCAAATATACACCTTCATCTTGAAGTTTGCTATTTTCTTGAACTCCTTTTGTGTCATTGGCACAACTTGGGAATGGATATAAATTATAATGATTGTAGTTCTTCCACGATATAAATAAAATCGATGTCAGTGTAACTCTCTGTATTACATAAGACTGAGGGATGAAACTGGTGTGCTTCCTGTTCGTCGATATTGAAGATCATATGTAGATTCATAAAGAAATATACAATATTGTATTCTACTACCAAATCACCTATGTCTACTTGGATGTAAAAGGACATCTTTTTTATTGATAAATTTAGATGCTTGGAATCATAGTTAATATAAACTTGTTTTTAATTTAAAGCTCTTATTATATTTCACTTGTTTCTTTTATTCTCCCTTTCTCTGTAGCCTTTTCATTGACTTTGGCCCTGTGGGTCCTGTAAAAGAAACCTTTACACTAACCCTCCTTTTGCTTCTATTTATTTTTATCCTCAAATCCAATAAAGGTAATTTTCTAGGTCCAAGCCTGATTAACTCTCTTGGAGTGGAGTCCATTTGGCACAAGGACCAGATGTCAAATAATTTAATATGTCTTGAATGCCAACAGGAAAATATCTCAAAAGCCTAAGTCAAGATGCCTCATAGCATTAGGGCATTGCTTTCTTTTAGAAATTTAGCTTCAAAAGACAAATCCCCAAGTTACTGTTTTTCTCCAAATGGTTCCAGTAGTCTGCCTGCTCCAATTTCTACCACCCAGTAACATCTGTTTTCCAGTTTTCCAGAAACACAGGGACCTCTTGACCTGGTAAGGTATAATGCCATATGTTAAATCCACTTAGCCTAAATTTAGAAGCATCTTTTCTCTCTGCCCCAAGTGAGATCAAGCTAAGAGAGGAGAGGCAGAACTTCCAGAAGGAATGTCTTCAAGGATAGAGGAATAAAAGGGGCTTTGTAATCCCAGAGATTTAACCCTTTATATTCATTTCCGAAACAGCCAAAATTTGAGTAACTTCTAATGTTAAGAAATATGCACATAAAATGAAATAATTTCAAAGAGTAGAACACTTAAAATAGGATTGTTACAGAATATCTTCAGTGACCAATAATGTATATCTGATTATTGTGGAGTTTTTCACCTAAAGATATGTCTACTATTTTGTAGAAGAGGAATGTGAGAATAAGAAATACTGTTTAAATTCATAGAGGAGACTAATATTCCATCTCTTTGAGCCTCTTGTCTAAATGAGGGCATTGATGGTGGGAATGTTGCACTGGTGAAGGGGGTGTCTGTTTATGACTGAAACCCAACTACAATCATGTTTGTAATCATGATGCTTACATAAAGATTTTATAAAAAGAAAACCAAATTCTGAAAACTTAACAAATTCAATGTTTTTTAACCTCCCATATAAGAGATTAAACTACTGACTCAAATTGATCTTTAGCACAGATCATAGCAAAGCTAAAGCAAAATTAGATCGAGGTAATTCTCCATTTGCTCAGAAAATCATATGATGTGCTGGCTTAATTGTCATATTTTTCTGAGTTTAATCAGAATATACTTAGAATCTAACTTCCCCTAAATTTTAGGACCTTTAAAATGTGGCTAGTGTTATAGAGAAATTATCTTTAAGATAAAACTTCAATAGAAAACATGTCCAGTAGAAAACATTTCTATGAAAAAAGAAGTTTGTAAAGTTGAGATAGACTACATTTGCTTTTTAATATCCACCATATGTCTGGTTTTATTCAGGGACTAGAGGAGTGGGTTAGTGCTTCTTTTCACAGATTACATAAATAACACTTCTCCTATTGCTTATTTCTTGTAGGTGATAACATTTAGAATAGTACTAAATACAGTACTAGGGAAAAAACTTAAAAAAAAAAAAACTACCCCCTAATTATTAATAGAGATAGTCCACTAATAGACTTTGGCTAGTTAATATTAGTTAATATTTTGTATTTCAAAGTTTTAAGAGTTGTGAGTTGTTTGATACCAGAGAGTCTGTGATTTCTGGAGTTTTAATATGAATATTAATGTTATTATTTCTATTTCCTGTGATCTTCTTTCCATGACTATCTTTAAGGCAGGGTCTAAGACTAATAATCAAATCAAGAACTTAAGTTTTACAGAAAAGGTCCAGCAACATCCTTCCATATTTGATTTTCTTCTCGAGTTAATTAATTCCCTTAAGGACACCAAACACCACATTTCCATCCTTCTTCCTTCCATCTCTATTATCCAAGCGCAAATGGACCTTGCCTTGTTTTCTGCCCAGAGGGAAAGAAAGCACTAACATTTGTGCTGTTCTCTCTTGTCCAGGCACTATGCTAACCTGTTACATATGTGGTGGTATAATATTTCAAAGTGCTAATTGTCCGCTATAACTGCCAATTCTTCCCAGCTTGGCAGCTAAATGGAAAAGCAACATGGCTGTGGGGACGATTTACAGTGGGGAGCAAAGTCCTTTAGCTTTAAAGTTCAAAGGGCACCATCTGGGTATGAGAAAGGAAAATTTCTGAAAAGGAATGCATTCAGGGAGAACAGGTTTTTCCTCCTTGGCTGAAACCAAAGAGATAAAGGGGGCTGGACTGGCAACTAAGTCATCTCCAAAGTCTTCTATTCCCCCAAATGCTTTATGATCTTTTTTACTTCCCTTCTTGGAACTGTGTTGGCTTCTGCCTTGTTTCAGAGGCCATCCAGACAGAATCAGCAGTTTCCCAAAGGATAACAGATTGAGGTGCTGGAACAAAAAGGGAACAAGGGAACACAGTGATCATTGACTGAAGGATGGATGAAACACTTAGTTGAAGTCTTGACTTATAAACCGAAATGTGTTCCAAAATTTCTAGCAACAACTCAAAAGAAAAGAGGGGCTTAAAAAAACAAACAAAACCCGACTTATATTGGGCAGCATTAATTCTAAACATGTTGGGCAAAGAAGTGTGTGTTTGGCTGTCTTTATTGATGTAGGGTTGAGCTAGTGTGATATAAGAATCTATATTTTGGGGGGCCGGAGAGAGAGCACAGTGGTAGGGCTTGCATGCGGCCGATCCAGGACCAACGATGGTTCGCATCTCAGCGTCTCCTCACCTGCCAGGAGCGAGTTCTGAGCACAGAGCCAGGAATAGCTTCTGAGCACCACCAGGTGTGACCCAAAAAAATCAAATTAAAAAAAATACATAAATTTGGGATCGGAGTGTAGCACAGAAAGGAGAGCATTTGTTTGCATATAGCTGAGCAGGGTTTAATCCCCGGCATCCCATATGGTTCCTAGGGCTTTCCAGGAGTGATCTCTGAGCACAGAGCTAGGAGTAACTCCTGAGCTCCAACAGGTATTGTAAACAAACAAATAAAAAAGAATCAATAAATTTTAGGGTTTATTTTTCTGCACAAAAAACCATGGATATTTATGACAGGGAAATATAAGCATGCCACAGTGATATACTATGAACATGGAAACTCATATACCTCATGTACAGTAAAAGGTAGAAGTTATTTTTTTAGAAAGGGTACTGAAGTGTCTATCCATAACCATTATTTCTAGCCTGGGGTCTGAGGTTCTTACTAATGTGGGGAGGAGGAGGAGGAGCCTTCGCTCTTGGTACTCAGGGGTTACTCTTGGCTTTGTGTTCAGGGTGTGCTCCTGGTGCTCACAGCACTATAAGTGAGGTGCCAAGTTCAAACCTGCACCTCATATGCAAAGCATACCCTCAAGCCCATAGAATTAGCTCTCCAAGCTGGGTCTGAGGTTCTTATCAGGACAAAAGTCTAGGATCCATGGTGGCTAAGAGAATGCAGCTTTGTAGCTTCTCCCAAAGAGGAATGACCACAACCTCTGAACTAGAAACCTCAGGTCAGCCTGTTTTTGTTTACTAAAGCCCAAAGAGTTTATCAAAATGTTGCTTGAGGGTGGAAAAAAAAAGTTGTAAATTTTTGATCATTTGATTATAACTGAAGGCAAATCTTTCAATGTTTCCTCCTTTGCAAGTGGATAGCCAAACAGGCTTTTCTCAGTCCTCCATCTCAATTCTTCTCCCTTTCTATTCAGACTTTTCCAAGGGTCCAGACATTATTTTCAAGGAATCACTAAGAGACTTTTCTAATCTTTGTAGACAATCTTTTGAATTTCATCAGTTTTTTTTTTTCCAGGCTGCCTTTTTTATTCAACTCCATGTCTTCTCTTCCTCTTTTGTTGTCTGGGATTTTCATGTTCCTTGCCTTTTCTCTTTCTTTTTTGTGCCAATTGCCCTAATTCTTTCTATGCACCATTCTTCTGTGTTTACATTTTTTCTCTCTTGTAATAGTCTAGTAGGGTATAGGATGAGTGGAATCATTTCCCTGAGAAAATTGTCTTTTTAGAAAGAAGAGCTTGACATTCAAAAGTGAACTTTTAAGACAGTTACAAGAAATCCTCTTCTCCAAAAACCAAACTCAACCCAAGCCTTTCTTGTTACTTCCCGAGCTTCTATTTTTTTAATTTGCATGTTAGGAAACTACAACAGTATTAAAGTTTATGCTATCAATATATAGCGATTACATCCCACTAATACCCTCGTGCCCAGGGTCCTCCAATACTGTCCCTACCTTGGTCCAGTTTGGTCTTTTTTCTCTTCAATCTATTTCTGTTTGGTAATTAGTTATAAATCTTAATAAATACTGTAACTGCATAGGAGAGGCACATTGTCATCTCAACATTGTGAACCTGGGATGTGAAACCCAACACCTTAGTAGTCAGAGTAAAAGTACTGTTACTATTGGTAAATACTTGAAGTTGTGAACTAAAGGAGAATGACAGAGCTGAGTTATCAGGCCTTCTCAATCACCACTTTTTCCTGCTGCTCTGCCTCTGTCATGATGTCCTAGTACTGTGCTACAGTAAATACTTAGATATCAGATCATTGATGTGTCTCTTGGTCCCAGTGAAATCCATTTTGGTCATGCCCCTTGCTTTGCTCCAATTCAAGAAAGCACTATACTGGACCAAGACCAAGAACTGCTCCAAGATGTGCTTGAGTGGCTTTTGAACAGCCATGTTATTGTATTTGATAGTGATTGACATGTTCATGAGATGTCACATGTGCTTGTTTCTATGTTATGGAGAAGCCAATCCTTGAAATGACCACTGTTTCTATTTTGCACATGAAGCATTTGGTCTTCCATCTCCTTCATAGATATGTGACCACAGAAAATCATGATGCTAAGGATTTGTCATAGCTCAGTACTATTTTTTTTTTTGTGTTTTTTTTGGGTCACACCCGCCAGTGCTCAGGGGTTATTCCTGGCTCCATGCTCAGAAATTGCTCCTGGCAGGCATGGGGACCATATGGGACGCCGGGATTTGAACTGATGACCTTCTGCATGAAAGGCAAACGCCTTACCTCCATGCTATTACTATTTATTATTTTATTTTGACTCTGGGCATTCCATCTATGGGTAAAATCATCCTGAACTTGTCCACCCCCTAGCCCCCAACTTATTTTGCTTAACAGGATACTCTTGAATTACAACCATGTTGTAGCAAACTGCATGATTTGATCTTTTCTTTATTTTTAGGCCGCACCTGGTGATGCTCTGGGGTTAATACCGGTTCTGCACTCAGAAATTACTCCTGGAGCTGTTTGGGAGACCATATAGAGGATACCAGGGATTGAACCCAGGTCAACAGTGTGTGAAGCAAACAGCCTACCCATTGTGCTATCACTCCCACCCCCTGATGTTTTCTTATAGCTGCATAGGAAGCCACCAATCTTATGAAGCTAGTGAGCACAACTGGCTGGGACTGCAGAATATAGGAGCTTTGAAATCCTTTCTTCACATTATACACATGCTCAAAAAGCATGGATGGCCAACAGAACTCAGATGTGTCAGGAATTAGGGCCATGAATATTCAGCCCCCTCCTGCAAATGTCACTTTAGAAAGCAAGTTTTTTGTTTGTGTCTCAATTCTTATTGCCAGGATAAATTTCTAGTGCTCCCGAATTCAGACAAAGGGAGATAAAATATATGTAACTTTTTCAAGCCATAGGTGTTTTTAAAGTACTTATCTTCTGCAGAAATACTGTAATAAATATACCCATATGTTTATTGCAGAACTATAGTAGACTGAGAACATATGTACCAGTTAGATTTGCAATTACAAAAGATAACTATTTTAAAAAGTAAAATTTGAACTGTTTTTATATGTTTATGTTACATAAATTGTTTACACAATTTTTTACCTAAGGAAGTTGTACCAATTATGAATGATTCTTTTATAACCTCAAATGTGATGACCAATAGTATAAACTTCATTGTGAGAGGAAAATGATTATAAAAGATACTGATTGTTCTATTTTATTTTTCTACATAGCTATAAGTTCTTGTTTACTTTTAATTTGTAGAAAAACATCACATTTTTAATATTTTCTATTGACACTAAAATATAAGGTAATATAGCTATAAAGAAAAATATCTAAATATTTTAGACGCTGTGCTGATCTATTTTCATTTATATAGATAGAAATACTGCAAAGTTGGTTATAGTATATTTATTTAATTCACAACAGTCCCAGTTGTATCATTTTCCCTATGCAGAAAGTAATTTAAATGAAAAAGTATGCTTTCATACCACATTAATGTCCTGTGTGGCCTACATCTCAAAATTGATAGATGATATACATAATCTTTTCTACCTTGTTAAAAACAATAATCAAGTTGTGAGTTTGCTTCTTTTCAAATATTGTGATGTGACAGGAAAATAGAAGATCTGGTCAGTGATTAAAGCTGAAAGATTGATGTAGTCCAGATAGTTTCAATCAGAGAAGAAAACCTTGTAAAGAAGGTGACTGCAGCAAACAGAAAAACAAAACAACCGTTGCATTTCTCTAAGAAAATGATGGAAAGTAGAAAAAAAAAACTGATTTGCCTCAGAAATGCAAAAGTATCCCAGAATTCCATTAACTACATTCCTGGGGTGAAATTCCAAAGTATCACATCTCTCACTTCACCGGCACCACAAACATTTACACAACTCTGATGGAATTTGAAAGTTATGTGCATAAGAATGCTGACATTTCAATTTAGAATCTTATATCTGATTAAAGACACATCATTCTCTCTAGTTCTATGTACTGGTCCTTTTGGGTACATATTTATTTTCTGCATAGGATTGTGAATAACTTTGACATCAGAGAAACATTCATTCCTCCTACTGAAACCTTATCTCTGGCAAGACATATCATAGTACTTGCTTATTGTGAGGCCATAATAAATACTTGTAATTAAAACTTAAGGAATGTGCAGTATCCATCTTATAAATTGTTCATATACTGAACAAAAGCTATAAATACATGCTCACAACAAAAAGATCACGGACTGTTGAAGCCGACAGGAAGAAGCTCTCAGAAATTGCCCCTGGCTTGGGGGGACCATATGGGACACCGGGGGATCGAACCGCGGTCCTTCCTTGGCTAGCTCTTGCAAAGCAGGCACCTTGCCTCTAGCACCACCTCGCCGGCCCCGGTTTCTTGCTATAGTGACTAGCTATTGTCTTCTACACATCAAATACATTTATTTTTATTTTGGGGCTACACCCAGCCATGATCAGGGCTCACTTCTGGCAATCCAGGAGGACCATATGGGATTCTGGTGATTAAAATTTGGCCTCTGGGAAGGCAAATGCTCTACCCACTGTGTTGTCACTCTGGCCTCCCATTAAGTACATTTTATGTAATAAAAATAAAATTAAAAAACTTTAAAGCTTAAAAAACTCAAATTGCAAATAAGAATAAAGCTATAGATATGACATCAGTAAATGATCTGAAATTATTTAATACAAGAGCATAAAAACATTAATAGGGAGAGACAATGCCTATGCATCAGGTAATGGGCTGCAAATATCAAATGTTCTGAAGCTCTTTTCTAGACCCTAGTCTGGAACCCCAGCCCAGTTCCTACTCCAGAATGCCCCAGAGCCCAGGTGCCCTGCTATCTGCTTCACAGTGACTTCTGAAGCCCACCACTTCTGGTGAGGTTCTACCTGTGTAGCCAGCCTGGAAAGCCTGGAGGACAAGTCTGAAGCCTGAATTCAGGTCTCATTCCACCATGCTATAGTGGGGGAATCATCATGCTTCTGTCATCCCACCGATCTTTAAAGTACAGTTAATTAACCCAAAGGGAATTAGATAAAGCACTACATTCACCTCCACTGCTAGAATGTTGAATCACATGGATAGTCATATGGTAAAGTTATATTTTCAGCTTCACACTGAAGAAAACAATATCTCATGGAAAGTCACAATACTTGAATACCCCTTACCACATCGAGGGAGGGGCTGGATTAGTAAAAGCAATTTATTGAGGTAAAGTGTAATAATTCAACTCAGAAAACAGTAGACACAATGGAGAATCTATGCCAATCTCCAGCAATGAAAATAAAAGTTCAGAAGAGTACCAGCAAAAACCATTTTTATAATCTCTCATATAAAGAATTTAGAGAAAATGGCATACAGATACTTAATGAGCTCAAAAAACAATGGTATGTGTACAAGAAAGTATAGAGCAGAAATGAGAGAACTACAATCGAAAGTGACAGAATGGAAGACTATGGTAGGTGAAAAGAAGATCTGAACATCAGAATGAACAATATCTGAGGAAAAAAACGAGAGAGCTGTAATATGGGAAACAGAGAATCATCTAAAAATCAATACAAGATGAAAGAAAGTCTAAAAATAATTAAATGGTGCACCAAAGAACTATGTGATGCATTCAAGAGGAACAGTGTAAGTATCATCAGAGTCCATGAGGAAATGGAAGGCAATTTCACTAAAGGATAATTTAGTTCAGGAAATCATATTTGGAGTTTTACGAGTTTAAAGAGGCATTTACACATATTTAAAAGGTCCAAAAGGTCCCTACCAGGAGGAATTTAAATAAAAAATAATCTAAGACAGAATATTGCAAGCAGCAAATTCAAGGAAGGAAACTTCACACAGAAAAAGTTCTGTCAGATTCACAGCAGATCTATCAAATAAGACTCTGAGTCAGAAGAGATTGTGTGAGGTATGAAGCTATCATGAAAAATACATGATCCAGTTAGATTATCATTCATATTTGAAGAAATATTATACTATTTAATGAACAAGCAACAACTTAAGAACTTCATTGTTTTGTTCTGTTTTGTTTGGGGGGAGCACATCCAGTGATGGTCAGGGGTTACTCCTGGCTATGTGCTCAGAAATCTCCCCAGGATTAGGGGGACACCATACGACCAAACCTCGGTTCATCCTAGGTCAGCAATGTGCAAGGCAAACGCCCTACCACTGCACCACCACTCTGGTCCCAAAGGCTTTATTTTGAACCTTCTTAGGTTCAAATATGCCACTTTCATGAAAAGATTTTTTAATCTATTCTATTATTTAAATCAAAAATATTGTCAGTCATCTACTATGTAAAATACATAGTACACATTGTGTACAAGATCTAATTAATTCTCTGAAGATGGAGTAATTCACAAGAGTAGTGCGGATCACTATTCAAAGATTAGTATATATGTTAACTAATGTTAAAAGATAATTTTTTATCTTGTTAAATTTAGGTAACTACATAAATATGCATACTAAAATAATAAAATTGATAAGCTTATTAAAAACAAGAGTCTGATGGTTAGAAGATTTTGGAAGCAATTATGCATGGAAAATATTCCTTAAATATTTTCCTGTTAACTTGTCTGTGTCTGAATAACACAATTACTTCTCTGCAAATATTAAATATGATGTATAGTTTTAATATATAATCAAATGCATGATGTGAATATTCACAAAAGAGTACAGTAGATAAATCTTGGCTAATTCACTGACAATACCTACATTCATCTGCAATTTCCCATTCATCCATTCATTCATTCTTTCATCTATGCTCATCTACCTATCCATCTATTCAAACCCACACACAAAGATAGATAATGGAGTATATACTGACATTTGCTTAACAAAGTAATTTTAACTTTTGCTTATGGGTAACTTTTAAACTATTATTCTTATTTTTTATTTGTTTGGTGGTTATTATTATATTTTTGCTTTTTGGGGCCACACCCTGTGATGTTCAGGGGTTACTCCTTATTATGTGCTCAGAAATTGCTCCTAGCTTGGGGAACCATATGGGATGCTGGAGGATCAAACTGGTCAATCCTAGGTTAGCGCATGCAAGGTAAAGGCCCTACTGCTTGCACCAATACTTCAGCCCTAACCCATTACTTTTTAAGTAGTCAGATAAAATGCTAACTATGCGAATAAAACTAAATACTCATGTACATATCTATAGGAGCTTGGTATGATTTCACCCAAACATTTTCTTTCACTCTAACTATCTAGTTTTTCATTGACTTACGTTTTTGGAAATATTCTTTTGAAATCATATATTTTATCATCGGTTTTTGTACCTTATAAAATAATTAATCTGGTCTGATATCAAGGTCTTTAATTCATTTGGATTTTACCTTCGTACATGGTGTTAACTGGGTGTTTATGTTTGCTTTTTTTCAAGTGGCTAACCAGTTCTGCCAGCACCACTTGTTGAAGAGCTTTTCCCTGCTCCACTTAGGATTTCTTGCTCCTTTGTCAAAAACTAGGTGCTTGTATGTCTAGGGAACTTTCTCTGAGAACTCAAGCCTATTCCACCAATCTGAGGGTCTGTCTTTATTTCAATACCATGCTGTTTTGATAACTATTGCTTTGTAGTACAGTTTAAAGTTGGGGAAAGTAATGCCTCCCATTTTCCTTTTCCCTAGGAGTGCTTTAGCTATTCGAGGGTGTTTATTGTTCCAGATGAACTTCATAAATGTTTGATTCACTTCTTTGAAAAATGTCACGGGTGTCTTTAGAGGGATCACATTAAATCTGTATAATGCTTTGGGGAGTATTGCCATTTTAATTATGTTAATCTTGCCAATCCATGAGCAAGGTATGTGTTTTCATTTACGTGTGTCCTCTCTCATTTCTTGGAGCAGGGCTTTATAGTTTTCTTTGTATAGGTCCCTCACGTCTTTGGTCAAGTTGTCCCCAAGATATTTGAGTTTGTGTGACACTAATGTGAATGGGATTGCCTTCTTAATGTCCATCTCTTCCCTATCATTATTGGTGTATAAAAAGGCCATTGATTTCTGTATTTTAATTTTTGTAGCCTGCCACCTTGCTATATGCATCTATTGTTTCTCGAAGCCTTTTGGTAGAGTCTTTAGGGTTTTCTAAGTAGAGTATCATGTCATCTGCAAAGAGTGAAAGCTTGGCTTCTTACTTTCCGATCTGGATTCCCTTGATATCTTTTTTTTTGCCTGATCACTATAGCAAAGTATGTTGAAGAGGAGTGGTGAGAGCGGACAACCTTGTCTTGTATCAGAATATAGAGGAAAGTCTTTTAGTTTTTCTTCATTGAAGATAATATTTGCCATTGGCTTGTGGTTGATGGCTTCAATTAGATTGAGAAAGGTTCCTTCCATTCCCATCTTGCTGAGAGTTTTGATCAAGAATAGGTGTTGGACCTTATCAAATGCTTTCTCTGCGTTTATTGATATGATCATGTGATTTTATTTTTCATTGTTGTTGATGTTTTGTATTATGTTGATAGATTTATGAATGTTAAACCATCCTTGCATTCCTGGGATGAAACCTACTTGGTCATAGTGTATTATATTCTTGATGATGCATTGGATCCTATTTGCCAGGATTTTGTTGAAGATCTTTGCATCTGCATTCATCAGGGATATTGGTCTGTATTTGTCTTTTTTGGCAGCATCTCTGTCTGGTTTTGGTATTAAGGTAATGTTGGCTTCATAAAAGCTGTTTGGGAGTGTTCCCATTTTTCCAATTTCATGGAAGAGCCTGGCTAGGATTGGTAGTAACTCCTCTTGAAAGGTTTGAAAGAATTCATTAGTAAATCCATCTGGGCCTGGGCTTTTCTTTTTAGGCATATGTTTGATTACAGTTTCAATTTCCTCCATAATGATGGGGGTTTTTAGATATGCTACACCCTCCTTACTTAACCATGGAAGGTTATAAGTGTCCAGGAATTTATCCATTTCTTCTAGGTTCTCATGTTTAGTAGTGTAACATTTCTCAAAGTAGTCTCTGATTACCCTTGGGATCTCTGAAATATCTGTCATGATCTCCCCGTTTTCATTTCTAATATGGGTTATCAGGTTTCTCTCTCTTTTTCTTTGTGAGTTTTGCCAATGGTCTATCAATCTTGTTTATTTTCCAAGAACCAACTTCTGCTTTTGTTGATCTTTCGGATTGTTTTTTGGGTTTCCACTTCATTGATTTATGCTTTCAATTTGGTATTTCCTTCTGTCTCCCTATTTTTGATTCCTTTTGTTGGTCATTTTCTAATTTTGTGAGCTGCGTCATTTAGCTATTCAGGTATACCCCTTTCTCCTTCCTGATGCATGCTTGCAAAGCTACAAATTTTCCTCTCACGACCGCTTTTGCTGTGTCCCATAGATTCTGACAGTTTTTGTCTTCATTGTCATTTGTTTCCAAGAAAGTTTTGATTTCCTTTTTATTTCATCTTGGACCCACTGGTTGTTCAGTGGCAGGCTGTTTAATTTCCAATTGTTAAAGTTTTTCTTCTATGTGGTTTTGTAGTTCACATCTAATTTCAGAGCTTTTTGGTCAGCAAAGGTAGCCTGTAAGATTTCTATCCTCTTCATTTTATGAAGGTATGTTTTATGTGTCAGCATGTGGTCTATCCTGGAGAATGACCCATGTACATTGGAGAAGAATGTGCATCCAGGTTTTTTTGGGTGGAATGTCCTATATATGTCTACTAGTCCTTTTTCTTCCATTTCTCTTTTCTAGGCTAGTATGTTTTTGTTGAGTTTCAGTCTGGTTGACCTATCAAGTGCTGACAGGGCCGTGTTGAGGTCTCCCACAATTATTGTATTATTATTGATGTCTTCTTTGATATTTGCAATAATTGTATTAGATAATTTGCTGGTCTCTCATTGGGTGCATATATGTTTAAAAGTCTGATTTCTTCCTGTTGCACATATCTCTTGATTAGTACAAAGTGTCCATTGACATTGAGGGAGATGATTGTCATAGGATTTAATGTCATCTTTGTAGATAATTTTGCTGTGTTTGTTGGTCTCTCTTGTCTTAAAGTAGACTTTCCGTTTTTCCTTTAAGGCTGGTTTTTCATTTGTGAACTGTCTGAGCTGTTGTTTATCCATGAAGCTATATATCTTTCCTTCAAACCTGAACGTGAGTTGGGCTGGGTGCAGTATTCTAGGTGAGGCGTTCATTTCATTCAGTCTTGTCACTATATCCCACCACTGTCTTCTGGCCTTGAGAGTTTCTTGTGACATGTCTGCTGTAAATCTTAGGGGTTCTCCTTTGTATGTAATTTCCCTTTTTTTATCTTGCTGCTTTCAGTATTCTATCTCTATCTGTGGGATTTCTCATTCTAAGGAGGATGTGTCTTGGGGTGTTTTTCTTCGGGTCTCTTTTAGCTGGTTTCCTTTGGGCATGCAGGATTTGATTGCATGTATTCTTTAACTCTGGGAGTATCTCTTTGATGAAATCTTTGACAGTTGATTCTTCCTGGGGATCTCCTTCCTGGGCCTCTGGAACTCCAATGATTCTTATGTTGTTTTTGTTGAGTTTATCAAAGATTTCTATTTTCATCTGTTCACATTCCTTGAGTATATTTTCCATTGCCTATTTGTTTGTCTATGGTCCTTTTCCAATTTCTTATGTTGTGTTGAGTTTTTCTGCATCTCTTCTTCCAGTACTGCGATTCTCTCCTTATCTGCTGTTACCCTGCTGGCGAGGCCATCCATTGAGTTTTTCAGTTGAGCTACCGTGTTTTTCAGATCTGTTATTTCAGTTTGGATTTTTCTGATTTCTGTCTTTGTGTTCTGTTCAGATCGATCTATGCTTTCTCTGAGTTTTACAAACATCTTCCATATTGCTATTTTAAGTTCCTTTTCCGAGAGGTTATTCAGATCATTGGAATTTTTTAGGTTATCTGAGCTATTGTCTTCATTCTCTGTGCATGGTGTTTGCCTGCGAGGTTTCCCCACTGTCACGCTTATAGTGTGTTTTTTCCTGTGTGTTGTGTTGGGGTTCATTTGTTAGAAAGAGTACATGGCCACGAAGAGGAGAATCTGAGCTTTTCTGCGGACTCTAGATGACAGTTTCTTTTTTTTTTGGGGGGGGGTGCACTTCCTAGGCCTCTGAGGGCATCTTCAAGGAGGAAACTGCACTTTCCAACAAGTGGAAGCAGAGATAAACAGATGGGAATACATTAAAATGAGAAGCTTCTGCACCTCAAAAGAAATAGTGCCCAGGATACAAGAGCCACCCACTGAGTCGGAGAAACTATTCACCTAATACCCATCAGATAAGGGGCTAATCTCCAAAATATACAGGACACTGACAGAACTTTACAAGAAAAAACATCTAATCCCATCAAAAAATGAGGATAGAAATGAACAAACACTTTGACAAAGAAGAAATACAAATGGACAAAAGGCACATGAATAAAATGCTCCTCATCACTAATCATCAGGGAGATGCAAATCAAAACAATGATGAGATACTATCTCATACCACAGAGATTGGCACACATCACAAAGAATGGGAACAATCAGTGCTGGCAGGGATGTGGAGAGAAAGGAACTCTTATCCACTGTTGGTTGAAATCTGTCTAGTCCAACCTCTATGGAAAGTGATATGGTGATTCCTCTAAAAACTGGATATTGAGCTCCCATTCAACCCAGCTATTCCACTCCTGGGGATATACCTTAGGAACACAAGAATACAATACAAAAATTCCTTCCTCACACCTCTATTTATCGCAGCACTATTCACAATAGCCAGGCTCTGGAAACAACCAAGATACCCTTCAACAGATGAATGACTAAAGAAACTGTGGTATATATATACAATTTAATATATCCAGCCATCAGGAGAGATGAAGTCATGAAATTTTCCTATACATGGATGTACATGGAATCTATCATGCTGAGTGAAATAAGTCAGAGGGAGGGAGAGAGAGACACAGAATAGTCTCATTCATCTTAAGAAAAATAAAAGTCATTTTTGCAAAAATCCTGAGACAATGAGAGGAGGGCTGGAACTTCCAGCTCATTTTATGAAGCTCACCACAAAGAGTGGTGAGTGTAGTTATAGAAATAACTACACTGAGAACTACAATAACCATGTGAATGAATGAGGGAACTGGAAAGCCTGTCTGGAGTACAGGTGGGGGTGGGGTGGGTGGAGAGAGATTTGGGTCATTGGTGGTGGGAATGTTGTACTGATGAAGGGGGTGTTCTTTACATGACTGAAACCTAATCACAATGTATTTGTAATCAAGATGTTTAAATAAAGATATTATAAAAAAAAGAAGAAAAAAATTAAAAGAATTAATCCCATTGTGCTATAGCTACATTTCCTTTTTAGTCAGACTCCTCTTCTTTGGGTTAACCATGTACTTTATTTGTCACAAAGCTTCAAAATTGCCTTTAATCTTTTTCTCCAAAGTTCAGTTAAATTTTCAAGAACAAGAACATTTGTCATTACCAAAGGTATTTAAACGAATTTAAAAGAATTTTTACGGCACATCTTAAGTATAGCTTACAGTTTAAGTTATATGCATAAATTTGTATAAATTCCAAGCTCAATGAATTTTTACATAATAAATATCTGGTTAATTACAATTCAGAAAATAGAACCTTAGGTCATTCCCAATCACACACTCTCAATCACCCTCTTGCTGTCATTAATAATTCTCTTTAACCTCCCAAAGGCAATGATGTTTCTGATATCTAGTAATTTATATTTTATATAAATATGTTATATGTCTACATGCTATACAGTGATACTTTCCATACAACCAATAACAAAATATGTATATTTTTGTATTATTTACTTGACATTGATAATTACTCAAATTATATATAGAAATAGTTTATTCATTTTGACATAAAATATCTTGAATATTATGACTTAAAATCTATTAGCCATTGTGATTTTTTGTTATAATGTACTAAGTACTTTAATTAAAATGCTTCCCCAATCACATTTCTTTTTTTTTCTTTATTTAAACCTTGATTACATAAATGATTGTGATTAGGTTTCAGTCATGTAAAGAACATCCCCCTTCACCAATGCAACATTCCCACCACCAATGTCCCAAATCTCCCTCCATCCCACCGCACCCTAACCTGTACTCTAGACAGGCTTTCCAGTTCCCTCATTCATTCACATAGTTATGGTAGTTCTCAGTGTAGTTATTTCTATAATTGCACTTACCACTCTGTGTGGTGAGCTTCATGAAGTGAGCTGGAAGTTCCAGCCCTCCTCTCATTGTCTCTGAGGATTATTGCAAAGATGACTTTTATTTTTCTTACAACCCATAGATGAGTGAGACTATTCTGTGTTTCTCTCTCTGCCTCTGACGGGGATGTGGAGAGAAAAAAACTCTTATCTACTGCTGGTGGAATGCCGTCTAGTCCATCCTCTATGGAAAGTGATATGGAAATTCCTCCAAAATCTGGAAATTGAGCTCCCATTCGACCCAGCTATTCCACTCCTAGAAATATACCCTAAGAACACAAGAATATAATACAAAAACCCCTTCCTCACACCTATATTTATTGAAGCACTATTCACTATAGCCAGGCTGTGGAAACAACTAAGATGCCCTTCAACAGACGAATGGCTAAAGAAACTTTGGTACATATACACAATGGAATATTATGCAGCCATCAGGAGAGATGAAGTCATGAAATTTTCCTATACATGGAAGCCATTGTGATTTTTTAAATGATTTTAAAGAAATGTTTGGGGCTACTTTAAATAGTGTTGTCAGTACCATTTTTTAATAAATGTTTTGATAAGTCTTCATTCTCATAGAGTAAATTGCTAGGATTGAAACTACTGAAGCAATGGACAAATATATTTGCAGTCTGATATTGTCAATTTTCAAAAGTATAGGAGCCAATGTGAACACCCACACTTAGTTTTTGTTCCAATTTATTTCCTTCTGGTGATACATTGCTTAGATTCTAACATAAGGTGATTTTGTAGTGATTTAACTACTAGTCACTTCTACCATCCATTATAGTCAGTCTCTGCTTAGATCCTTGGAAACTCTTGTAGCTTGTTTTGTATGGCTATTTTTGATGAATATGCAATGTTTATTTCAAAGGAGAAATACAGTTTATAGTTGATGATAGTTTTTTCCTTTAGGTTTTTGGTTCACACAGGTAGTACTCAGGGGTTACTTCTGGCTCTGTGGTCAGGAATCACTCCTTGTGGGCTTGGAGGACCTTATGGGATGCTAGGGATCAAACCTGGGTTGGTTACATGAAGTGCAAGGCAAATAACCTATCCATTATACGACTGCTTGTTATTTTTTAATAGCTTAATTATGTCAACTGTGCTTAAAATGTCCAAATGTTTTATAATCCTGTCATATTTTCCATTTTCTAAGATAATCATTTAAGATTTCCTTATTATAGTTTTTAATTATATTCTGACAATTGTATTTATTTTAAGTTATAAATTATTAAGATAATACAAATTTAAAGATGTTTTACCTTTTGTTGATGAATATTTCTGTATTGTAATGCTTCTATCCTTAAGTTCTAACTGGGCTGGTATCAATATATCTAGCTTTTATTTGAATTATTTTATATGAATCTGTTTTTATATTATTACTATCAATATTTCTTAATCTTATTATAGGCCTCTTATATTCAGAATATATTTTGCATATTTTTATATGAAAGGTTTTATGAATTTAAAACTTTTAGTTCACTTGAACTTTTTTATATTATTTTTTTCTATTTTTTTCTAGACCATACTTTACAGTTCTCAGTAGTTCTGGGGATTTCTCCTGATAGTTCTTGAGAGTCTGTGTAGTATTGAAAATTGAACCCAGTTCCTCACATATCATGTTGCATAAAACACACTTCACTGTTTCTCAAAATTCTTGCCTTCAATTTTTACTGAAGTGAAATTTTTATATACAAAGAAATCTATTAAAAAGTAAAAAATAACTTTTTTTTTTACAAATACATGCACCAATATAAATAAAAATCTAACAAAAGATTAATGAATAAATAAGTTCTTGTACATATCCACAAGGGAATACTAGGCAGCCTACAGGCAAAGAAAGGCACACAGCTTGCAGCAACATGGATAGAAATGGAGGGCATCATGCTGAGTGAAATAATCCCAGAGTCAAAAGAACAAACATAGTATGTCCTTAATTATTTATGATACACAGAGAAATGAATCAAGGGCATGGAAAAGATTAATTGATAATGTACCTCAGATATTACAATACAGACCTGAGAGCCAGCTTTGGGTGAGATGTCAGGGAAGTTTAGAGATTGACGCAAAGTAATGTAATGACCTAAATGAAGTTTCTCAAACAC
This sequence comes from Suncus etruscus, assembly GCF_024139225.1. Lineage (NCBI taxonomy): Eukaryota > Metazoa > Chordata > Mammalia > Eulipotyphla > Soricidae > Suncus > Suncus etruscus. The sequence goes on along the minus strand of NC_064855.1, from coordinate 106,539,649 downwards.
CTGATGATGCTAAAGAAGGTAACAACTGTCAATCAGAAGAAAGGGATGGGAGGGAAGAATGTTTGGACCTGAGTTGACATAAGTGATGAAATGGGAGGGTCATGGGTCCTTCAGTCAGGGTGTATAACAATACTGGAAACTGAATGCTACCATAACACTATTACCTAAATTATGCTAAAAAAGAAACAAATTTTTTTTTGTTTTGCCACAGCAAGCAATCCTCAGGGTTATGATTAAAATATTCAAAATGTCCAATAGCTCTGCACTCAAGAATTACTCTTGTGGCACCATATAGAACCCCGGACATCTATTACAAGTTTGACAGATGCAAGACAAGGGTCCTACCTGCTGTACTACCACTCCATTCCTCCAACTATACTGATTTAAAAATATATAATTTTTATTTTAAAAATATTTTCTTGAGTTACTGTAAAGTCTAAAGACCATCAACTCTCGGACCACAACATCTGTTATCTATTTTCTCTCTAGGTCTGATCTGAGATTGTTGGGATCTCCTCTTCATAATGACTTTTTCTCTAGAAACTTGGCCATGCAGAAGCTGAACTCAACTGCATTGGGTCTCTCGAGCTGCATCATTGCTAAGAACACTCCCCTGCCTCTGTTTCCTCTGAATCTCAATGTCTGCATTGTTCAGGAATGGTGGATATCAAAGGGAAAGGGGGATAATATCTGAAGATCCTTCAATGAGTCTTTCTCTCTCTCTCTCTCTCTCTCTCTCTCTCTCTCTCTCTCTCTCTCTCTCTCTCTCTCAATTGCCTTCCTTAAATCTGGTTGCCCAAGGTCCTCATCCAATTTCTTAGGGAATGTTTTTAGGTTTGTCAATTTCTTGAAAGAAAGAATAATTTCACTAGCCAGTTGTTTCTATTTTTTTATTGTTAATTATATGTATTGGGCATCAGTCAAGGATTATTCACATATATAAAGCATGTGCCCCATAATTGACTATATCCTCAGTTCCCAGTGGTATGTTTTGGTAGAAAAATTCAATGACTTAATAATTACTGCCTGGGGTTTTATTTATTTATTTATTTATTTTTTAGTTTTGGGGTCACACCCGACAATGCTCAAGGGTTGCTCCTGGCTCTGCACTCAGAAATCGCCCCTCGCAGGCATGGGAGACCATATGGGATGCCTGGATTCGAACCACCGTCCTTCTGGATGTAAGGCAAATGCCCTACCTCCATGCTATCTCTCTGGCCCCTCCCTGGGGTTTTAAACAAATCTAAAAGTCCTCTTTATTTTCAGCTTCAGGACAGAAGCTAGTTTCTATCAGGAAAACCCGAACCAGTTTTTCTTCCAAAACATTTAGGACTAAGTCTTGGTGCCTACCAGAGATAGCCTTGGTTGCCCGACCTCCCTAAAGGAGCAGAAGCCAGATTAAATCTGTTCTAAAGAACAGTTCTAATTTTTACATATGGGAATTTTAAATTCTTTGAATTTTTACAATATATTTTTAAATATTTAAGCACCATGATTACAAGCATGTTTGTAGTTGGGTTTCAGTCATAAACAGAATACCCCTCTTCAACAACGCAACATTGCCACCACCAATGCCCCCCACCTCCCCACCCCTGCCTGTATTCGTAACAGGTATTTTAGTCTGATAGTTATATTATAGAAATGAGAAAGCACACAAGAGCATACAAGAAAGCATACCTTCACATCAACAAAGAGAAGTGGAGACTGATATAATTACCTGTCAACATAAGTAATATCTCCCTTACTGGTTCAGATATCTAAACAATCAACTTTCTTGTCTTTTCTCAAATACAATACACACACAAAGCACTCAAATTTCTGCATAAAAATTCATAACATTTGTCCAGAGAAACAGTCACAGACTTCAGTTTTTATTTTAATGGGATGAAATGATCCAAATGTAACTATATTACTTGAGTTTTCGAATACATATATATGCATCTCAGAAATTGAATTAGTATGACTAAAACACTAAATGTAAATTAACAAAACAGTTGATTGCTATAATAAATCAAAGTAACAAAATTAGAAAACATATTTATAATGGCAAATATGGTACTCTCATTTCCTCTCAGATACAATGAATTTTTCCCCAGTCTTTAATTAGTGCATCCCAACATCTAAGTTTTTTTTTTTTTTTTTTTTTTTTTTTTAATTTTTTTTTTATTTAAACACCTTGATTACATACATGATTGTGTTTGGGTTTCAGTCATAAAAGGAACACCACCCATCACCAGTGCAACATTCCCATCACCCAAGTCCCAAATCACCCTCCTCCCCACCCAACCCCCCGCCTGTACCCTAAACAGGCTCTACATTTCCCTCATACATTCTCAATATTAGGACAGTTCAAAATGTAGTTATTTCTCTAACTAAACTCATCACTCTTTGTGGTGAGCTTCCTGAGGTGAGCTGGAACTTCCAGCTCTTTTCTCTTTTGTGTCTGAAAATTATTATTACAAGGGTGTCTTTCATTTTTCTTAAAACCCATAGATGAGTGAGACCATTCTGCGTTTTTCTCTCTCTCTCTGACTTATTTCACTCAGCATAATAGATTCCATGTACATCCATGTATAGGAAAATTTCATGACTTCATCTCTCCTGACAGCTGCATAATATTCCATTGTGTATATGTACCACAGTTTCTTTAGCCATTCATCTGTTGAAGGGCATCTTGGTTGTTTCCAGAGTCTTGCTATGGTAAATAGAGCTGCAATGAATATAGGTGTAAGGAAGGGGTTTTTTGTATTGTATTTTTGTGTTCCTAGGGTATATTCCTAGGAGTGGTATAGCTGGATCGTATGGGAGCTCGATTTCCAGTTTTTGGAGGAATCTCCATATCGCTTTCCATAAAGGTTGAACTAGACAGCATTCCCACCAGCAGTGGATAAGAGTTCCTTTCTCTCCACATCCCCGCCAACACTGTTTATTCTCATTCTTTGTGATGTGTGCCATTCTCTGGGGTGTGAGGTGGTATCTCATCGTTGTTTTGATTTGCATCTCCCTGATGATTAGTGATGTGGAACATTTTTTCATGCGTCTTTTGGCCATGCGTATTTCTTCTTTGTCAAAGTGTCTGTTCATTTCTTCTCCCCATTTTTTGATGGGGTTAGATGTTTTTTTCTTGTAAAGTTCTGTCAGTGCCTTGTATATTTTGGAGATTAGCCCCTTATCTGATGGGTATTGGGTGAATAGTTTCTCCCACTCAGTGGGTGGCTCTTGTATCCTGGGCACTATTTCCTTTGAGGTGCAGAAGCTTCTCAGCTTAATATATTCCCATCTGTTAATCTCTGCTTTCACTTGCTTGGAGAGTGCAGTTTCCTCCTTGAAGATGCCTGTAATGTCCTGTAGTGTTTTGCCTATGTGCTGTTCTATATATCTTATGGTTTTGGGGCTGATATCGAGGTCTTTAATCCATTTGGATTTTACCTTTGTACATGATGTTAGCTGGGGGTCTAAGTTTAATTTTTTGCAAGTGGCTATCCAATTGTGCCAACACCACTTGTTGAAGAGGCTTTCCCTGCTCCATTTAGGATTTCCTGCTCCTTTATCAAAAATTAGATGGTTGTATCTCTGGGGAACATTTTCTGAGTATTCAAGCCTATTCCACTGATCTGAGGACCTATCCTTATTCCAATACCATGCTGTTTTGATAACTGTTGCTTTGTAGTACAGTTTAAAGTTGGGAAAAGTAATTCCTCCCATATTCTTTTTCCCAATGATTGCTTTAGCTATTCGAGGGTGTTTATTGTTCCAAATGAATTTCAAAAGTGTCTGATCCACTTCTTTGAAGAATGTCATGGGTATCTTTAGAGGGATGGCATTAAATCTGTATAATGCCTTGGGGAGTATTGACATTTTGATGATGTTAATCCTGCCAATCCATGAGCAGGGTATGTGTTTCCATTTCCGTGTGTCCTCTCTTATTTCTTGGAGCAGAGTTTTATAGTTTTCTTTGTATAGGTCCTTCACATATTTAGTCAAGTTGATTCCAAGATATTTGAGTTTGTGTGGTACTATTGTGAATGGGGTTGTTTTCTTAATGTCCATTTCTTCTTTATTACTGTTGGTGTATAGAAAGGCCATTGATTTTTGTGTGTTAATTTTGTAGCCTGCCACCTTGCTATATGAGTCTATTGTTTCTAGAAGCTTTTTGATAGAGTCTTTAGGGTTTTCTAAGTAGAGTATCATGTCATCTGCAAAAAGAGCTTGACTTCTTCCTTTCCTATCTGGATTCCCTTGATATCCTTTTCTTGCCTAATCGCTATAGCAAGTACTTCCAGTGCTATGTTGAATAGGAGTGGTGAGAGAGGACAGCCTTGTCTTGTGCCAGAATTTAGAGGGAAGGCTTTCAGTTTTTCTCCATTGAGGATAATATTTGCCACTGGCTTGTGGTAGATGGCCTTCACTATATTGAGAAAGGTTCCCTCCATTCCCATCTTGCTGAGAGTTTTGATCAAGAATGGGTGTTGGACCTTATCAAATGCTTTCTCTGCATCTATTGATATGATCATGTGGTTTTTATTTTTCTTGTTATTGATTGTGTATTATGTTGATAGATTTACGGATGTTAAACCAGCCTTGCATTCCTGGGATGAAACCTACTTGATCGTAGTGGATGATCTTCTTAATGAGGCATTGAATCCTATTTGCCAGGATTTTGTTGAGGATCTTTGCATCTGCATTCATCAGTGATATTGGTCTGTAATTTTCTTTTTTGGTAGCGTCTCTGTCTGGTTTAGGTATCAAGGTGATGTTGGCTTCATAAAAGCTATTTGGAAGTGTTTCTGTTTGTTCAATTTCATGAAAGAGTCTTGCCAAGATTGGCAGTAGTTCCTCTTGGAAAGTTTGATAGAATTCATTAGTGAATCCATCTGGACCTGGGCTTTTGTTTTTCGGCAGACATTTGATTACTGTTTTAATTTCATCAATGGTGATGGGGGTGTTTAGATATGCTACATCCTCTTCCTTCAACCGTGGAAGATTATAAGAGTCCAAGAATTTATCCATTTCTTCCAGGTTCTCATTTTTAGTGGCGTAGAGTTTTTCAAAGTAGTTTCTGATTACCCTTTGAATCTCTGTCATATCAGTAGTGATCTCTCCTTTTTCATTCCTGATACGAGTTATCAAGTTTCTCTCTCTCTCTTTCTTTGTTAGGTTTGCCAGTGGTCTATCAATCTTGTTTATTTTTTCAAAGAACCAACTTCTGCTTTCGTTGATCTTTCGGATTGTTTTTTGAGTTTCCACTTCGTTGATTTCTGCTCTCAGCTTTGTTATTTCCTTCTGTCTTCCTGTTCTTGGGTCCTTTTGTTGAGCATTTTCTAGTTCTATTAGCTGTGTCATTAAGCTACTCAGGTAAGCTCCTTCTTCCTTCCTGATGTGTGCTTGCAAAGCTATAAATTTTCCTCTCAGTACTGCTTTTGCTGTGTCCCATAAGTTCTGAGAGTTTGTGTCTTTATTGTCATTTGTTTCCAGGAACCTTTTTATTTCCTCCTTGATTTCATCTCGGACCCACTGGTTATTGAGCATGAGGCTGTTTAACTTCCAGTGTTAAAGTGTTTCTTCTGAGTCCCTTTGGAGTTCACAAATAATTTCAGAGCCTTGTGGTCAGCGAAGGTAGTCTGCAAAATTTCTATCCTCTTGATCTTATGGAGGTATGTTTTATGTGCCAGCATGTAGTCTATCCTGGAGAATGTCCCATGTACATTGGAGAAGAATGTGTATCCAGGTTTCTGGGGATGGAGTGTCCTATATATATCCACTAGGCCTCTTTCTTCCATTTCTCTCCTCAGGTCTAGTATATTCTTGTTGGGTTTCAGTCTGGTTGACCTGTCCAGTGTTGACAAAGCCGTGTTTAGGTCCCCCACAATTATTGTGTTGTTGTTGATATTATTTTTCAGATTTGTCAGCAGTTGTATTAAATATTTTGCTGGCCCCTCATTGGGTGCATATATGTTTAGGAGAGTGAATTCTTCCTGCTCTACGTACCCCTTGATTAATATAAAATGTCCGTCTTTGTCCCTTACAACCTTCCTGAGTATAAAGTTTGCATTATCTGATATTAGTATGGCCACTCCAGCTTTTTTATGGGTGTTGTTTGCTTGGATAACTTTTCTCCAGCCTTTTATTTTGAGTCTATGTTTGTTCTGACTATTCAGGTGCGTTTCTTGTAGGCAGCAGAAGGTTGGATTGAGTTTTTTGATCCATTTAGCCACTCTGTGTCTCTTAACTGGTGCATTTAGTCCATTGACGTTGAGAGAAAGAATTGTCCTGGGATTTAACGCCATCTTTATTTCAAAATTTGGTGTGTCTTTTGGGTAGTCTTGTCTTAGATTAGGTCTTTCAGTTTTTCTCTTAAGACTGGTTTTGTGTCTGTGAAGTTTCTGAGCTGTTTTTTGTCTGTGAAACCATGTATTCTTCCATCAAACCGGAAAGTGAGTTTTGCTGGGTATAGTATTCTGGGTGAAGCATTCATTTCATTCAGTCTTGTCACAATATCCCACCACTGCTTTCTGGCATTGAGCGTTTCTGGTGACAGGTCTGCTGTAAATCTCAGGGAAGCTTGCTTGAACATGATTTCCCCTTTTGATCTTGCTGTTTTCAGAATTCTGTCTCTATCTGTGGGATTTGTCATTGTGACTAGGATGTGTCTTGGGGTGGTTTTTCTGGGGTCTCTTTTGGTTGGTACTCTTCGGGCATGCAGGATTTGATCACATATATTCTTTAGCTCTGGGAGTTTCTCTTTAATGATGTTCTTGACCATTGATTCTTCCTGGAAATTTTCTTCCTGGGTCTCTGGGACTCCAATGATTCTTAAGTTGTTTCTGTTGATCTTATCATAGACTTCTATTTTCGTCTGTTCCCATTCTTTGACTAATTTTTCCATTGTCTGCTCATTTGCTTTAAGTTTTTTGTCCAATCTCTCCTGCTGTATGGAATTGTTATGTATCTCATCTTCCACAGCACCAAGTCTATTCTCAGCTTCTGATACCCTGTCCCAGAGCTTATCCATTTTGTCATTCACTTCGTTTACTGAGTTTTTCAGGCCTGTTAGTTGACATGTTATTTCAGTTTGGAGTTTTGTCATTTCTGCCTTCATATTTTCTTGGTTCTTATTAGTGTTCTGTTCAACTCGATCCATGGTTTCTTGGAGTCTGTTGAGCACCTTCCATATTGCTAGTCTAAAAGTCCTTATCTGAGAGGTTGATTAGTTGTTCAGTCATTATCTGGTCCTCAGAATTGTCATCTTCATTCTCTATGTCTGATGCTGGCCTGCGCTGTTTCCCCATTGTCACATTTGTATTGTGGGTTTTTCTACGTGTTGTAGTGGTATTCATTGTCTATATGATGTAGGCAGCACACTCCTCTGGCTCCTCCCTTTCTGGATGGGCTGACTTGCCTCTAAGGGAGGGGAGTCCTCCGTGGATGAAGCCTCACACTGGGTCAAATCTTAGGCCCGAGCATGTAACAGAGAAGACAGTCCAGAGAGAAATGTTTGCTTCTGTGATATAGCGCCGTTCTTAGTGTGATTTTTCCTTCTTGTTGCAATGGAGTTCTTTCCTTAGAAAGAGTGCACGGCCGCGTAGCGAAGCGGAGCGGCCGTGCTCCTCTGAGCCTCTTTTTGCCCCACTCGCAAGAGTTTCACGCAAGAGGACAGTAGACAGACATAGACAGGTCACACTCACAGTCTTTCACAGCTGAGCCCCACTGGGCCGGTGTACTTTCGCGGATTTTCCCCGCCTGGTGTCACACACAGGGAGCCAGCTTTTGCAAAGGATAGCCGGTTTTTATGCTCTGAAGTCCCTCCCTGAAAATGGCGTCTTGGCGAGCGAGGTTTCTGGAGGCTCTTTTTGCCCCACTCGCAAGAGTTTCACGCAAGAGGACAGTAGACAGACATAGACAGGTCACACTCACAGTCTTTCACAGCTGAGCCCCACTGGGCCGGTGTACTTTCGCGGATTTTCCCCGCCTGGTGTCACACACAGGGAGCCAGCTTTTGCAAAGGATAGCCGGTTTTTATGCTCTGAAGTCCCTCCCTGAAAATGGCGTCTGGGCGAGCGAGGTTTCTGGAGCAACATCTAAGTTTTTAAATTTTGTCATATTCTTAAAATTAGAATTAAAATATTTTGAAAAAGAGAGAGAGCAGCAATAACAAAATTTAAAGTGATAAAAAGCATGAAATGAAATATATCTTTGGAAAAAATCACTTACCAATTTTTCTTTGCCCATTATTTACACAATACCGGTATTATACTGCATGAGATATTTAATTTTTTTCCTTCTATTTAGAAATCAGGTTTACAGGGACCGAGAGATAGCATGGGGGTGAGGCGTTTGCCTTTCATACAGAAGGATGGTGGTTCAAATTCCTGCATCTCATATGGTCCCCTGTGACTGATAGGGGGTGATTTCCGAGCATAGAGCCAGGAATAACCCTTGAGAGCTGCCAAGTGTGATCCAAAAACCAAAAAAAAATGAAAGGAAGAAAGGAAGGAAGGAAGGAAGGAAGGAAGGATGGGAGGAAGGAAGGAAGGAAGGAAGGAAGGAAGGAAAGAAGGAAAGAAGAAAAGAAAAAGAAAGAAAAAAAAAAGAGAAAGAAAGAAGTCAGGTTTACTAATATGGAAGTAGATTCACCACTTAAATAATATATTTAATTGCATCACAAAAATCATGATTTTTGTAAAGTCTATTTATTTTTATGTATATTTTTTAAATAGAAATATTCATTACTAAAGTTAAAAATTAAATAAATTTATTTTAAAGCAGGTAAAAAATGAAAAGTAATTTGGACACCCTATTGAAGAAATGGATTGAATTAGAGGTAATATGATATTTTGAAATCACAATCAGAGTTTATCATAAATGCAATTAAGATTTGCTATTTGTACTACTTCTTTGGTTGATTGTAAAAGAACTATGGTTCTTAGGAGCAATTCTCAATTCTCTTCATGTCCCTAAATACTGCAATTTATGAACTCATGCTTAATCAGAAAGAACAAATTAATCGTATGTGTTTTCAATGTTCTCCATCTCTTTATTCATTTCCTTTGGGTAGCTAGAACCCTGAGGTTATTTTCTTGAGAAATGTTCCAGCCAGAGAGCCAAAAACCTTTTTTTCCCTACAGCTTTTTAGAAACCATTTTTCATATGTATAGGAATTCTTATTTGTCAAAAATCTGCATGAGTCTAAAATTAAACATAACAACAGCAATTCATGTTGAAAAGAACTTATAAAAAAGGAAACCATGGTAACAGAATTGCTTATTATTCACTGACTGGATCCTTATCTCTAGTTTTACTCCCCAAACTAGGCATACAGAAGCTGTAGTTCTTTCAAGATCTTTATACTCATAGTTCTGCCAGAGTCAGAAACAGTAACAGGAATCACAATATTCATAGTTTTGAGTACTCTGGAAGACACGTGTCTCTCATGTTTATTCAAGTACCTTATCATGCAGATGACCTTTGAGAAACTTCTATTTTTGTTTAGAAACAGTTCAGGTAATGCTCTGAGAGGATCTGGGATATTGCATATGACATCAAGCCCTCTAGTGGGAATATTATAATACTGACTTAGTAAATAATTCCACTTCTTAGCTGAAGTGAGTTCACCAAAGATGACATAGTAGGTGTAACTGGGACACATTTCATTATAGTTTTCCTTAGCTCCCAGGTACCTTGGATGATATCTAGGAAGATAATGCTGTTGTTATTTTTTCCTAACACTGCCTGATATATCATCACTCTGTCACAAGAACTTATACAGTACATTCCTTAGGCAACAATTTTCAAACTTCAGGCAAAGTTTGTTTTGTTAAAATGTCTGAAAAGGGTTCATTGTTTTTCTTAGAATTGTACATATTAGAAGCATATGCATATTTTATGAAGAAATTAGGAGAGTAATTTGCTTCCCAAACTGCTTGGAAATTCAGGAGTAACTTTGGTAAATATACATTGATAGGATGAAGCATATAAAATATGCTTTTACTAATTTCTTTGTCTCATTTGATTACTGTTAGCTTAGTTGCATGAAGAATTAAGTGTTTATAGATAAGGATTTATTCATTCTTCATTGATTAAGTTGAACTACTTATTTGATAAAAACCCTGAGAGAATTAATTTTAGTTTTGAGGATCAAAGATGTGAATGATATAAATAGGCATGAGCTTATACTGGAAAGCATAATAAAGAGATTCTGCTTATTTGTGAACCACATTAAAAATTAAGAAAAAGTGTACAGGAAGGTATCTGTCTTTCAACATACTAGTTATTCAAGAAGAGAGTGCAATCATTCTAACTTTATCTTTACTCAGTTATGGCCCGTTTTTTGAGTTTTTTTCCCCACCATTAGGATGATCTATAGGTCAGTTAAGTTTGATTTTATTTCAATAAAGACTTGCTCTGAGGTTATCAGCCTATTGGCACAAAATCTTTGGCTACTTTTCTCAGAGACACTTGAAAGGACCATGGCAGAGTTTATGTATCAATGGCATTGGAAGTAGATAAAACTGAAAATATATCATTTCCAGGTACAGTACAGAGAAAAAAATCCAGCTCTTTGGAGGAATTATGAGAATGGCAAGAAGACTGTGAAGGTTCCCTGTTTCCACAGCTGTAGTTATTTTATTTTTCTATGATTGCTTCTTTGTTTCCAACATTTCCCATTTGGGGTAGCAGCTCTGAGGATTTATTCAGCAAATATTTATTTTGCCCCTACAAAGTCTGAGCCACTGCTCTTGATAAATTATAGTGTAGAAGTTAGGCTTAGAGTCAAAAACTTAAGGGAATCTGGTATATAAATAAACTTTTGAAGTCATACCTCAAGATCTTAGGGGACATACAAAAAAGAAAGCAACTTATTCAATGATAGAAATTATGAATACTAAGTAAATAAAAAAGTAGATTCATTCTATCCATGTATAAAATATTTTGTAGAATATTGCTAAATGACATCATTAAAATGACCAATTTTGTGTGTGTGTGTGTGAGAGAGAGGGGGGGGAGAGGGAGAGGGAGTGAGAGAGAGAGTGTGAGTGAGAGAGAGTGGAGATGAGAGAGAGGGGGGAGAGGAGAGAGAGAGAGAGAGAGAGAGAGAGAGAGAGAGAGAGAGAGAGAGAGAGAGAGAGAGAGAGAGAGAGAAGCATTCTTCCAAATTAATGAGCAGTGACAAAGTGACTTTTCCTGGTGATAGTCGAATAATAGACAGCTGACATAAAAATTAATGCTTGAGTCTATGGTGCCAGGGTCACACTGGCAGTGTTCAGCTCCTACAGTAATGCCCAGGATGTTAGTGGGGCCATATTTTGGATTTAGATCCAGAGGCAGATAAGCATATACCCCTAATCTCTGAGTTCCCTCCTGGTCCTGAAATAAGTCACAAGTTGATGTTGTAATTCAAAAAGACGGTTAAAAAAAAAGAGGAATAATTATTCTTTGTGAGTTTATGGTCAGCATCATCAATTTGATCAAACATTATCAGTTTGAATAATTTAATTCTCTGATTACTATTGCATATCAATTAATCATTCTGACCTTGAAAGAATTCCTAATTTATTAGTCTTCAACAAATTCATATGTCTTATAGATAAAATTATAAGAATATTTAGTTGAAAAAATTACTTTTAGTATGTGGATATTGGTGTTTCTGAACTCTTCATTGAATAAGCATATTTTAAGGGAAATTATGAAACCTTGTGACAAATTTCTTATAGGCATTTGAAGTATGCCTATTCTTAGAAGGCTGAGGAATTTAAACTTTTCCACTGTCAGCAAATATTGTAATGAAAGAACACTAAAGTTAGCATAAAGGAAATGAAAGACTTGCATTTTGTTTATGTTTTGTTTATAGTCAACCTTTTCTTGTATTTCCTCCTTCAGAATGTATTTCATTTATTCTAATGGAGTGGGTGAAATATGTATGTAACATAAAGGTAATTCATAGACCATCTTGGAAATGTTTACTCATTTCTGATGGGCATTTGCAAATGCAATCCATTTGAACATTGGGAATATAAACATATAGAATCTCTATCTTACCAAGGAATGAAATTACCATGGAGGGGAAGGGAAAAGTCTTTCCATCATTAGTTCAATAGAGAATATGCACTTTGGGAAAATGTAAAATATAGAAGTTGAATTCATTCAACCTATTCTTGAAAGGCTGTTTTAAAGTGCTGATGTAGTAAAGAATAGCAGTGATAAATGCATAAGTCAATGAAGCAAAGGAAGCATCAGAGTAAACATCAAATTTAATTCAAAAACAGGGTGGTCTTGTAGAAGTTGTGAGAATCATGGGACATGCCCCCTGACCAAAGGACACAGTCACCCCATTGCCCTTGAGCTTTCTGCAGAAACATGCAGGGGACTATGCTTGTGATCTAAATCGAGAGCAGTTGTTCAGAAGAAGCATAATTATTCCCAGTGCTTAGACTTGAGGGAAATTTTTTCTTCCCTTGGGTCCTCATAAAAAGGCCAGTGAGTCAAATATGGTGAAACTCCTGGAGAGTAGAGAAGACAGGGATGTGGGTAATGGCAGGATGCTATGTCACTGATCTGTCTCCTATAAGACCCCTGGGGCTTCACCTCAGCTCTGCCACTCAGTAAAAGAAGTTATTCAGCCTCTCTGTGACCAACAAAGAAAAAGGACCTTGGTGACCATTGGCCTTCCATCCAGTGGTAAATTCTGTTTTTTGAATTCTGATCATTATTACAGTAGGTGCTTGGAAAACTGCATGCTAACAATTTTTGTCTTAACGATCTTCTTGAAATAAAAATATATATGCATATATCTAGTGCATTTATAGTTTAACATTTAACCATTGATTTACTTTGTCAGAGTTCATACAGGAAAAAGAACCCCTCCAGGAAAATGGAAAAGGGGACAATTACTATAAAAAAAATGACTAAATTACTAACTGGTTACAGGCAAATAGCCACTAAGCAAGGTTAAAAGAGAACTCAAAGAATGTACTAGGATGTAAATAGTAACAGATGAAGGAACATGCTGAGAAGCAGGAGTTCAGGGGATGGGGAACGTTGTTTCCAAGGCTGAAATTTAGACTTCACAGGGAGGAGTATGGCTGAGTTCACTGGATGGTCAAGAAATGGACTAGGGAGTCCCAAAGGTAGTAATGATCAGCTGTCAGGGGCTGCTGTGTTGGAGAAGCTACAGAGGGAGCTCAGAGAACCTTCAATGAGGACCCTGCAAATCTCCACTTCTAGACTTCCTGTCCAGATAGGTCTCTAGAGCAATCATACCAAAAAAGCAGGAAGAAAGAAAGGAAGAAAATCTAGATAATTTTTTTTCTCCTCCATTGTTCTCCAAAAGTATTTACTAAGGTCAGCTTAAGAACAACGCGAAGTAACAATAACAAGAACAACATTAAAACTTACTGGGTTTTAATTCCAGTGCTACTCAGAAGAGAATAAAAAAGCAAAATATGGAGGTCAGAGACAATAAATTCGTATAAGGCATGATTGTCTTTCCCTAAATTATCCAATTCCAAACTGTATGCCATGAATTTACAAATATTCATTGTCCATTTGCTGCTTCTTTATATAAATGAGCACATTTTTAATGTTCAAAGGACTTAGGATAAAGGATAAGAAGCTGTATCAATGCTGCTTTCAATGGAACCACTAGTTTTCCAAGCAGACCAATGGCAGTTGACAATACAAATTCTTGATATAAACCATGATGGTGCTGGTGCAAAGGAGGGAAGCCTATGAGTGGAGAGGTTGTAGTCTCAGAACTATTGTTCCTCTCCTACTTTCCTGAACACAGTACTCAGTGGGATCTCATTGGAGAAGAGGAAAGAAGGAATGGGACTTAGTAATGGTCTAATCTGCCATAAACACCTGTATGACATAGACCAAGGGTAATCAAACTACTGCCTGTGGACCAAAGGGGCCCACTGAGGACATTTTTCTGGCCTGCAGTGTGTTTTTGATGCTGCTACTGCTGTTGTTGCCTGTTCTGCTTAGCTGCCAACTAGTCCCAGGCCCTCAGTACTTGTGTGTGGGATGTGCCCCACACTCTGACTTCTCCATGTCTCTTTATTTTTCCTCTCAGTGTCAGGCAGTGGTCCTCAAACTATGGCCTGCAGGGCACTATTGTTCATAAATTTTTTTTTAACTATAGACTGGCCCTCCAATGGTCTGAGGCCCAGTGAACTGACCCCCTTTGTAAAAAGTATAGGGACCCCTGACATAGACACTAAGGTCCAAGCAGCCAGATTAAGGAAGCTGTCAGTGACTTCTTTTGGCAGGAAGAGAAAAGTCATTCTTGATCTTCACCCAAGTTTTCAGTCTTCTCATCTACTTTCATAGAGGAGAAAGATTAACAGTGAAGTAAATATATTGTATTAGAAGAGGAGAAAGAAAAAAAAGCATAACGTGGACTTCTTCAGAGATAGGAGAGTTCCAAGAAATAAATGAAAGTAATTAATACACCTCCAAAAGGAATTTTCTCTGCTTGCTTTGAAAAGTTTTATAAGATTTCTTGCAAATGCTTTGGCTTGGGCACTTCTGGTGCAGAGGAGAGCCATCTCCAGAGTACTATCTGAAGAATTTTGACCTTTCTTGCATTTAGAAAATTTTCAAGCCTTAAATAGTGCAGGGTTAGGTTCGGGTCCTTTGTTATCTAGAGTCAGAGCTTTGGTCTTAAATTTAGCCTTAAATTTAGTCTTAAATCTGCATTAGGTCATTAAGGTTTTAGCCTGGGACAGAAGGTCACAGCAAGAACACTTCATTTTAAACCACATCTTGATTTTATCCCTTCCCCAAACTCATTGCCTGGGGCACCCTATCTGATGACCTGCCTATCACAGTGGTAATCACTGTTAGCCAATAATCATCTACTATAAGAGATCATTTGGGACTTCTGTTAATAATGTTTATATAATTAAAGTTAGGCAATGATCCAGATTCTCATTCATTCTGTCACCTATATGCTAGATGTTTGAGATAATCTGTAAAGGGGAAAATATCTAGAAAGAAGTAGTAGGGGGTTAAAGCACTTTTCTTGCATACTCGTGACCCAGGTTTGATTCATAGCACCACATACTTTCCCCTGAGTACTGTCAGGGGTCATTCCTGACAAGACAGCCACTCGGTGTGGCACCAAATTTTGCAAAAATAAAATAAAATGATGAAAATAAACAAATAACAACACCATCAAACTATCCTTTCAGTGATATAAATGCAGGGGGGTGGTAAGAAGCAAATGATGGGATGCTTTGCCTTTTTGGGAAGGCTGGGAATATCTGAGGATGGGCAGATGGGGGATTTGAATTTGTTTATGTGTAGAGTGTGGTAGGAGGAAACACTAGAGGAGGAGGCACTGCTGTGTAAAGGACTTACATTGGAAAAGAATGTTCATTCTAGGAATAACAATTTTTGTATTTTAATTTTATCTAGGGATCATGCAATCAAAGGACTAAGATAGACAGACCATCTCCTATAGACTTTTGTTTTGTTTTGTTTTTTTGGGGGGCCACACTGGGTGACACTCAGGGTTACTCCTGGCTTTGCGCTCAGAAATTGCTCCTAGCTTGGGGGACTATATGGAATGCCTGGGGGATCGAACCGTGGTCAGTCCTAGGTCAGCCACATGCAAAGCAAATATCCTATCACTGTGCCTCTGCTCTGGCCCCTCCTATAGACGTTTCTGACTTTCTGTGAGCCCCCCAATTTTCTGGGTACTGCTGAATTATAATGGGAAATGGACATTGTTAACTTCGTATGATCATGTGAATCAAATTACTTTGAACTCTGGAGAACCCATAGAGATATTGATTACATAGGAAAACATCACTCAGAGAACGAGTGATTACTCTCTGTTTTATATCTAATGCTAATCTCTATAGTAAGATACTTTAGAATTATTTTCTAAGTCAACAGTTCTCCATAGCACGTCAAATGTCAGTGACTGAAGATATTTTGATGGTGACTATGCTTATTCTATTATTTTTCTAGCTGGTAGAGGAAGAGACCAGGTATACCTTCTAAAAAAGACAATTAATAAAAACAAATTTTCCCATCTTATATCTTTGAATTAATTCATATAAAAACTCCCAGGCTAAATTACATCATAAGTATAATCAGGGAAAAATGAGAAATTTCAATAAGATTGCGGAAGAGCGATTGGGATGGAATATTAAAATGAGAGCATAATGAGAACAAATATGCCCATCTAGATAGATTGACCCAAACTAGAACTAATTTTTATCAATGTTACATTCATTTTTTTTTTGGAGGGGGGGCAAACCCATTTGATTCTCAGGGGTTACTCCTGACTAAGTGCTCAGAAATTTGCCCCTGGCTTTGTGGGGACCATATTGGGATGCCAGGGGATCGAACTGCGGTTCTTCCTTGGCTGGTGCTTGCAAGGCAGACACCTTACCTCTAGCGCCACCTCCAATCGGCCCCTGTTACTTCATTTTTAATATAATCATTGCCTTTATTTGTTTCTAAAAAAAAGAAATTTTTATGACTGTAAATTGTAAGCAAATTCTAAGCAAATTCTACATAGTAGAAATATACAAAATGGCAAAACTTTTACCTAATATAAATGCTTAAATAAACTTATTTTACTGAAATAAATAAATAAATAAAAACCTCCTGAGTATTATAATTTAAAGAAATAAAATGCTCTCCTAGAGGGAAAAGCAATCACTTTTTTGCTAGGTTGACCCCTCTTATTACTCTAACCTCTGTCTTTATCTAATCTCTCTTTTTGGCTTCCCTCCCCCTACCCTTTATGTCTTGAAAATAAACAAGCTGCAAACTGAACTCATTGAAAGGAAAACTTAAAACACAAACATGCAACCTCCATCATTGAATTTTACCAATATTATGTCATAAGAATTAGTTGGAGAGAGAAAAAGTGAAATCTTGTAGAAAGTGTCTATATCTTCAGACGCAGGGATATCTGTCTTAACTTTTAAAGTATGAATTTTCAGGGCTTTCTCCTCTGTGCCTGGATTCACTTGCATACTCCATTCTGCCCCCACTGTTTACACATGCTCACCTTTCACTCCGGAGGCTCCAGATAAGAAGAAATGCAATTCTCCTGGGAAGGAAACACTGCCCAGAGTGGTTGACAGGAAGTGATGACTGCAGAGCCACAGAGGGAAACCTGCCATTTTTAATGACCGGCCTGCAAAGAATCAGAAGCACAATTTATTAAAGCATTTGACCTTCCTCCCTCTCATCCACATCACATTTTAAATCAAAGAGAACAAAGGATTCTAAAAGGGGGCACACGTGGCCCAGGTGTTTCAGACTGGAGGCCCCTGAAATCAATCCGTGCCACTCCAAGATACTTGAAATGTTTTGAGGGTTTTTTTTTTTTCCTTCTTGCTTTGCAGTTTGTGTTTTGGGTTTTAGCCTCTCTTTGACAAAGCATTTTCCAACACTTCTAGGACTTCTATTTACATATTCCCGTGGGGGAAAGACCTTTTGTTACAGATAATAAAAATCAAACAAAACTAGATAGCCCAGGTCCTAATTTGCCAAGGGTCAAGTTCATGACAGTGAATGACTCCAGAGGCCCCGAGGTCAAAGGTGCATCTAGAATCCCAGAGTCTCTCCGGGCCTTTTTACATCACAAAAGAGAACACTGCTTTTCTCACTCCTATGGGGTGAAATAAAAATCTATAGGGCACATATTTTCCTTGAAAAATTATTTTAAAACCATTCTGCCTATGATTATTTTTCCTCTTGAAACCAAGTGCATGAAATAGGCTTTTATATAAATTGAATGTCTCCTTAGCTTTTTATTAGTATTCTATATTGACAACCCAGAGGAGGAAGGACTAACAGAGATTAATATATGTTTTGTAAATGGAAAGATAAGCACATTTTTTTAGAAGATCAAAACCTAGGCCAAGAGAGGTACATTTTCTTTTTGTTATTCTTCTTTTGCGTTCCAAGGTGTATTTATTTGCATAGCCACTAATTTGTTTCTCTTGAAAAAAAAATAAGAGTAACATTGATCTTTTATACTTTCTGCTGGGGTAGTACATGCTTTTGTTGAATTCTTAATACAAGTGCAAAATAAGGTTCAACCTTAGTAAGAGGGACTGTATTCCATATTATTACGATGTAAGTGTTTGGAGATTTTTTTTCTATTTCTTTTTTTTTTTTTTAATTTATAGAAAGTGAAACTAAATGTTACCCAGCGCCCGCTTGCAGATCAAAATATCTGTGGCCAATCCCACATGTTTAGCAGCTGCCAAGCTTCGGCTCTAGAGGAAAAATGCAGAATTGTCCTTTCCAACTCCATTGGTTTCTAACCTCTCATGAGCACTTAATTCCTCACAGAGAAGGAAATAGTCACGTTGTAGAATCCGGTGGGCCCATGAAGGGTAATTGGATAACATCTTTTGAAAGATTTACAAGGCTGCCAAGCTTTTGCCAGCTTTAAACCTGATTGATTCAGTGTGAATAGATCTGAACAATTCTGACCTAAAAAGTTTAAAGACAGACCTTTCCTGTGGAAAGTATAATTTAGAGCCTGTAATAAAATTGCATTGGGAAAACGCCACATTGAAGAACATGGCCATAAAACTGCAAAAGTTAGCAGTCATGTTAAAGGACTTTTTTTTCTTTTTTTTTTGCCTTTTAATTCTTAGAAAGAACTTAATTGTCTCCCAGATACTTTGCTACCGAGGTTTTTTTGCTTTTGCTTCACTCAGACCCCTGCCTGCCTAGAAGTTCTAAAGAAAGATAAGAAACAACTGCTTGAGCTTATACCTAACCAAGTTTCACTTCTCGGTTAAGCACTCAGATGGAAGCACTACAGCTTTTTTCCTTATTAGGTAAAATCAAAGAAAGTGCAATTCTCTTTATCTTTAACAAACAGAACAGATTTAACAAGCTGGTTCCATATATTCATTTGTCCAAGTGCACATTCTCAATTTCTCAGCTCATTTCCATTCTGACAAAATATAAAACATTACTAATTTGGGGCACTATTTGGTGGGTAGCTTTCAAATGCTTGGGATGACTCAGACAGATTAATGATTAAACATCTCCCAGCTAATTACCCCCAAGCTATTAATTATTTATTCAAGTCCATAAAATCTGTTTAAGTTTTTCCTCAGTATCTCTCTTAGAAGAGACAACGAGAAAAGCATACAAACTTCAAGTGAACAAAAATCATTATTTATTTACCCCAGTTTTGCCAGAATCAGAAAAAAAAAAGATTACACTAAGTATTTACACAAAAGTCTCTTTTATCTTTCAACAATAACCCCTTTGTGAACTTCACTAACTTGTTGTTTCCTCCTCAAATTTCTGTCTGGAGTATACAGGAGGAAAACGCATGAATGTATCTTACCTGAGATCCAGCAAGCACATTTGCCTTCTGAGCTTGGTCTTAGATGTTGAAAATAGGATCTTGGTTTATGGATACTATTGTCACTATATCTATATTAGCATGTGACCAGAAATGACTGCATTTTAGAAAGATCTGAACACGCTAACTTTCCGACCCATGGAAGACGCATTGCCCTGCTTTTAAAAAGACAAATGTGTTACTAAGAAGAAAGAAAGTCATTAAAAACAAACAAACATAAAAGAGGAGCTTTTTCTTGTGAGCTAGCTCATTACTGAGCAAAGACTTTAGAAGGGTATCATGTTGCCTATATCCGGAGTAATCAGGTTGGCACAAAGCAATTTTTACCAAGTGGTCCATGATATAATTTCACTCCCACCTCCTGAAAAACCATTCCTGTCCTTGTGAATTAGAAACATTCTCCCCATCTTTCTGAAATTATCAAGGGTCCAATAAATTCCCACTATGTGTTATCTTCCATCTGGGCTTTTACCTCCCCCCCTTTTTTTGCAGGAGGCATCATTTTATGGATATAAAACTATGCCACTGTACCAGTTTTAAAATGAGAGTGGTACCCAGAAAGAAGCTCTTGATTAGGAAAGTTCAGTCATCTAAGCTGAAAAGTGGTTAACTACTGGGGGAAAATAATCCCCCAGAATAAATGAAGAGTTGGACTAGGATTTGGCAAGAAGAATATTTTTGGTAAGACTAAGGTACATTAAATAACTTGATACTATCCTAGTTTATACAATAAGGGCTTAGTACAATCCTTTCCCATGCGAGGATCCATTTTGAGTTCTGGTGCCACCTAGTGGGAAGGGGTGGAAGAGAAGATGTGAAAAGAGATGATTGGAGTCACCTCCACTCAGCTGATCAAGTATCATCACCTCATTAGTTTTCTTTTCACTCACTTTATATAACTATATATATACATAAATATATATTATTTATTTTCTTATGAGACTCAGGATTTGCATCAGGGTAATACGGTAATACTATTTTTGCAGATGCTCATCATGGTCCTTTAGCGTCGAACCTTATTTGACTTTAGCAGCAATCATTGAACTATTTTTCTTCATGAATTTTTCATTACAGCCTGTCCTGGTTTACTCCTAGTCTGCCTTCATCACCTTTTGCTTATGTTACCTTCCCAGTTTGAATAGACTTTTCAGAATCTCATATTGCAAAGACCTTATTATAGTTGGATTACATTGTCTTTCAATTTTTGTGTTTCCCATAAAATGCCCTTATGAAAAGTGCTCCAACTCTAGCAAAATATCTATCAGTATAGTTAATTCAAACTGATCTGAGATGAAATATTTGCAGCTGCTTCTTGAAGAAAATGTTTCCTTATATTAGACCCACAGTTTCAAGGCATCAGCTGGTGAATAGTAGATGCAGGTGCTGGGAAAATAGGCTTGAAATTCCAGGGTTAGTGACTTACTAGCTCTATGTATGGCTCAGTAAGCAGGACAAGGCCCTCATGTTTTAGTTTCTTTGCCTATAAAATAATACGACCCCCTCTTATATGTATAGAAAGTTGCAATCAATGTGACACATTTTATAGGGGGTTGACTTATTGTACTGGTTGATTAAGAAATCATTATGAGTAATGATTGTAAATGGGAATAGATGAAAAGCTTTTTTTCTTTCATTCATCTATTGATTCATTCTTCTTTCTTTCCTTTTCTTACCTTTTTTCTTTTTCTTTCTTTTTCTCTATTTATTCTTTTCTTTCTTTCTTTCTTTCTTTCTTTTCTTTCCTTCTTCCTTCCTTCCTCTCTCTCTCTTTCTTTCTTTTCTTTTCTTTTCTTCTTTCTTTCTTTCTTTTCTTTCTTTCTTTCTTTCTTCTCTTTTCTTTCTTCTTTCTTTCTTTCTTTCTTTCTTTTCTTTCTTTCTCTTTCTTTCTTTCTTTCTTCTTTCTTTCTTTTCTTTCTTTTCTTTCTTTCTTTCTTTCTTTCTTTCTTTCTTTCTTTCTTCTTTCTTTCTTTCTTTCTTTCTTTCTTTCTTTCTTTCTTTCTTTCTTTTCTTTTCTTTTCTTTTCTTTCTTTCTTCTTTCTTTCCTTCCTTCCCGTTCCTTCCCTTCCTTCCTTCCTTCCTTCCTTCCTTTCCTTCCTTCCTTCCTTCCTTCCTTCCTTCCTTCCTTCCTTCCTTCTCTTCCTTCCTTCCTTCCTTCCTTCCTTCCTTCCTTCCTTCCTTCCTTCCTTCCTTCCTTCCTTTCTTTTTCCCTTAGTATTTCTAGGGGACATATCTAGTTGTTCTCAGTGCTGAATTCTGGTGAGGCTTTAGGATCATATACAGGGATTGAAATGTGGGTTGGCCTCTTGCAAGACAAGTGCCTTATCCACTGTACTGTCTCTGCAGCCTTAAAAAGGCTGTATGTATATATACATATACATGTACAATATATAATGAATATGAAGTCTGCCTTTGGAACTCACCCTAGTGCTTGATTAGTGATTTTTCATTGGGTGTGTACATTTGGGAGATGTTACATGCTAAAGCTACTACTTGAAACTTATATTATATTATAATACATTTATACATAAGTATAGGATAACTGTGACAATTAGCATAATAAACAGCATTCAGATTCTTCGATAGACACCTCATAACCTATTTTGTCATACAGTATTTTCTAAACTTGGACCTATGAATTCTTTTAAATATTTCTAATTGAAAATTTGTTTTTATAGGGGCTCTTCAAAATCTTTAAGGACAGTAGATAGTAGATATTATCTACTGTAAAAGGCTACTGTAATAATATCTACTATAATAGCCTACTGAATTAGACTGGATACAACATAGTGTAGAATCGTGTGACTGATGGAGAAGTTGGAGACTCATATCTTACTTAGATGCTTTTCAACTTGACTTGTCTAAAAAGACTGTGTAGACCAAAAGAAAAAAGAACTGCAAGGTATATCATACCAGGCTAAATAAATTTATGATTTCTTGTGGAGTGAGATAAGAGAATTATCTGCATAACAGGGACATTGGAGATAATTAGAAGTGAACACAAACACTATGAAGCAAATGATAAAGATGTATAACTGGGTAGACATAGCATTCTGTAACGAACAGAGAAATAGTACAAGAATTAAAATGTTTGCTTTGCATGCGACTAGTCTGACTTCAGTCCTTGTCACAACTATGGTCTCTCACACTCACATCTCACCACACATCAGGCATCACTCCTGAGCACAGAGCTAGGGATGTCCCAAAATTACCACCTAATGTGACAACCCTCTTTCCTCTTCCATAAGAGGTTAGCATCTTGTAAGCCACACAAAAAAAGTGACAAAAACATATAACCATAGCAAAAAGAACCATTAATTTCTTTCTTTGATGTCAGAGCAATAATACCAGCAGACGAAGCACTTGCCTTGCATGCAAGTCCAAGTTTGATTTTGGCATCTTATATAGTTACCTCTAACACCCACCAGAAGTGATTTCAGAATGCAAAAGTCAGGAGGTAAACCCCCCAAAACAACATGCCACAACAATACCTCCTTTTCTTATTTATTATAAAATACAATATAAGAATTTAAGTAAAAAAAATTCATTACTTTATAATACATCTATAACAGACATGCATTACATAGATTTCCCTGGGAGAAAAATATCAATCTTCCATTAACTTCACTGCGTCGGGGAGTTCTCTGAAGAAATTCTTCTGTCTAATGATATTTCAGTTTCTGGACTCTGCCTGTAACTCTTGGGCTTATGGGTCCATCTCTATGAAAGTAGAATCAATTTATTTTCATATTATACTATCATATCATATTACCTAATGTCCTATTATATACATATCATAGCATGCCATATCTCAGAAAATGCTCCTGTCAGGCTGTGGGACCATATGAGATGCTGAATATTGAATTCAAATTGTCTCTGTGCAAGGCAAACAGCCTACATGCTGAGCTATCACTCAGGCCCAGATAGTAATACTTGATATTTCAAGAATGCATCTTAGCTTCATCTGCAAGCTCCTGCTAAATGTAGAAATGGGTTGCATTAGGAACTTCTTTATTCAATTTTATCTCTAAGTGATGGATGCTTGGGAAGTATTGGTAGAGCTACACCAGGTGTGAACTCCATGTTGACTGGAGTACATTTTGTGTGGTAGGTGTTCATCCAACAGTGCTCAGGGATGACTCCTAGCTCTAAACTGGGATCATTCCTGAAAGACTCAAAGGAACATATAGGATGTTGGGGATTGAACTGTGTGCAAAGCACACATTGTTCTACCCCATTGTTATACCACTGTGACTCCTGAAAAACATTTTAAAATGTTCAAATGTTTATGTATTAAGTTTGGTGGATATTTTATTTCTTGACCTCACATGGTTGTACTAATAAAAGAAATATCCAGTTCTTTTGCCCTTGCCCCATATACTTAGCCTTCCTTTTCTTTTTCTAGCCTAAACTCACTATCTTTCAAGCCTTGCCCTTTCATGTCTTCAGTCAATAGAGATTTAGCAAGCTTTACTGCTGCTGCTTGGCCTCCCATGGCATTAAGTGATGTCAACATACCTGTGTTCTCTGTGATTTCCAAGACACTTCTTGCTCACTAATGGCTTTAACTAAGCACAAAGGCCAACTCTCCTTAGGTCTGAGTTAATCACACACCCCAATGAGCACACATTACAGTGATTTACTTGTAAGTGAACATCACATGACAATGCTTGGGTTGCATTTCCAGCAAAGTCAGGCTTAACAAATGGAAGCATGCACACCTTTACTCAGATTTCAGGGGTCCTGGGAGAGGAATCTGCCTCATCTTTATTCTAGTTTTCCTAAGTCTAATCATCAGCTTACAGGGAGTTATTTCAGGTCATT
The DNA here is from genome assembly GCF_024139225.1 of Suncus etruscus. Taxonomy (NCBI): domain Eukaryota; kingdom Metazoa; phylum Chordata; class Mammalia; order Eulipotyphla; family Soricidae; genus Suncus; species Suncus etruscus. The sequence continues at coordinate 106,515,468 of NC_064855.1, read as the reverse complement.
AAAAGCCAGGGCTTCCACAGAAGCAAAGAGCAAGCTCCCTTTTTGTTGTTCTGAGCTGCTAATTTCTAGTTGCTGCTTTACTCTTGAATTCCAGGCCATTCCTTGTCTAACTCAATCTAAAGCCTCAAAAAACCAGAACTTTTGGAGCTAATTTCTTGACTTATAAAGCTTTTTAATTCTTCATCAGCCTTTCAAAATAGCCATACTATGTTTTGCACCTGAACACAAATGCTATATTTTCTATGATGTAACTTTGGAGACATTGTTGAATGTACTATGGTGGGTTGACATTTCCAAATATCTAGATTCATATTGCAATGATTTGAAGAGTAGTTTTAAGATTAAGAAGTGTGAGGGATAACAGCCACTATATCATAGTGAACCTTGAGATTGTCTTTTACCTTAAAAATATTTGATTATTTTAGAATTTAAGGACATTGATCATCAATATATATTTATTGGAAAGCAATAAAAAGATCCCAATTTAACCAAGTGTAAATTGCTGTCATGTAAAGCCGTTTTGTTATCTAAAACTTTCAACTGATTGTTTTTATTTGTGTTATTTATCATATATCTAGGTGGTTTAATTTCTTATTTTCTTTTAATTCCAGAGCTTCCATTTTATAGGAGAAGCATTCGGCACAGTTGATAGGAAGATAGGCAGTTAGAGGGGAAATTTCAAACTCAGTCTTCATTTTATTCCTGTTAATATCTTAAAAATTCCAGTTAATTGTGTCAGAGAAGCACTACACCATTAGGGGTTAAAACCAATTGGCTTGGAAAACAACTTGAAAGAGAAAGCAAACAAATTGCTCAAAAATTGAATAGGGAATATTATAAATACATTTGAATAGATAGTTTTAAGTATGGAGATTCCTAGTGAAAAATGTTCTTTTCTGCATAATTTACCAACATTAATTCTTAAAAAAAATCTTTTAAGCTTGCATACTTTTAATATTTGTTCTTAAAAACTTTCCTTCCAAACCACTGGTTTCAACAGCATTTAGCATTTATATATGATGTTCCACCCAACCATAAATGTAGTATCTCTATGTACCTTTATTCATCCATAAGATATTTGACTTGAAAAACTATAATAGCATCTAACAAATAGGATTAGGCAGATTTAATGCAGAAGAAATATACCTCAATCAATGAGGAAACCTTATCATCATCTGGTCTTCAAAGTCTATTTCTTGAAGTGCTAATAAAGACCTATTCTAATTTGTGGGGGCACTGATTAAATTCTAGCCTTCCGCTTGAGGTCAATAATTTAGGACTCAGTCCACACCCTAGATTATTAACTAGCCTTTATGTGCTGTATTAACCACAAACATATGCATTGGAACGACAATTTTCTCTCCCACTGTTTAGTACACTTTAATGGAGACTGAAACTTAGAGAAATTTAATTGTACCTAGTACAATCAAGGTAATGAAAAATTATAGAAATAAAACACACTTGAATATGCATAATGACAACACGTATAGTAAGACTAGTATATCAATTAGAAACATTTGAAAATGCAGTCTTTTCTTATGGATATGATCATAGATAAAATCATTTAAATTATTTTATTTATATCAATGACAAAAAGCTTATAACAATATAGTCTGGAGCATTCAAAGTTCTCATTCCAAACTCATCAGCAGTGTCATAGTGTTTCTACCAGTGACTCAAAGTTCCCTTTCACTTCTCACCAAGAGTAGCAAGCTAATTTTTTTTTGTTAACTAATTTGAATCATATGCCTACAATAGTGATGGCTCATGATTTTGATGTACATAACTGAAATAATTTTCACTAGGCCGGGTAATTGTTTGTGGAATATTTATATTTCTTTTTATTGTATCATTGAGAAACTTATATTTTATTTTCTATGATAATATTTCTTGAAAGAAATAAGAAAAGAGATACTAAAATGTTTTCGAATTCTCAATGTATTTGGAGGATTTCTAATTAAAATACTAAAATTACTTTAACATTTTTGAAATGACTTTATATAAATTGTTTTTGGGAATAATTTAACTATTGTATATAAGTCAGCAATTAAAGAAAGATTTGACACCTCAAAAAATAAAACACTTGACATGTGAAAAGCTATTTACAATCGCACTTCAAAATTTAGCTGATAATATTGAATGATGATAGGTCTAGCTGAAAGGGCATTATCTGCTTATAGAGACAACTTTACTATATATAATCAGAATTAAGAAGTGTTGACAGGAAATGAGAATACAACATTTACAGCAACTTTTGACATAAAAATTTTTTAATCATATAAATATTCATTTTTTGAAGAAACATACTTTATGGCAACACAAAAGCAAGTACCAAAATAAGTCAGTAGAAGATGTTATTTTGTTCAAAGACAGGACAGTTTTTAAATAGGTACATAACAGTCCATCAAATTAATTTAGACATTTTTGTCAGTTACTTGTTCAAGAGGCTTGTCTAATACATTGGCTGAATTATTTAGGTTGATATACATTTTTCTTTTTATTGAGGTATTATTGCTTACGTTGTAAAACTCCAAGGTGTGCAGCTTTATATTTCAAGATATGCATATAATTTATTGGGATGACCATTAAATTTCTAGTTTCCATTCACCACCATAAAATTTAATTCCTTTACCCAATTTATTCTTTATTTTCTTACCATCTGATAATCATCCTTATCATCTGATTAGTTTAGTTGTTAGAATGAGTAGCTACTGGCGTGGTGATTGATTTATATACATATCAGTAAAATCAAGTGAGTTTTCTTCTCTCTAGCTCTCCCTGTCTCTTTCTCGGTCTCACTGCCTTGCTCTGTCCCTGTCTGTCTGTCTGTCTGTCTGTCTGTCTGTGTTATCCACCCTAACTCTGTCTCTTTCTCTTTTTCTCTCACCTCATTTGACAAACTCTGTCTACAGAAGTGACACCAGGGGGTACTTGAGATTTGAACCAGGATTTGTGTTTCCCAGGATTGCAACCAGGGGCACTCACACACATAGCAGTGCTTAACCTCTTTTACAACCTCTTTATCTCTCTGACCTCATCATTTATTTGCTTTTTCTATATTATTTAACATACTGCTTTCAAGGTCCATCTGTATTATTGCAGAGAGTATTATTTAATCTTTTGTTGTTGTTGCATATTTTCCAAATTTGCTGTCTATTAATTTGTCAGGGCACACAGTTGTTGTTGCATATTTTGGCTGCTGTGAATAATATGACAAATATCAAAGTGTATATATCTCCTCAAATTACTAACTTATTTAGAGATATTGAGTATAAATATTTGTACATCTAAGGTAGAATAATATGCAGCGGTAAACAAGATGGAATCTTGCCGTTTGGCAGTTTGTTGCAACACGCATGTGGGCTTTGTGAAATAAATGAGAAGAAAAAGGACAGATACATGATATAACAAAAATAAAAAAGAAATCAAGGATGACAGGAAGGTTCTGACCTTAATAAATTAGATCATTTGGGAAACCTTCTAATGAGAGACATCAAGGTAATGAAGAAGATTATGCATCAGAAAAATTAGAAGTCATGTGGCCTAACCACAGGGATTATTTATCCATTTTCTCATGGGAAGTGTGATTCATTGAGAAATAGGAAATTATGAATTTTTTTATTTTGTCTGTAATACTAGTTCCCTTCTAATTTAAGTTGAAATTCTATTAAAAAAACTGGAGAGATAGCACAGTGGTAGGACATTTGCCTTGCAAGCAGCTGACCCAGGATAGGTGGCTGTTTGAATCCTGCCATCCCATATGGTCCCCTGAGCCTACCAGGAGCGATTTCTGAGCCAGGAGCCAGGAGTAACCCATGAGTGCCAGTGTGACCCAAAAACCAAAAATAAAACAAACAAAAAAAAAAAACCCTGGGATTTATGTGTATCATGTGTATTATAAGTCCTATGCTCAAATGGTCACCATTCTAAGTTCTATTAAGATGGAAAATAAAAAGATTGGTATAATTCACTGGCTGGCAAAAGTTGACCATTCTGATCTAATTTGATGGCAAAATCTAGTTTGAATTTAAGTAAGGCTATCTATAACCATTGTTCTTTTGATATTATAATATATACTTTTAGTGAAAAATATTAATATTGATGACAATTCATTCTAGACCTTCTAGTTGCATAGAATATGCTATCTGTATGGCACATCTTTATACAATTAGAAGAAAATTATGAAGGCCCAGTGAAAAATCTTAGAGAGGTAGTGTACATACTTTGCCTTTTGGAACTCCATACTTGATCCCCAGAAATGCATCTATTGCATTCCAAATATTGGTGGGATTGATCCCTGGCAGATGTAAGGAATAGTCCTTGAGCACCACTAGTTCTGACTCCCCACTATCAAAAAAAAAAAAAAAGAAAAAAATAGGAACTCAGAAGTATATCTGTTTCAAGGTCACAGAAAAAGAACTCCAGAGCTTGTATTAAAAACTTGGACTTAGGGGCCGGGCAGTGGCACTAGAGGTAAGGTGCCTGCCTTGCCTGCGCTAGCCTAGGGCGGACCGAGGTTCAATCCCCCAGCATCCCATATGGTCCCCCAAGCCAGGAGCGACTTCTTAGCGCATAGCCAGGAGTAACCCCTGAGCATCACCGGGTGTGGCCCAAAAACCAAAAAAAAAAAAAAAAAAAAACAAAAAAAAACCCAAAAAAACCAAAAAACTTGGACTTAGAGTGCAATTTCTTATATCTTTTTTTAAATTGGTATAAAAAATGTTGGATCTTTTTTCATGAGAAGGCAGTGCATTCTGCTCAAGGGAGGCAAAATTGAGAAAGTAAATATTGGTAATGTTACAACCTCTTAAAACCTAAATAAGAGGACAAGAAGCCTGATATGACTCCTGGTATGACTTTGAAATGAAGTCACATGATGCCTGACAAAAGATGGGTGGCTAAAGTAATTGTGGTACACCATAGTGGGATACTATGCGGCCATCAGGAAAAATGAAGTCATTAAATATTCCTATCATGGAAACTATTATGCTGAGTGAGATGAGTCAGAGGAAGAGAGATGGACACAAAATAGCCTCAGTCATCTGTGGGATTTAAGAAAAATAAAGACAAATGGTAGAAATACCTAGAGACAATGGAGATGACATTTGAGAGGTCCAGCTCATGATATGAAGCTTACCACAAAGATTGGTGAGTGCAGTTAGAGAAACAACAGCACCAACAACTATCACACAATAGCGAGTGGTAAAAATAGAACGCCTGTTTGAAGAAGGCAGGAGTTGGAAGAAGTGGGAGGGAGGGTTGAGGAATTGGTGGTGAGAAAGTTGCACTGTTGAAGCGAGGTGTTCTTTTTTATAACTGAAACCCAACTACAAACATGTTTGTAATCATGGTGCTTAAATAAAGATATTGTAAAAAATCTGTTCTTAAATATTACAACAACGTCAAAAGAAATGTCACATGAAGTTTAGTAATAAATGAAGTTGATGAGTAGCTGCTTCAATAGGGATTGTAGGATTGAGTTAAAATGAACTCATTTTACCAAGTTGCCCTGAGCAGCTTGATTAATTTTATTATTAATTAATTAATTAATTTTGTTATTCTTTCAGCAGCAAATTTTCTATATTTTTTAACTTTCCAGGAATTGGGATATAGTTTAAAAACAATAGAATTTAAAAAGCCATCTGATCCAGTGAAGTGAGAGCATTACTTGAGTGTGCTCTATTTTGGTTATTCTCTATCATGACATGAAGCTAAAATGAAAACCTTCAATGTCTCAGATGATAGCTAAGTGGCTTAAAAGAAAAATGCATTAGTCCATTTGGATTTGGAGAGTTATAATCTTTTTTTAAAAATACTAGTTTGAATGACTAATATTTCCATGAAAATTTACTTCTCACAATCAAAAGCCTGGGAAGACCAAGAATTACTTCCACAAGGAGTGTTAATGAGAACCTCAATTTCATTGGTTGCTTTGCTCTCTATGACTTCAAAGGATGGAGTTAGAGACTTGTTGGTTCATAGCATCAAATTTATTCATGAAGTCTCATTTCATGAGACTTCCCTAAAATCCTATCTCCAATGAACATGACAGTGCTGTTGTTCTAACACTTGCCCTGGAGGTGGAGCATGCAAATATTGTACCTATAACAAAACATCTCAACTAATACTTGACTTTTTATTGACATCTTTAGCTTAAATTTAAGACATAACTGTAATAAAAACTTTCAGAATATCAAAGCTGAAAAGAAGTCCCAAAAATGAACAATGAGGCATATCCCATATGCATTGCCAATAGAATGCATAGAGTACAATATATTTTTGACCCTTGTTAGAAGTTATGAAAGCTATGAAAAGGAATGAGATCCTGTGACAATGTTTAAGGGTGACGAACAGGAGTTTTACCCTCACTCAAAATGGCAAAATGCAATATGTGTTTAATATATTATTTTAAAAATTATATGCTTTTGTGTGAGTGTTTGTCTGTTTTGGCAGGTCACCGCGTGGTGTGGCTCTCTGACTCTCACAATTCAAATTTTGGCTTCTTTGTTTCGAACTTGTTCGTCACCCTTGTATAGATTTCTGATGGTCAGTTGGTTTCATGCACCATAGTTCCAACATCACATCTACTAGTAGAGTGTCAACTTTCCTCCACCAATGTCCCAAGGTTTTCCTTTTATTGTCCCTTTTTCTCCTCCCTATGGAACCTTACGTTTTTTTTTTTTTTTGTTTCTTTGTTTTTGGGCACACCTAATGGTGGCCAGGGATTACTTCTGGCTCTGTTCTCATGGATCATTCCTGGCAGTGGTCAGGGGGAACCTGAACCCAATTCAACTGCATTTAAAGCCATTGCTCTATCCTCTGTGATATTGCTCCTGGTCTACCTTACTTTTTCTTCTACACATTCCAAAGAATGGAAAATTAAAAACAGCATACACTTGTAGGTAAATTTAATTTTCTTAAAAAAAAAAAATAGGGGTTGACGAGGTGGCGCTTGAGGTAAGGTGTGTCTGCCTTGCAAGCGCTAGCCAAGGAAGGGCCATGGTTCGATTCCCCCAGAGTCCCATATGGTCCCCCCAAGCCAGGAGCAATTTTTGAGTGCTTAGCCAGGAGTAATCCCTGAGCATCAAATGGGTGTGGCCCGAAAAAACAAAAATTCCTTTAAAAAGTTATTAAAAATATTTTTGGGAGGCCCACATGGTGGCTCTCAGGGGTTACTCCTGGTTCTACATGCAGGACTTACTCCTAATGCTGCTGGGGGACCATATGGGAACCCAGAGATCTAACTAAGCTCGGCTATTTATAAAGCAAACGCTTTTAACTCAGGTCGGCTGTATATAAAGCAAACACTTTTTGTTTGTTTGTTTGTTTGTTTTTAGGACGCTCAGGGTTTCATCCTGGCTATGCTCAGAAATTGCTCCTGGTTTTGGGGGGGGGGGGCTTACGGGACGCCAGAGGAATCGAGCCAAGGTCTGTCCTTGATCAATCGTGTGCAAGGCAAATGCCCTACCTCTATGCCACCACTCCAGGCCCCAAATTTCCAAGTTATATGAAAGAACTGTTTCTGTTAATTAGGGGCCTTTTTTATTATTATAATTTTTATTTTTGCTCCCCCTGGATAAGTGGAACTTCTTACTAATGCAAAGGTTTAAGAAAAACGAACCATTGTTTCCTTCTTTCTAAACAAGGTTAAAAGGGTTGTGGGATGGGCAGGGAGTCTGCAGAAAATACCAAGATTCCCACCTCAGATTCTTTTGTTTTGCTTTTCATCTGAGTCCATTTTCATCTTTGATTTTCCTCTAGCCTTTTCTTGGTTCCCAGCAACAAGTGCTTCAAAGGAGTATCCACTTCATTAATTTCTAGCACATAAACCTTTAAGTACAGGTCAAAGACTAGACTTAAGCCCACAAGCAATTTAAAAAGGATGTTTTCTCAAACATAGCATATGAACCAAAAGGTTAAACTTTATTTTTTCATGAGTTCTTATTTAATGCAAAACAAACTTTAATTTGTATTCCTTGCGTGTCACCTTGCATGCAGATTTTTTAAATCTCTTCTAACTAGTCTGATTAAAAGAAATGTATGAGTATTTGGAAAGGTGTGGGATGTGGAAAATTTGTATAGCTTTTACACTTCAAAACATCACACATTGCTATAGGAAATTCAAACTTGCAGTATTTCACTACTGCATGTTAAGTAGCACGGTTCATTTGGTAATTTCTTTCAATGTCACATCG